>NW_025766070.1:1200000-1565850 GCF_003918875.1 Haliotis rubra | reverse complement strand
AAGGATTCAAAAGTATGATATATAGTATATAGCATATGGTATATGTTCTAGCATCTGTCATTGCTTAGAATATTGTTTTCAGAAATTTGCTGTCTATGTTAGAACCTGCTTGTGTCTATGTTAGAACCTGCTTGTGTCTATGTTAGAACCTGCTTGTGTTTGATTGGCTTTGTTTCTCTATTTAAGGTGCAACGATTGGTTTTAGTGGATTATTTTAGTGCATATCACTGATTGTATTATTACAATCAAATTATTGCAGTGGTAGTAAAATCCTGTTGTTGGCAAGGTAGTTAAATTTCGCCATCTTTATCGTTTCCAGCATTGCTGTGCTTCAGTTTAATTTTTCCTAGCTGGCGTCGTGTATGTTTTAATATTTTTAGATTTTGAACACGTTTAAAACATAATCATAATGGAATTAAAACATATTTAATGTTTACAAACAATATGCAAGCAGACCAATCTCGGTTAATAGTGACTACTAGGAACAGTTTGGCGACAACAATTTCCGTTGCAGGGATGCTGTGTTCAAAGGACTGCAAGTCAAACGATTGCTGTGCGATAAATTAAAATGTATAGTTACTGATGAATGTGACAGCCTAATAGGATATTTCGATAATAAATTTTTATGACATTTGGGGAAACAGCGATATGGTTTGATAAATACGTATAACTAGGGACCGTTCATAATTTATATAGGGGTAAGGGGGTGATGATGATTTTTATGCAAAATGTGAATGTAAATGACACCCCCTCCTCCTAAAATTTACGTACAAAGCAAGTCACCCCCCATTATCATATCATGTACTAAATCAATAATCCCTCCCCTTCCCAAAATGTTTAACCGTAATTTTAAAATATTTTATGTACACAATTGCTGACATCCACCACCCACCCACCCCAGTACATACGATGTTCACAACTGATGACCCCCTACCTCCCCAGAACAAAATGGGTGATCCCCTCCCTTACAAAATCATCATCACCCCCACCCTAGCCATAATTTATGAACGGTCCCTAACAGAGTATATGGTTTTCAGCTACAGTAAAAATGTGCAATACTCACATCTTTCCCCCGTGACGACAGATATACAAAACATAACCATGCAGGTTTGGATGTCCATGTCAGGAGTACTGTCTGCCGACCTACTACAGGCCTTACTGCTTCATTCAGGATGTTAATTTCACTCTTGTCAATGTAACTGCGCGTCGTCGTGGCTTGAAATTCAACACGAAGTGTATTTGGACACCTCCAGTAAACAATTCAAACATAACAAGGATAGGCGTATTCAAATCCCCATTTTAGCACATGTACAGTGCATGAACAAGAAAATCTGTATACTTTGTAATCTCAAGTTACATATATACTTTCATGATGGAATACATTGTTCCACCTCATTTACAGTTCTTAGATATTGAGATATTACCGTTGTTCTATATAGGACCGCATTTTCACTGAAATTGAAACCTTACAATTTCTGTAAATCTAAATATTCTCTTTTTAACTGTCAGGTTGCAAAAGTCTACTATGCAGGCAAAGAAACGATTTGAATGGTACTGTGACTAAATATTTCCTGAGTCTAACATCTCTTGAATTTTACCGTCAAACACCCTTGTGTCGAACTCTGATATGTCTCATGCTGCTGATCACTGGATTGTCTGGTCCAGACTCAATTATTTACAGACCGCCGCCATATAGCAATATTGCCGAGTGCGGCGTAAAGCAAACTCCACTCACTCGAACACACACGTTTGTCTCTGAAGTGAATTTTAGCGGCAAATATTCGTGCGTATTCCTTCTTTTTTAGTCATCATTTGGTTTTGAACAGCAGATAAGTATTTGTGTAGGTCCCTTTAACTTCGACTCAGACGTATACTTGCCACATAGACTCATGAATACAAAGAACCATTTAGGGTGCAAAGGCTGTAGCCAGGATGACGCTTATAGAAGGGCTTATCGGTTTTAACGGGTTAATATTGTCCCATATACTGAGCACAGTGGTTTTGCTATGTCAGTGCGAGTGTTCATAGAGGATGTGAATTTCACCCAATCATCCTGTTCTGCTGTGACACGACGAGGAAGTTCGGTGACATCAGATATGTATCTAATGTCACACCAACATAATTATATGGTGTTTATTGTCTGGGATAAGTTCTCCATAACACTTACATCCATTTGTGCAAAATGTTTGGAACGGATCTGGATGCATCTGTTAGATTATCATCACGCAGTCAAGTTGGTCGCGTGTTTACACAAAACCACAAACAGCGGTTAATGTTTCATATTTTAGGAAGGATGTAATGCCGTGTTGGTCTTTATCGCAAATGCCATGTTGTTTGATACATCAGATATGTTGTATACATGGAGTGAGCTAGACAGCTTGGTGTAACTCCGCTCTGAACATTGTAGTTATATCACTGCTGGTCAGCTGTGTGAGGGAGGAATGTCCGGAGTTGTCCAGACCTCAGGACACACTAGGGTTGCCCTTGACGACGGATTATAGTGCTCACAAACATATAATCTTGATTTGTTTGTCGTTTAACGTCGTACGCAGCAGTATTCTAACTATGTGACGATGGTCTGTAAATAATCGAGTCTGGACTAGACAATCCAGTGGTCAACAGCATGAGCATCGATCTACGCAATCGGGATACGATGACATGTGTCAACCAAGTCAGAAAGCCTGACCACCACCTACGACACCTCTTAAGACCAGCATGAGTTACTGAAGATCAATTCTAACCCGACCTTCACGAGGCCAAACCAGAATCAAACAGGGCGAACCTGGTTTCAACCCCTCTTTTTTATGTTTCCGGCACTGACTTGACAAAAAGTATCAATCTGTGGTCTGCTTTTGTTAAGGTATTTTGGATGCAAAGCTCCCTGTTTGTCTTAATATATACCTGACAGCAGCAAAGTAGGTCACCTAGTTATACTGGTTGTTGGGTTATTAGCGAGCTGACGTCATGGAACCAAATCGCATACAACTACCGACAACGTAGAAACGTGCAACAAGGAGAAACGTGGTCAGCTGTTGTAGTTTCCGGTTGTGTTTGCATAGACCGTTGTGAAACCTTTATCCCATATGCCTGGATTACTTTCCATGGGGAAATGTCTTTTCTATATTATTTTTAATAAAGTGATGTTTTGTGTTAGCGTGTCAAAGCAAAGGCGAGGTGGTCTGGGTGAAACCTGTGAGTCTTTCTTCTTCTTCACAGGATAACGAACACGTTGTTTTTGTCGATTCTCCTCCTTATTATTATTATTTCCCTCATGATGTTTTGACAATATTCCTGGTTGGAAAATTTGATTGATTTGTAATCTTACTAGTGTCGGAGGGTAGTCCCAATGTTTACTCAGGATACAATATTAAAGGCCTAAGTAGAATCTCTGGAATCGTTTTATGGATTTCTTATGAATGTGAACAGGGGTTTTGTCGCTTCTATGGTAACGTGAGGAGGAAATATGCAAATTAACGGATCAATATAAAAAAGGATTTCCGTTTTGGCATGTAGCAAATGTTCCCGTTTACAAGTGATCATCTGATTTGCTTTTGTGTATGTGAAATAATTAAAACAGCAGCATATATTACAGGCGAGAATAGTTTCTCGGAACACTTCAGCTTTGTAGATAACATGCGTGAAATCTGTAGATACCACACAGCTGATCCGCTCTGTGTCGCTGTCTATATCCGGTTCACTTCACGGATGTCCCTAGTATAACCCAGAACTGATTTGTAACTCCCGTGTATGCCCCAATGTAAACTTGATGTATGTATATAGTCATTTACTTAGTGTCAAATCAATGACGTCAGCATCTATCGTCATTTAAGGAGGAAGGAAGTGTATGACAGAAGGGGCGGTGGGGTAGCCTAGTGGTTAAAGCGTTGGCTCGTCACGCCGAAGACCCGGGTTCGAATCCCCACATCGGTACAAAGTGTGAAGCCCATTTCTGGTGTCCCCCGCCGTGATGTTGCTGGAATATTGCTAAAAGCGGCGTAAAAGCTAAGTCAGTCAGTCAGTATGACAGAAACTTGACAAACTTGAGTGTTCAGTTTCATTTTCATGTGCTGAGTTTTGTGTGTACACTGACATTATCAAAATTTACATTACGATGAGGGCCAAAACCCATTCTTTAAAGCTTTTTCTATTATTGTCTACCACACCTAGCGACCGGTCAATGTTTATGACGAGTGCAACACAGGGCAAAACTCAGCTTTTCGCGAACACCTGGTATCAGCACAATTTTATAATGATTCATAAACACATGCTCTGTCATCATAGCGCATGGCGACAATCACTGGATTGTCTCGTCCAGACTAGATAGATTGTTTACAAACAACATCGTACAACTGTAATACTGCTGAAACAAATACAAATGCTCATTATATAGTCAGAATGGTACAATCGACTCTGCTTTTAGCAAAGATTTATTATGGGTGTGGAACGGATTTTGTGGCTTCTATCTATCTAACAGTGTAACAATACCAGTGGGCTCCTCCTCAATCAGTGTGTGAATTAGTTTCCAAATTTTGCCGACCAGTCGGGCTTGCTATGCCTGAAAGTTACTAGCCCACAAAATAATTCAATTGCCCTAAATTTGAATGTAGAAACTAAGCAAAAGATTACAAAAATAGATGAGAATAAGATATTGTTGGCATGACACAGGTTTCATCATTAAGCTGCAAATATGATGAATATTTTCATCAGGCCATAATCTTGACAGAATGTAATATTTACAGAATGACCTCATGAACATTCACTAGGCAGTCGTGCCAGTGACTGTGGAGATTTACTGGCCCGACCGGAATTTTATTAGCCACGGGCTAGCGGGCCAGTGGCTATTTCGCACACTGACTCCTCAATGTGTGTATGTTTACATACTACTGGTGATCATACGAAGAAGCATTCCTCACTGCGCTGTACACTTAATTATGAGTTTCCAGGGAGGTCACCATGCCATGTCTTTGTGAAACACCCGATCCCGTTAGTCGCCTCTTAGGGACCGTTCATAATTTATGGATGTGTGTGTGTGTGTGTGTGTGTGTGTGTATGTGTGTGATATGATGATGATGATGATTTTTATGGAGAAGCCTGTACAATGTGAATGACCCCCTCCTAATAATTGATGTAGAAAATAAGTGACCCCCCTGCATGTCATGCACAAAATCAATGACCCCCGTCCCCATCCCATAATTTCTAAGCATAGTTTGAAACATATTTTTATGTACAAAATTGCCCCCACACCCCCAGTACGTATGTACAAAGTTAAAATCATCCTCTCTATACCTCTCCCCACCCCCACCCCCAAAAAAGCCATAAATTCTGAACGGTCCCTTACCACAAGCATGGGTTACAGAAGATCAATTCTACCCCGGAATTTTCACGGGGGAGGACAGTGATGTAGACAGTTAGGCGTCACTGTCGTCTGACTCCTTGACTCAGCGACCCTCGACGGATAAGACTCGGGGGCAGAATGACACTTGATCACCTCTCAACTCTAACGCCTATAATAGAAACCAGGAAGAAGGAAGCATTATCTACGTCGACACAAGGAATAATGTGTCAGTGACAAGAACGGGTCCACACTAAGTATGCCTAACGTAGGAGCTGACAAGAACGGGTCCACACTAACTAACTAATATCTTCGATTTCTGTATTATATAAAGACTACAAAAAGGCGTACGATTCAGTTAGTCAGCCCATCCTTTGGCGTGGGTTGAATGAACTACAGTGTATTTACAGGAACGTCACAAGTTGTTTAGAGTCAACGGTGTTTGTTATCCATCTTTCTTTATATCAACGACATAGCGGAGAGATCCAAACAACTAGGATCTGGTGTGATAGAAATAGTTAAGTGTGTGTCCTCTTGAATGTCGACGATCTACCTACAGCTGCTGCTTGACTGTTTGAATACTCTCTGCGTCAAATTAATGTGGGCATAAACAAAATTGTTCATTTATCAAAATCCTGAGTACCAAACATAGGGGTTTTTTTGGGGGGCATGTGCGAAGTGTGGACCTGTTATTGTCAGCTCCTACGTCAGGCATGCGTAGTGTCTCTTAGTCTGCCAGCAAGGCACTGGGTCTGGTTATAGCTAATACATGTAGTAATAAAGTTATAGGAGGTATGCATTTTAACGCATTAACTAACCGTTTAACTCACTAATTCTACCTGTAACAACGCTAGTAGGGGCACCAATGAGTCCAGAGTTATTAAAAAAGAGCAGCACCGTGCTTGTAGGTATTTTCTTGGTGTTGGTAAATATGCACCAAATGATGCTGTAAATGGGGAAATGGGCTGGACACCCATCATGGTATCAGTGGGGAATGTACTTGGCTACTTTAAAAAACTTGTAAATATGGACCCTAACAGACGTGGTATATTTGGACCCTATGGACCCTAAGATTATATCAAATGTGTAGTGTAAATACTATAGAGGGTGAACTACATATATTGATACAATGTCCCATGTACATAGATATACGTTTCTGTCAGCCTCTGTCAGCGCCTAATCATTTGTCGGATGGGTATTTTCTACGACAGTGGGATGTATGGCCTAACAGTGAAATCATGCAGTCCGGGGTATATTCATGATGAATAGAACCAAGTGAGTGTGTGTTGTATGTCCCAATAGAGTCCTAGAAATGTAACACGGATAGTTGCTATGTTTGGTCAGAGAGTTAAAGAGGATGTTCCCAATTTGTCAGAACGCTAAGGGTTGTGATCCCAGCTGCATACGTTCTGGCAGCGTAATAACCACAATAATAACAAAACATGATACAGATACTATATTTAATGTACGCTTCTTTCTATGTAGAACAATACATGTTTATCAGTCACGTCGTAGCTGAAATTATGTGTATCGATGCTTCTCAATTCACAAAACATAATATATCAACGTCCAATGCGCCCAACATGTTCCATGGTGAGAAATGGGTGTTTACATATCGGCTTCTAGTTACAAAACAGCTCCTTGGTCACGGTTCTGTGTGCTGGGTGGCGAGTGCTGACTTGTGTCTGTCTATAGACAGACTGTCACAAGCTTCTACAAGTCTCTTCTTTGCAGGATGAAGGACAGAGCGCTTCTGAGGCTGCTGCTGATGTGTTGGGTCGCTTGTTGGGGGTTAGAGACATCCTTGGTGTGTGCAGTGGCATAGCTGGACTTGAAGAGACAAGATGAAGTCTTCTCAATTCAGCATGTATCAACAGCCGTTGGTTGCTGGTGAGTCTGTTAGCGGACTGAGGTGATGTAGCAAGGTTTCTTGTTTGAGTAGCTGAAGAATCAACGCAAGCAGACGGAATTGGCTGAGGAGCATGAGGTGCTGGTCGGAGTTTTGGTTGATGTAGTTGGTTGATGGCGTGTTGGTGTGTATGGTCGTCGTCGCTGAAGGGTATACCCGGCTGTCGCAGGGGCCAATGACGGTGTGTCTGTCGAACTGGGCTGGACGTGCTGTGTCGGGAAGGCAGGAACCCTTTACTTGTTGTAGACGGAGAGGAAGGCTGCTTCGTAGCTGTTGCAGCCGGGTTCTGCCGAGAGAGGGTTGAAGAGTACACGGGAAATGGGGTAGATGGGATCTGTCGAGCAGGTGGAGGGGACATAGGAACCGTTACAGATGGACTCTGTGCAGCCAGGGTAGAAGTGTACGCGGGAAATGGTGAAGATGGAATCTCTCGAGCTTGTACACATGGGTTCTGTGGGGACACCTTTCGAACCTGTGTTGGTTGATTTTGTTGAGCCAGGGTAGAGGGATTCTTGCTAGTTGAAGCAGGCCGATTGTGTGGTGCAGGCAGGAGCTTGAGAACTGATGTATCAATGTTTCGTTGAGCTGTAGCATGCAGGACCTTGCGAGCTAAGATATGAGTGATTGGTATAGCTGATGAAGCCGTGGACATGCCATTTGATGGGTTGGTTCGCACTGGTCTGTTCGCATTGCCTGGTAAAGATGGCTCCTGTCGAACAATTATGGATCGGGGCGGCTGTGGTCGAACGGAAGGAAGCAAGCGAACCGGCGTTGAGACCTTTTGTCGAATTGTTAAAGGTTGATAAACTGGGCGCACTTGACGGGGAAGTTTTTGATGGGCTGGTGAGGGATATGCAGGCAAAGTCGCAGCCACGGGAACAAGGTTTGCCTGAGAGCGGAACCTTCTCATCTTGTTGTAGGACATTTCAGCAATCCGTGGAAAGTTGGGTTCGATTCTAGTTGGAAAACACATCGTACCAAGGTCAGCACGGGCCTGCTCTTTCAATCACATGGCTTGCTTGAGTACTACTTTGAAAGGATCGTGGAGGTTGTAGGTTCTCAGCTGCGACACACATCTGGCCAGGGTTGCCGTGAGGTTGTGGAAAGACTGAACATCTAAACCTATAATGAATATATACAAATATTCAAACCTGTAATGAAATAATGAATGAACGTGATGATATTATGAGGCCTTTTAAAAAATATAGTTACACACGTGATTGTAAAAAGACAATTACATGTCTTTCCGGAAGGAAGGGTGTTTTGCCAACACTGGGCCAAAACGCGGATGATATCTGAAGGATTGGTTCCTGATTTTGTAACAACGCTCTCCAGGAGGCCAGGACTGTGAATGATGTAGTCGGTGACGACACTCAGCATCGTGCACCTGTCTTGTACTCTCAGCTGGTGGTAGCTCAGGTACTGAAATATAGGTTTATATATTGTGTACATGTACGTAAACAAAGCCAAATACAGAAGATATTACAGTGAAATAAAATTTGATAAAATTGAAGTTACACATTAAAGTCCATTAGCTGTGCCATCTACTATTAGTTGGTTGTGCTTCATTAAAACTAGCATGCATATAGCCTAATGACTAGGTTTCAGTATAATACTCGCCATCATCTTCCAGACCACTTTGTGGGGGAGATCTCCACAGAGGTGGCCAAGCATAGGTATATGACTGTTCACGAGGGAACTCACAGCTGTATCTGCCAGTGTCGCGAAGTTGGCGTCGTAATCTGTTAAGAGGCTGGACAATGTTGCATCTGCCATACGTCTGCACGGTTTCAGTGTCTGTTCTGAACGCTGCTGATGAATGAATGTATGGTCAGCTTGATTCCCGCCACTATTTACGTTAGCCAGTATCCGGTGAGCACTCTGACCACTACAATGTAATTTGGAGAGGCGAGAACGTTAATTGATGAACGTCTCTAATTTGTGAAGGGGCAATGACCGGTTTAAGTGACCACTGATGGTGAAGACATTTGTTGGGGCAGGGTGTGTATTTAACGACTTTGCTCGGCTTTCGGGTAAGACAACTTGGCTAATCGTTAAAACAACATGTCAATGCCAGCGATCATCATCTTTGATAACAAGCTAAAACTTACTGCAAAACAGATGAGAACATTTTGGTTAATTGTTAACAGCAAATACAAACACCTATAATTCTTACCATAACAAAACATACAGGGATTTTGTTACGGGCGGATCTGTACACGTTCAATAGGATTTGTTGTGATAGATAATCGAAACTGCTAATTTTCTCGTGTTCACGTTTTATATTTTTACACTTTCTCGGTAAAGTACTAAAAATTCTAGTACTTTTGTTGGATTGAGTCCCATCCGGTGTTCGAACCCAGACTCTCAGAGTCAGGCTCCTAATCGCTAGGACACAAAGTCAGCCGTCTAACCCACTCAGCCACGGCGGCTTCCCGATCATTCGGTTAAAATCACCCTTGTTCTAAATCTGACACTAAATGGGCCGACGAGCCCGAGTGCGACGTACGCATCATGTCGGTAAACGCACGTAAATTCTCTACATCATCATCATCATCATCCAGTGTTGACCTTCCCCCAAAACATCCATTTATAAACGATCTTTACCGTTACACTTCCTTTCAAGGCAAACACCAGTCAATTTCAAAGGTTCAAATAGAAGGGGATCCAGTCATTTCCCCACCATGTCAATTCTCCACCTACCATTTCCCTACCCGGACAATACCCCACCCAAATATATATCTGGCCGGTCATTTCTCCACCTTCCTGGTTTTTTTGCTGTTATTTCACTCAAATATAAGTATGAATAAACAAGAAGTAGTGTCAAATACATTTCATTCTTTAATATTCATGCGGATTTTTTTGGCAACTGAGTTAATAAATTCTCCGATAATTTGGTTCACCGTCCGCATATGAAGCACATAGACTTTGCAATTTTTATTTTATTTTCATATTGTTGACAGTGAGATGTTAAATGCGGGTTATTTTTTAATTTCATATTCCGAATCCCTACACTCCAACATTTCAAAGTCTCAGTTAAAAGTAGGAAGTTCATTCAGATGTTATTTCTCAACGAATGATGAGTAAACGTTAGAATAACACTGCTTTCCACACAATCCCTGGTCGTGTCTCATAGACTGCAGACCCGTGAAGAATCCAGGTTAGAATTGATCTTCAGTAACTCTTGCTTATCGTAAGAGGCGACTAACTTTGTCTGGTGTGTCTGGGCACGTGAACGGAAGTCTTTTGAAAGGATCGGCTTCACAGCTACACCTTTGGTAGTTACACTTCTTCTCTTCTAACTTGGACTCCACTCAAATAAATAAGATAAAAAGACCTTACTCCAAACAGACCTAACAAATAAAGTAAACAATATAATAATACATAAATTCATGTATAAATTAAACCACTCACTAAATAGCTCATTCATACAAAATGATACCAAACAATCTAGTAACAAAAACAATAATACACTAATTCCACTCTTTACCATTTTAGGGGGCGGTGGGGTAGCTTAGTGGTTAAAGCGTTCGCTCGTCACGCCGAAGACCCGGGTTCGAATCCCCACATGGGTACATCGTGTGAAGCTCATTTCTGGTGTCCCCCGCCATGATATTGCCGGAATATTACTAAAAGGGGCGTAAAACCAAACTCACTCACTCACTTTACCATTTTAAAAATTGTTATAAGTATGTATATATGTTCTGTTGACTTTTCAAATGAGTTCTCTCTTTTTATCAACTTCATTTTTTAACCTTTTATATGTTTATCAGTTGGGTAGGAACACCACTCTTTCAAAATATCTATTTTTTTCCCTCTCATTTCTTACTAAGTGTACTACCCCGTCGCCGAAATACCTTAGTTGTGTTAGATAAAGCAAATAACAACAAGCTGGTAAGCTGGTTGTGTCACAGGCAAGGAATTCAGAATTAATTTTCAATATTTTATCCACAATTTATTTATATTCATTATACAAACTAATTATACCGTGCCCTTTAACTCTTTATTTCAAATTTAATGCTCTCATTAATCAAAGTTTGGTTGTTTTCAACTTTTGCACTCCTCCTTCGTAACAAACAGTGGACTGTGTCAAAATTTTAATGATTGTTTGTTAAACAACTTTTTTATTTTCGGGACATAAATTCTGAAAAATAAACCTCACAGAGTTGGGCTGATGTTTTGATTAGGATTAGCGGTTCATTAAGTATTAAATGCTTATTAGATTGCAATTCATCGGTCCGCTTTTGAGCCAAAATAGACGATATATCTACAGATAGAGCCAAGGGTGGCGGTGTCACTTTCCTCTCGAATACCAGATCACACCTTACTTTTACTGCAGAGGCGTATGCCATAATAACATCTCTAAATATATCGAAGATTCCATAAACAGTCCAGATTTGATACTTATAGGCTCACGTTCGTGCCTTTAGGATATATTAAAACTTTATCTTGTAAATCGCACAATTGTAGTTTATAACTGGGAAATTGAATAGACTTAATCCTAACACTTCAAAAATATTACTATTTATAAACCTCATCTTATTTATACCAGCTTTCATTGTTGAGATTTCTCCTAACGTACATATAAAAGTATAGTTTTCCTTCTTATAATGAATGAGTGAGATTTCAGCAAAATTCCAGCAATATCAGGGCGGGGAACACCAGAAATGGCTTCACACATTTTACCCATGTGGGGAATCGAACCCGGGTCTTCGGCGTGACAGGGGCGGTGGAGTATTGCTAAAAGTGGCCTAACAATCACCCAATCACTTTGGCGTGAAGAGCGAACGCTGGACATCTTTAGGATACCATATAAACTCAAAAGACACAAAAATCTCTAAGTTAGACCAGGGAGACTCAATAAGAGTTGTAGACTATCCCTTGTTAGACAAAGCAAAGAAGAAGCACAGATATGGAACTAATGAATACTACCACAGTGTCCAAGTTAAGTCAACGATTTTGCCATGAAAACTCGAAAAATATAGTTTTTGAAATACCCAAACTATCAGAATGCCCCACTTCAGCGCTAGGCCTGTCTATGTGCCAGGTGTGGTAAAGAAGAATTGTATGGTTACCATGATCTGCTCCGGAAATGCACATTACCGTAGGTTCCAGACTAAGTCAAAGTTTTTGCTGTGGGATCTCGAAATCTATATTTTCTAAAAATCCCAAACAATCAAAAAGCGCCATCGCCAACTTTGGTGTAGAAATACTGTACGGTTTTCAAGGTTTCGGAATAGTATATTACGGAATAGTACAAGTTCATTTACAAAGAGATTAACTCAAAGGTCAAATGCCTTATTAGCTGCAATGAAAAGTGAAACTTATATATGTAAATTTATACTGGCTCATCTGAGTGTCTCTTACTATCAAATGCATCCACAGGAGAGTGGTTGTTTTATCGTCAAACAGTAACTGTGTTTTGAGTGTAAAAAGTATTACTTCCCTGCTTCAAAGTGATTAGAGATGTCATTCGATTGTAACTGTCATTTTAAGATTAATGAGAAAACAATCGGTGAAATGCTGGACGTTTTCATTGATAACATGTTTGTACCATACTTGTACCATACTTGTACCATACTTGTACCATACGTTCCCACATGTTTCCAGGTGAACAACTGACTAGCCTTTGCATGTGTTTAGGACGGCAGCTACCGCCGGGGCAGGATACGCTCAACTTTCGTGAACACCTGGTGTCATTGCTATTTGATAGTGATTCATTATCAAATGCAACCCGTGAAGATCCGGGTTAAAATTCATCTTCAGTAACCCATGCTTGTGGTATAAGACCACTAACGGGTTGGGTGGTCAGGCTGGCTGACTTGGTCGACACATGTCATCGTATCCCAGTTGCAAAATAATTAAAAGTATCTGCTTAGAAACTGGAAGGAAAGTTAACTTGAAGAAAACAAAGTCATGGTCTTTAGAAATGGTGGACCCCTCAGAAATTATGAAAAGTGGACCTACAATTGCAAAAACAGTGAACTTGTACCCTTCTACAGATATTTGGGTATTATGTTTACACCCAAACTGATATGGACACCGGCATGCATTACAGCAAAATAATTGAAGATGTTAATGTGAAAATGTGCAAATCGTTTCTCAAAGTGTCAAGGAATACATGTAATGTAATGGTGCTAGGTGAATGTGATAGAGCCCCACTGCAGCTTACATACATGTATATGACGAGCTGTCAAGTACTGGTGCAGGCCGATACAAATGGTCCCTGGGAGACTCCCCAACCAGTGCTATAGGATGCCCACTGCCCTTGATGATATTGGACGCACCTTTTATGCTACTAATATTAAATATATTTTGTTCAGATTTGGATTTGGAAATGCATGGATGTCCCAAGATGTTGGTGACAAAAATGTTTTCTTATCAATGTTCAAGCAGAGACTACTTGACAACCTACAACAAACATGGGGTGTAAATGTAAATAATTTATCAGACTCTTATTCATATAAACAATATAAATCCCTACTGACTGTTGAATACTATCTGAACTCATCACTCCCATCTCAGTTAAAAGGATTTTATCACGCTTCAGATGCAGTAACTTTAGAATAGCTGTCAACGCTGGAAGACACCAAGCCCACCACCCCTCTACGAAGAAATACTCTGTCCTCTCAGTTTATCCCCAAAGGGTATTTTATTGAAAATAAATATCATGTACTATTAATCTGTGAAGTTTATAGTGTTTTCCGTAATACACTTATTGGTAAATACATCAATTCTAACTCCCAACATGACTTTATTTCTATAATTTCTTCTCATAATTATGATATTTTGCATAAAACTTCAATCTTTTTATATAAAGCACAACAAATAAGGCAAAGTAATATATACTGGCCACATAAAGAAACTGTGCACACAGAAAATATAAAGATAGACAGACAGTGTCTTTATACATAAATAAAGGTGTGAACATAGCAAGTATTGGAGACAATCAAACGCTCATGCAGGTGCCAGGCGACGTGACGTCATTGATGGTGGCCTATGGACTTGCAATGTGTTACTGCACGTTCAGCCTGTGCAGCTGCACACAACATGCGAAACTCAGAAATTGCTGTCACTGTCGAAAGCTTGATCTTTGGTCATTCAAACGTTTACAAATTCACATGAGAATTCACATGCACATCATGCCAAAATTAACATCTGCTCTTAACATATCCTTTTATAAAGCGCAACTTTCTGTATTTTGGGCCGAAGGTCTTATACTGAATAAAAAATCGTCTGTCTGTCTGTCTGTCTGTCTGTATCCCATTTGTGTAGATCGATGCTCATGCTGTTGATCACTGGATTGTCTGGTCCAGACACGATTATTTACAGACCGACGCCATACAGCTGGAATATTGCTTAGTGCGGCGTAAAATTAAACTCACTCACTCATTAACACATGCTCTGTCATCGTATCGCATGGTGTCAATCATTGGATTGCCTGGTCCAGACTCTGTTGTTTACAGGCCGCGTCGTACAGCTGTAATACCGGCGTCAACCACACACGCACATACTCATCATACAGTTACAAACGTACAACTGACTCTATTCCTAACGGATTGTGAACATTTACAATGACACTCTATGGGAGGTCTATCATAACACCCGTACTGGTCCGCCACAATAACCCTCACGTTTATTTCAATATAATTTATTGGTGATTGGTGAACAAGCTGTTATATATGTTAACATCACTTCAGACTCTATTGTTTACAAACCACATCACTGCGCTGTAATACTGGGAAACATATAATACATATTCATGATACAGTCAAAATTGTACAATCAACTCGACTTTCAGGTTTTTCGTTTACAAGAATAGAGTAGATACTATTTTGCGTGTAACTACATCGTGGGATATCTAAACATAAACATGAATGACAATTTGCTGCAACACCTTATATGGTCAGGAAGAATGTGAAAAACAACGTGACGGATTCAGAAGAGGTGGGGCAGTTGACCATCTCTCAACTCTGACGTCTGTTGTATACATGCTATATTGTACCATCCTGACGAACAGACTAACTGTGCGGACAATGAAGTAATTGCCGATGCGCAAAACGGATTCAGAAGAGGCGGGGCAGTTGACCATCTCTCAACTCTGACGTCTGTTGTATACATGCTATATTGTACCATCCTGACGAACAGACTAACTGTGCGGACAGTGAAGTAATTGCCGATGCGCAAAACGGATTCAGAAGAGGCGGGGCAGTTGACCATCTCTCAACTCTGGCGTCTGTTATATACATGCTATATTGTACCATCCTGACGAAATGACTAACTGTGCGGACAGTGAAGTAATTGCCGATGCGCAAAACGGATTCAGAAGAGGCGGGGCAGTTGACCATCTCTCAACTCTGGCGTTTGTTATATACATGCTATATTGTACCATCCTGACGAACAGACTAACTGTGCGGACAGTGAAGTAATTGCCGATGCGCAAAACGGATTCAGAAGAGGTGGGGCCGTTGACCATCTCTCAACTCTGGCGTCTGTTATATACATGCTATATTGTACCATCCTGACGAACAGACTAACTGTGCGGACAGTGAAGTAATTGCCGATGCGCAAAACGGATTCAGAAGAGGTGGGGCAGTTTAACATCTCTCAACTGTGGCGTCTGTTGTATACATGCTTATTTGTACCATCCTGACGAAATGACTAACTGTGCGGACAGTGAAGTAATTGCCGATGCGCGAAACGGATTCAGAAGAGGCGGGGCAGTTGACCATCTCTCAACTCTGACGTCTGTTGTATACATGCTATTTTGTACCATCCTGACGAACAGACTAACTGTGCGGACAATGAAGTAATTGCCATGCGCAAAACGGGTTCAGAGGAGGCGGGGCAGTTGACCATCTCTCAACTCTGGCGTCTGTTGTATACATGCTATATTGTACCATCCTGACGAACAGACTAACTGTGAGGACAATGAAGTAATTGCCGATGCGCAAAACGGGTTCAGAGGAGGCGGGGCAGTTGACCATCTCTCAACTCTGGCGTCTATAATAAAAACCAGGAGGACAAAAATATCTTCGATTTCTGTATTCGGTATTTCAGTTAGTCAGCCCATCCTTTGGCGTGGGTTGAATGAACTACAGTGTATTTACAGGAACGTCACAAGTTGTTTAGAGTCAACGGTGTTTGTTATCTATCTTTCTTTATATCAATGACATAGCGGATAGATCCAAACACCTAGGATCTGGTGTGATAGAAATAGTTAAGTATGTGTTCTCTTGAATGTCGACGATCTTGTTTGCAGAAAAAATCCGACCTACAGCTGCTCCTTGACTGTTTAAATACTCGCTGCGTCAAATTAATGCGGGCAAAATCGTTTTCAAAATCCTAGTATCGAGCAGTTTTTAGGTGTATTGACACTGACTTAGAAATACCAGATATGTATGGATGCTTTTAGATGGATATTTGGATTTAATGCTACAGTTAAAACTGTGTCTCTCAGCCTGCCAGCAAGGCACTGGGTCTTGTTATAGCTAATACATGTAGTAAAGTTATAGGAGGTATGCATTTTAACGCATTAACTAACCTGTTTACCTCACTAATTCTCCTGTAACAATGCTATTAGGGGCACTAAAGAGTTCAGTGTGCAGCACCGTGCTTGTAGGTATGTTCTTGATGTTGGTAAATATGCACCAAATGATGCTGTAAATAGTGAAATGGGCTGGACACCCATCAAGGTATCACAGTGGGAAATGTTCTTGGCTACTTGTAAATATGGACCCTAACAGATTGAGTATATATGGACAGATTGGGTATATGTTAATGCAATTACATAGATTTACGTTTCAACTTAGAATGTCAGACTCAATTGACAATTGTTGCATGTGAAGCGCTGTATGATGTATACAAGTTTTGCTTTTCACTATTTGATGGAAATGTTATATATCATACTACCAAACCCCCGCTACCTAATTTTAGTGCAAAGAAGATCGTTTTTAATTTTTTGAATGCTGTACATCTTACATCCTTGTAATAAAAGTTTGTATTTTAGATTTATCTCCTACGGGCTCTCATAATTCTATAAAGAATGGTACGATTACTCTAGTTTAACTCACATCATATTTACACATTGTGCATCCTTGTCTGTCCTAAGGAACTGACAATGAAGGGTCGGTACACATTATTACACTACGACAGTAGGATGTATGGCCTTACAGTGAAATAGTGCAGTCTGGGGTATATTCATGGTGAATAGAACCAAGTGAGTGTGTGTAAAGTAAATGTCCCAATAGAGTCCTAGAAATGTAACACGCTGTGTTTGGTCAGAGAGTTTAAGAGGATCAGATGGATTATTCCCAACGCCAAGGGTTGTGATCCCTTGGCTGCATACTTTCTGGCAGCATAATAAACACAACCAAAACATGACACAGATACTATATTTAATGTACGCTTCTATGAAGGACAATACATGTTTATCAGTCACGTCGTAGCTGAAATTCTGTGTATCGATACTTCTCAATTCACAAAACATAAAATAAAAACGTCCAATAGTTAATCTGTTCAATGGTGAGAAATGGGTGAATCGTACAGTGTTTACATATCGGCTTCTAGTTGAAAAACAGCTCCTTGGTCACGGTTCTGTCTGCTGGGTGGAGAGTGCTGACTTGTGTCTGTCTGTAGACAGACTGTCTGGCTTCTGCAAATCTCTTCTGTGCATGATGAAGGACAGGCGCTCCTGAGGCTGCTGCTGATGTGTTGGGTTGCTTGTTGGGGGTGAGAGACATCCTTGGTGTGTGCCGTGGCATAGCTGGACTTGAAGAGACAAGATGAAGTCTTCTCAATTCAGCATGTATCAACAGCCGTTGGTTGCTGGTGAGTCTGTTAGCAGACTGAGGTGATGTAGCAAGGTTTCTTGTTTGAGTAGCTGAAGAACCAACGCAAGCAGACGGAATTGGTTGAGGAGCATGAGGTGCTGGTCGGGTTTTGATTGATGTAGTTGGTTGATGGCGTGTTGGTGTGTATGGTCGTCGTCGCTGAAGGGTATAGCCGGCTGTCGCAGGGGCCAACGACGGGGTCTGTCGAACTGGGCTGGACGTGCTGTGTCGGGAAGACGGGAACCCTTTACTAGTTGTAGACGGAGAGGAAGGCTGCTTCGTAACTGTTGCAGCCGGGTTCTGCCGAGAGAGGGTTGAAGAGTACACGGGAAATGGGGTAGATGGCATCTGTTGAGTGTGTGTAGATGGGATCTGTCGAGCTGGTGGAGGGGACATAGGAACCGTTACAGATGGACTCTGTGCAGCCAGGGTAGAGGTGTACGCGGGAAATGGTGAAGATGGAATCTCTCGAGCTTGTACACATGGGTTCTGTGGGGACACCTTTCGAACCTGTGTTGGTTGATTTTGTTGAGCCAGGGTAGAGGGATTCTTGCTAGTTGAAGCAGGAAGATTGTGTGGTGCAGGCAGGAGCTTGGGAACTGATGTATCAATGTTTCGTTGAGCTGATGCATGCAGGACCTTGCGAGCTAAGATATGAGTGGTTCGTATAGCTGATGAAGCCGTGGATCGGGGCGGCTGTGGTCGAACGGAATGAAGCAAGCGAACCGGCGTTGAGACCTTCTGTCGAATTGTTAAAGGTTGATAAACTGGGCGCACTTGACGGGGAAGAAGTTTTTGATGGGCTGGTGAGGGATATGCAGGCAAAGTCGCAGCCACGGGAACAAGGTTTGCCTGAGAGCGGAACCTTCTCATCTTGTTGTAGGACATTTCAGCAATCCGTGGAAAGTTGGGCTCGATAGTTGGAAAACACATCGTGCCAAGGTCAGCACAGGCCTGCTCTTTCAGTCGCATGGCTTGCTTGAGTACTACTTTGAAAGGATCGTGGAGGTGGTAGGTCCTCAGCTGCGATGCGCATCTGGCCAGGGTTGCCGTGAGGTTGTGGAAAGACTGAACATCTAAACCTATAAATAAAACACAAATATTCAAACATGTAATGAAATAATGAATGAATGTTATGAAATTATGAAGTCTTTTAAAAATATAACAACACACGTGATTGTAAAAAAGATATTACCTCTCTTTCCGGAAGGAAGGGTGTTTTGCCAACACTGGGCCAAAACGCGGATGATATCTGAAGGATTGGTTCCTGGTTTTGTAACAGCTCTCTCCAGGAGGCCAGGACTGTGAATGATGTAGTCCGTGACGACACTCAGCATTGTGCACCTGTCTTGTACTCTCAGCTGGTGGTAGCTCAGGTACTGAAAATATACATTTAGATATTGTGTACATGTACGTAAACAAAGCCAAATACAAAAGATGTTTTGTACATGTTTAAGTGAAATAAAATTTAATAAAATTGAAGTTACACATTAAAATCCTTTAGCTGTGCCATCTACTATTAGTTGGTTGTGCTTCAATAAAACTAGCATGCATATAGCCTAATGACTAGGTTTCAGTATAATACTCACCATCATCTTCCAGACCACTTTGTGGGGGAGATCTCCACAGAGGTGGCCCAGCAGAGGTATATGACTGTTCACGAGGGAACTCACAGCTGTATCTACCAGTGTCGCGTAGTTGGCGTCGTAATCTGTTAGAGGCTGGACAATGTTGCATCTGCCATACTTCTGCACGGTTTCAGTGTCTGTTCTGAACGCTGCTGATGAATGAATGTATGGTCAGCTTGATTCCCGCCACTATTTACGTTAGCCAGTATCCGGTGACCACTCTGACCACTACAATGTAATTTGGAGAGGCGAGAACGTTAATTGATGAACGTCTCTAATTTGGGAAGGGGCAATGACCGGTTTAAGTGACCACTGATGGTGAAGACATTTGTTGGGGCAGGGTGTGTATTTAACGACTTTGGTCGGCTTTCGGGTAAGACAACTTGGCTAATCGTTAAAACAACATGTCAATGCCAGCGATCATCATCTTTGATAACAAGCTAAAACTTACTGCAAAACAGATGAGAACATTTTGGTTAATTGTTAACAGCAAATACAAACACCTATAATTCTAATCATAACAAAACATACAGGGATTTTGTTACGGGTGGACCTGTACACGTTCAATAGGATTTGTTGTGATAGATAATCGAAACTGCTAATTTTCTGGTGTTCACGTTTTATATTGTTACACTTTCTCGGTAAAGTACAAAAAATTCTAGTACTTTTGTTGGATTGAGTCCCATCCGGTGTTCGAACCCAGACTCTCAGAGTCAGGCTCCTAATCGCTAGGACACAAAGTCAGCCGTCTAACCCACTCAGCCAGGCGGCTTCCCGATCATTCGGTTAAAATCACCCTTGTTCAAAATCTGACACTAAATGGGCCGACGAGCCCGAGTGCGACGTACGCATCATGTCGGTAAACTCACGTAAATTCTCTACATCATCATCATCATCATCATCATCATCATCGGGTGTTGACCTTCCCCCAAAACATCCATTTATAAACGATCTTTACCGTTACACTTCCTTTCAAGGCAAACACTGGTCAATTTCAAAGGTTCAAATAGAAGGGTATCCGGTCATTTCCCCACCATGTCAATTCTCCACCTACCATTTCCCTACCCGGACAATACCCCACCCAAATATATATCTGGCCGGTCTTTTCCCCACCTTCCTGAGTTTTTTGCTGTTATTTCACTCAAATATAAGTATGAATAAACAAGAAGTAGTGTCAAATACATTTCATTCTTTAATATTCATGCGGATTGTTTTGGCAACTGAGTTAATAAATTCTCCGATAATTTGGTTCACCGTCCGCATATGAAGCACATAGACGTTGCAATATTTTTTTTATTTTCATATTGTTGACAGTGAGATGTTAAATGCGGGTTATCTTTAATTTCATGTTCCGAATCCCTACACTCCAACATTTCAAAGTCTCAGTTAAAAATAGGAAGTTCATTCAGATGTTATTTCTCAACGAATGATGAGTAAACGTTAGAATAACACTGCTTTCCACACAATCCCTGGTCGTGTCTCATAGACTGCAGACCCGTGAAGGTCCGGCTTAGAATTGATCTTCAGTAACTCTTGCTTATCGTAAGAGGCGACTAACTCTGTCAGGTGTCTCTGGGCACGTGAACGGAAGTGTTTTGAAAGGATCGGCTTCACAACTACACCTTTGGTAGTTACACTCCTTCTCCTCTAACTTGGACTCTACTCAAAAAACAAGATAAAAATACCTTACTCCAAACAGACCTAACAAATAAAGTTAACAATATAATAATAAATTCAAGTATAACTGGCAAATAATAGGAAAACATTATCCACTCTACTAAATTCAACAAACACTAAATACAAAATGTAAGTATTATCACCAAACACGTCGAAATGATGTTGCCATAACCGGATTAAGATTAGCTAATTGCAATCTTAA
Source organism: Haliotis rubra (assembly GCF_003918875.1). Lineage (NCBI taxonomy): Eukaryota > Metazoa > Mollusca > Gastropoda > Lepetellida > Haliotidae > Haliotis > Haliotis rubra. The sequence continues at coordinate 1,544,270 of NW_025766070.1, read as the reverse complement.
TCACTATCTACACAATATCAACCTTTATCCAAACGGCAAATGTATCACTTGCCAAATTCCTGAAACAATAGCCCACACTTTTACTGCTCAAATATAATAAACAAACAACCCCATTTATCAATGCTTTAAAACAACACCTCAACAATGCTTACTCTTATGATCTCAAGCACATTCTAACAAACCCCAAATTATTTAAACCAATCACTAAATATCTTATTCATGCAAAATTATACCAAACAATATAGCAACAAAAACAATAATACACTAATTCCACTCTTTACCATTTTAGGGGGCGGTGGGGTAGCTTAGTGGTTAAAGCGTTCGCTCGTCACGCCGAAGACCCGGATTCGAATCCCCACATGGGTACATCGTGTGAAGCTCATTTCTGGTGTCCCCCGCCGTGATATTGCTGGAATATTGCTAAAAGCGGCGTAATACCAAACTCACTCACTCACTTTCCCATTTAAAAAATTGTTATAAGTATGGATATATGTTCTTTTGACTTTTCAAATGAGTTCTCTCTTTTTATCAACTTCATTTTTTAACCTTTTATATGTTGGGTAGTAACACCACTCTTTCAAAATTTCTATCTTTTTTCCCTCTCATTTCTTACTAAGTGATCTACCCCGTCGCCGAAATACCTTAGTTGTGTTAGATAAAGCAAATAACAACAACAATCTTCTCTTCTTCTGACAGTTGATACAGGTGGTCTTGAATAGTTTGTTCGATCACTTTTGATCATGTGCTATCTGTACCTGTATCAGATCATCATTTCAGTGAATATGTATTAAAAAAAATGAATCAGTGTAGATTTCAGTAAATATATATATTTCCTGAAAATTTCAGTTAATATGCCTAATCCCTGAAAAAAATCAGTAAATATACATATTTGCTGATTCTACATATTTCTGTAACATATAGATACCACTCCAGGACTGTAGAAAACGTGTTCATGTTCTATATGTTCACACATGTACAACACGTGACAACCGTAAGCTGGTTGTGTCAGGGTCAAGGAATTCAGAATTCATTTTCAATATTTTATCCACAATTTATTTATATTCATTATACAAACTAATTATACCGTGCCCTTTAACCCTTTATTTCAAATTTAATGCTCTCATTAATCAAAGTTTGGTTGTTTTCAACTTTTGCACTCCTCCTTCGTAACAAACTGTGGACTGTGTTAAAATTTTTAATGATTGTTTGTCAAACAACTTTTTTATTTTCGGGACATAAATTCTGAAAAACAACCTCACAGAGTTGGTCTGATGTCTTGATTAGGATTAGCGGTTCATTGAGTATTATATGCTTATTAGATTATAGTTCATCGGTCCGCTTTTGAGCCAAAATAGATTATATATCTATAGATATCTATATAACTTTGTCTTGTAAATCGTACAATTGTAGTTTATAACTGGGAAATTAAATAGACTCAATCCTACCACTTCAAAAATATTACTATTTATAAACCTCATCATATTTATATCAGCAGCTTTCATTGTTGACATTTCTCCTAACGTACATATAAAGGTATAGCTTTCCTTCTTATAGTGAGTGAGTTAGATTTCAGCAAAATTCCAGCAATATCAGGGCGGGGAACACCAGAAATGGCTCCACTCATTTTACCCATGTGGGGAATCGAACCAGGGTCTTCGGCGTGACGGGGGCGGTGGGGTAGCCTAGTGGTTAAAGCGATTCCCCAAGTGGGTACAATGTGTGGAGCCCATTTCCGCTGTCCCCCCGCGGTGATATTGCTGGAGTATTGCTAAAAGCGGCCTAAAAATCACCCACTCACTTCGGCGTGAAGAGCGAACGCTTGACATCTTTAGGATACCATATAACTCAAAAGACACAAAAATCTCTAAGTTAGACAAAGCAAAGAAGAATCACAGATATGGAACTAATGAATACTACCACAGTGTCCAAATTAAGTCGAAAAATATAGTTTTTGAAATACCCAAACTATCAGAATGCCCCACTTCAGCGCTAGGCCTGTCTATGTGCCAGGTGTGGTAAAGAAGAATTGTATGGTTACCATGATCTGCTCCGGAAATGCACATTACCGTAGGTTCCAGACTAAGTCAAAGTTTTTGTCGTGGGATCTCGAAATCTATATTTTCTAAAAATCCCAAACAATCAAAAAGCGCCAGCGCCAACTTTGGTGTAGAAATACTGTACGGTTTTCAAGGTCTTGGAATAGTATATTACGGAATAGTACAAGTTCATTTACAAAGAGATTAACTCAAAGGTCAAATGCCTTATTAGCTGCAATGAAAAGTGAAACTTATATATATATATAAATTTATACTGGTTCATCTGAGTGTCTCTTACTATCAAATGCATCCACAGAAGAGTGGTTGTTATCGTCAAACAGTAAAGCAGTAACTGTGTTTTGAGTGTAAAAAGTATTGCTTCCCTGCTTCAAAGTGATTAGTGATGTCATTTGATTGTAACTGTCATTTGGAGATTAAAGAGAAAACAATCTGTGAAATGCTGGACGTTTTCATTGATAACATCTTTGTACCATACTTGTACCATACTTGTACCATACTTGTACCATACGTTCCCACATGTTTCCAGGTGAACAACTGACTAGCCTTTGCATGTGTTTAGGACGGCAGCTACCGCCGGGGCAGGATACGCTCAACTTTCGTGAACACCTGGTGTCATTGCTATTTGATAGTGATTCATTAACAAATGCAACCCGTGAAGATCCGGGTTAAAATTCATCTTCAGTAACCCATGCTTGTGGTATAAGACCACTAACGGGATTGGGTGGTCAGGCTCGCTGACTTGGTCGACACATGTCATCGTATCCCAGTTGCAAAATAATTAAAAATTATCTGCTTAGAAACTGGAAGGAAAGTTAACTTGAAGAAAACAAAAGTCATGGTCTTTAGAAATGGTGGACCCCTCAGAAATTATGAAAAGTGGACCTACAATTGCAAAAACAGTGAACTTGTACCCTTCTACAGATATTTGGGTATTATGTTTACACCCAAACTGATATGGACACCGGCATGCATTACAGCAAAATAATTGAAGATGTTAATGTGAAAATGTGCAAATCTTTTCTCAAAGTGTCAAAGAATACATGTAATGTAATGGTGCTAGGTGAATGTGATAGAGCCCTACTGCAGCTTACATACATGTATATGACAAGAGCTGTCAAGTACTGGTGCAGGCCGATACAAATGGGCCCTGGGAGACTCCCCCACCAGTGCTATAGGATGCCCCCTGCCCTTGATGATATGGGACGCACCTTTTATGCTACTAATATTAAAAATATTTTCTTCAGATATGGATTTGGATATGCATGGATTTCCCAAGATGTTGGTGACAAAAATATTTTCTTATCATTGTTCAAGCAGAGACTACTTGACAACCTACAACAAACGTGGAGTGTAAATGTAAATAATTGATCAGACTCCATAAATCCCTACTGACTGTTGAATACTATCTGAACTCATCACTCCCATCTCAGTTAAAAGGATTTTATCACGCTTCAGATGCAGTAACTTTAGAATAGCTGTCAACGCTGGAAGACACCAAGCCCCACCACCCGTCCACGAAGAAATACTCTGTCCTCTCAGTTTATCCCCCAAAGAGTATTTTATTGAAAATGAATATCATGTACTATTAATCTATGAAGCTTATAGTGTTTTCCGTAATACACTTATTGGTAAATACATCAATTCTAACTCTCAAACATAACTTTATTTCTATAATTTCTTCTCATATATAATTATGATATTTTGCATAAAACTTCAATCTCCTTATATAAAGCGCACCAAATAAGGCAAAGTAATATATAATATATTCACATCATGCAATGGTACTATTTTATGCTATAGTATGTATGTAAGTATGTATTATGCGCAGGGATATTTTTGCAACCCTGAACTTTCTGTATTTTGGGCCGAAGGCCTTATACTGAATAAAAATCCGTCTGTCTGTCTGTCTGTCTGTCGGTATCCCATTTGTGTAGATCGATGCTCATGCTGTTGATCACTGGATTGTCTGGTCCAGACACGATTATTTACAGACCGACGCCATACAGCTGTAACATTGCTTAGTGTGGCGTAAAATTAAACTCACTCACTCATGCTCTGTCATCGTATCGCATGGTGTCAATCATTGGATTGCCTGGTCAACCACACACGCACATACTCATCATATAGTTCGTACAACTGACTCTATTCCTAACGGATTGTGAACATTTACAATGACACTCTGTGGGAGGTCTATCATAACACCCGTACTGGTCCGCCACAATGACCCTCACGTTTATTTCAATATAATTTATTGGTGATTGGTGAACAAGCTGTTATATATCAACACCACTTCAGACTCTATTGTTTACAAACCACATCACTGCGCTGTAATACTGGGAAACATATAATACATATTCATGATACAGTCAAAATTGTACAATCAACTCGACTTTCAGGATTTTCGCTTCTGTTTACAAGAATAGAGTAGATACTATTTTGCGTGTAACTACATCGTAGTATATCTAAACATAAACATGAATGACAATTTGCTGCAACACCTTATATGGTCAGGAAGAATGTGAAAAACAACATGACAGACTATTTGTGCTGTCCTAAAACAGACACATCATGCAGTTCAATGTGTGAGCTTGTAAAAGGGATTGCCAGAGTGTATATAAGGCGTGTGGAAGGCTCTACCCAAAGTGTATGCTGCAAAGTTCAGTTGTCACCGACAGCAAGGACTTTCTTTGGGGAAGAAAGCATCCAGCATAGGTGAACACGTAAGATGTCTTCCCGGGAGACACAGAATAAGGAAGAGCTTCGTGATTTCACAGTTGCATTTATCAGTTTGCTGGAAGAAGATCTGAACTCATCCATATTCTCCGACATCAAAAATATATTCAGGTAAGCACTTATTAAATCGTGTAACTTTTGAAAGATAACACCTCTTGCATATGATAATATATTTTTTTTCGTTAAAAATCTCTCACTAATTTATTCACATTTTAGAACCGACTATTATTACAACAATTTGGTACCGGGGAAAGTCTACAGTACTCACATGATGGCATTACAAGTGATACTATTGTAACAATAATGTTTGTTGTTTAACGCCGCACTCAGCAATAGTCCGGCTATATGGGAGCGGTCTATAATTAATTACTTGGGGCCAGACAACCCAGTGATCAACATCATGGGCATCGGTCTATGCAATTTGGATACGATGAGACGTGTCTTCAAATCACCGAGCCTGAACACTCGATCCCGTTAGTCGCCTCTTACGACATGGATCGGTTGCACAAAAATAATTCTAACCCGGATCTTGACGGGTTTGCAATGATCATGATGTGCTAATTGTAAATACGACGTCAAGAACACAGGAAGGATCTAAATAGTTCAACTCAGGTCTTTTGAATCTTTCATCTAGGAACATGGTGGTAAGCTACACGACCGTTTCATTTATAAGTACTTACCGATTTCACTTGATATCAACGTGTCATATCCTAAAAGGCTCACATGTCTATAATGCATATATGTATCACCCTTACAGAGATGTCTACCGTCAAAAACTGATGAACATCTTGATGGCTTCTGGGTCAAAGAAGGAGGTGAAAATCAAATGTCAGGCCATTACTGTCCGTCCTGGGGAGAAGTCCATCAGTAGCTTGACATCAGAAGATGACGATGCCCTCATCATTTTAACCAACAACTCCAATGTCCATATAGGCAGCGCACATATTGACAATATGAAGAAGAAAAATGAAGATGCAAACTTGCTTTTGCAAATAATGGTAATAGATGGTGAGCATCAAACAGCATCAGTCCCTTATTCAGGGATTATTAAAAACCCACATACTCCTATGGCGTCTCTTCTCTTTATGAACACTGTGACAAAAGATGATCTGCCTGAAACAAATAAGAGAACTTCAGATAAGGATGGAATGAGAAGTGACAGGAATATGCCTCCAGGTCTTGTGTCCTGTACATATGAAGTCAGCAGTTCCGGAAGTAAGTTTGATGATGTCTCTGACGTATGTCCCCGACGTCGAAACCCAATCTCTACTGGCGGGTGGTTCAAGCAAAGGAAAACCGGCTTGACTACTGCCTTGATTACGTCCAAGTCGTGTGAATCATGCAAAACTCTTCCTGTAAAGGAACAGATGCCACGCGCACCGATATCACAAGGGATGTTATCTCGCCATAAGCAAAGAAAGTCTGACATCGCAGTAAATCAGATGAAGATATATGGTACATTCAATTCGCCCTTGGGTGAAAAGGGTTTTACTAGAGTCACAGCAAGAAAGTAAGGTCCATCATCCTTGCAGACGATCTCTCGATGAACCCAGCTGTGTGGACTCAGTAAGGAAACTCCACATCCAAATGATACACAAGACAACGGACATGCATGTCCGATTGGCGAAACTTAGCGAAGACACGAGTCGTCTTTTCCCGGAAATGACTAAACCAAAAACAAAGCAACCTGAAACAGTGGTTTCTAAACTGAAAGAGTGCCAAATTTGGAAAGCGCCCTTCATCGCTTGTGCACAGATATTGCGTAGAATGTCAACGCCTGAAAAAAGCAAGACTCAATTATGCGATGTGCTGAACAAGGACCCCGAGAAAGAAATACGTGATAAGAGTGAAAAAGACAATTTTCCAAAGACATTGATGCAAAATCCAAGTAACAACAAAACTCCTTTATCAAATGCTTCTGTGTCCGTTGTTGACGCTTCTCTGACCAATGCTGTTTTTGTGGATATATTTGAGTATCTTTGTCAAGAAGCACAAAAAAATTCTCCCCGCTCTAGCAGAAGAAAAACTTATCCTTTTGGTAAAACATTCCTCTAACACAAAATACCACGAAACGAAAAGTCACTGTGTAAGTTAATGAAATAAAGTGGTTTCGTCGTTTCTTATGTAAAAAGTGTTGCTTTTATGATCCTGTTGCACTTTGGCAGATACGTGTAAAAATACGGTTCAAGTTGATACAATTCAACTAGTACACTGTGTGTATGTATACATTATGTACAACTTTGGGGAATAAATTGCTGTTGTATACTTATATGTCGCATTGGTAATTGTTGTTAAAGGAAACCCCTACACCAGCCCTGGGCCCAGGCCCAGTTACTCTTGACCTTTAGCCAGCTAAATTTATTTGGGCATAAGGCGTTGTAAAGAGGGTGGGTGATTTCAAACAGTCGGTACATCAAATAAGGGACAACTGATAAGATATTGGGGACATTAACACACAGACAGTAATACCAAAGCAAATATAAATCATGTAAATTTTTCTGTATTCACCTGATTTACTTGATTGACAATGGAATGCGTTTCATATTAGGAACCTGTATAAAGCGTTAAATAAGCGCAAACCGATTTCAATATTCTTTTTGAAATGTTAAAAAGCTTGGTTTCGTCATTTTTCTATTAAATTTGTAAAGGGAAGATTTTGTTATCATGATAACAACATTCAAAGGATTATTATGTTTACTCTTTAAGCCAAACAATATATGCTCTTCACTGAAGGTGATTCTGCCTTCTGTATAATTTCCAATCGATTCTAATAGCTTTTCCCACATATCAACAGAATATACACATTTACATAAGATATGTGAAATTGTTTCAATTGGTTTGTTACATGAGGTACCCAGTTTTTCTTATATAGTGCTAGCCCTCTGAGATAACATGCCGCAGTGAAGCATGGATACCCCACTCAGACACATTATACTGACTCCGAGCCGATCAGTCCTTGTTGTACCCATTAATGCCGAGCGCCAGGCAGGGACCAACAAGTACCATATTTTAACGTCTTTTGGTATGACGCTGTCGGGGATCGAACCCGCGACCTTCCGCTCTCCGGGCGGACGCTCTAACCACTACACCACAGAGGCGGTCTCGTGGTAAGTGATGTACATATGTATCAGTTTTATAATCTACGAATACTAAATGCTGGAAATTATTCTTTACCGCAAGCTGTCAACTCTCTGTGAAGTGTTGTAAAATGTTCTTTACCTCAAGCTATCAACTCAGTGAAGTGTTGTGAAATATATATATATATCGGTATTTAATTGTTCATACGAGCCTAGTATACGGTATAGGGGCGGTGGGGTAGCCTAATGGTTAACGCGTTGGCTCGTCACGCCGAAGACCCGGGTTGGAATCCCCACATGGGTACAATGTGTGAAGCCCATGTCTGGTGTCCCCGCCGTGATGTTGCTGGAATATTGCTAAAAGCGGCGTAAAACCAAACTCAGTCAGTCAGTAGTATACGGTATAACGTACAAAAGATCATTATCTGAGCGGTTTATTACCCCTATCAAGATGTATAAATTCGTGAATATCACCTTTGTTCAAGACAATCGCATAAACATAATGATAAACCACTTATCAGACAGACAGATAAAGTAATCTGTACCACATGATAGATAATGCGTGATTGTGATAACATATGTGATGATCGAAGTTGATACAAAGTACTTGCGTGTAAGGTTCTGCAGCTTTTCAACAGAACACCAATCATGTTGCTTAAGATTTATTGTTTGAGACACAATCTCCCTCAGTTTGCAAGTGAACTCACTATCAATCTCGTATGTATAAAGACAATGTACGTTCCAAACGAATAAAGTTCTCGTTTTAGCCTAACTGCTATAATTCTATCTAACAACCTATCATTTGATACAGCATGATGATAATATCGAATTTCAATAGGAATGACTGACTGAGTTTTGGTTTGACGCCGCTTTTAGCAATATTCCAGCAACATCACGGCGGGGGGACACCAGAAATGGGCTTCACACATTGTACCCATGTGGGGATTCGAACCCGGGTCTTCGGCGTGACGAGCCAACGCTTTAACCACTAGGCTACCCCACCGCCCCTCAATGGGAATGAAAACATTGAGGATACCTGTATATGACAGACTTTTTGATGAGGTAAAGTGCACAGAATGATTAAACAACAAAGAGATAGAGTACTGAAACATCTACTCTATATAAATAATGAATATACTCACCTTCTATAAGTTATCTTTGTATTCTTCTCGGAATCGATGAACCTCCACAATAGCATCAGGTTTTATCAAATATTCTACAACTGTTTTCATGTGTTCTGTATCCAATACCACATCGTAGCCAGTGTCTAATTTCTGAATGGTAAGTTTTCCAAACAGTCGATCAAAACTAAAATGAAAGTTGTTGATAATACGAATCAACAAACAACCGGTGATGATGTTGTGTGTCTTAGATTTAAAATTTCTAACTTCCTGAAAGAAGTCGATAAATAATGCTTTTAATTTCGAAGCTGTTTCGAAATCAAAAATAATATCCGAAGCGTTATTATTATTTCCAATTTTAAGTTGGTACTGTTTTTTAGCATTAAATGTAACGTGGACATCCATTACATGGAATATTCCCCACTAAATCTGTTGCAGACGGTAATACGTTTTAAGATTCAAACGAATTTTTACAAAACACTTAAATTTGTTTTGAGCTATTGATAATGCAACAGGTGTGCGTACTGAAAAGAACTGCAAGGCACTGTGCTAACAATTAATAGAATATTCATTTCTTGTATATCTCCAATTCTATGAGAAAATGATGAAACGTGACAGGGTGGGGTCTTGTGTATCTCAGTTCTATAGACAGCGATACAACACTAACCATTTTGACCTACAGAGCAAAGCTACTTGTCAGCATTTTGTCGCGACAGGATAATGAGAAAAACTCTTGCATGAACATGCTGATGACACGATAGGAATAACACCCCCCTGGGTTTTAATTAGACAATCATTTCAATTCTACATCAGTGTAGATGTTATCTGTCTGTGATAGGAATATAACGACTATTAGTGTGCGTGTGTGGTAGGAGTCTAGCGATGGTTAACCTTAGAATTTATGTTTATAACGAGATATATATTTTTTTACTTGTATGTCAACCTCTCCCATTGTTATGTTGACGAGTAATGAACTTGGATGTTCATTCTCAGATGAAAACGATGTTGGTTAAGTTTTTCATCCATTAACTCGGCAACACTACATAGTCTCCATCTATGCAACCACGTACAACATCGTGATACAGCATTTCTCAAAAAGGTGTTCTGTCAGGACCAGGGACGCCTCTCTTTTCAGTACAAAGAATTGTTATGTACATTTGAATGGTCAACATTCCAATCATTGTGACTCACTCTGAGTAAACCGTAATTCAAATATAGTGGAAAAACATTCATAATCAATAGCTTACCCGTTCAAATCATTCATTAAGTACTTAATGAAGGAGACATTGTGTATCAATAAGCTTAATGAATCTGAGATGTGAGATTAGTAGCTAATTACTCTACTGTTTGTCTATGTTTGGTATCGGGTGTGGGATGTGGGATGAAATGTGGGATTTCTGGTCATTGGTTTCTTTGTTTTTGCCCATTCTAGCATAAAATGTGTGATTTTTTTATGTGGTATATGGGCTTTTGTTTTAGCTAATTACTGCATTGTTATCGCATTGTTGTAACATAGTTTCTATTGTCTGTGCTGTAGACTGAACTTTATATCTACTCACACCAAACGTGCAAATGCATACACTACATAACAGCCAAACTTGTAAAGCCTTAGGTACGTTTCTCATGAAAACTGGCCTTCTATGCCGCATATAATCCCACAGAAATTGTATTTACATATTTGTAAACTTTCAAAAAATCATAGTCTTAAATAGAATTTAGGAAAAAACAACAAAGAATTAAGTATCGCATTTTGCAATCCGATCCAGTCAAACTCCTTGTTAAATTTCAATATTTGTCACTTCCAAATGGTTTTAAAATGGTACATTATGTGTGATAATAAGACGTATGCTATCATATGAGCACACTGATGACATAACTATCCCCGGATCCTATGCCTATGTAAGGCATGAGGACAGAAAATCTGTTGATGAACGAATGAGTTATTAGTGTTAAATGATAGCACAGACACAGTTACGCTTGCATGTGTGTGAATAGCCACGGTTTACAAATTGTGGCGCAAACGGGCTGCCGTAGTTTCACCAGTGCGCCTCAGGAATGCAGTATCACATGTATGAGCGTGTTGCGTTTCATCCATATCCGACGGTTGGGTGAAGTTGTTCTCGAGGACGACTCAAAGCCAAAGGGAATCTATGTAAGTCGAACATTGTTTGTTTTATGTTACATCTTGAAAAAAGTTAACTGTTTATGCAGGCACGGTTCTCCCTGCCGAGAGCGGTCACGATACCGAGGGTATATTCCCAGTTTGGGTGCAGTTAGGGTCGCAACGTAGGGAAACTTAAAAATATATATGTCTCACAATCTGGGATGTAGAGAATGGAAGTGCCAGTTATTAGTATAATCATCTGTCACTCAGAAAAGGTTGAGGGATATAAGCGGAAATAGAACTGGCGATGGGTTTATAGAAAATACGGAACTGTATGAAACGAAATGTGAATTGCCTGGTAATGTATTGATTTGCTAATCTCGCAACTTACATAGTTTACATGGATTATCTTCCATATTTTTCTTGCACATACAGCGGCAGTTGTTTAAATCTTGATATATGAAATAGGAATTGGCAACTAAAACGGATTGCGAAATTACTTGCTGTTTACAACTGTTATTCTTGTTATCAGCTGCAGCAAATCTTTGCCCGGAAATCTTTAATAGATATATATTTATATGAAATATTTCTCTCAGTTGTGTAGAACACTTTTATTATATTCCAGTTAACTGCAAAGTTGGGTCAATATGAAGAAACAATAAAAAACGTTCCATCCAGTAACTTACATTGTCATTAATGTATTTGAACATTATATTGAAGTTGACAGCTTGAGACGTGACATATTTATCTTCATTTCTTCAAATTTATAGCAGCACGTGAATTACAAGGACACAATTACCAGAAGACCCGTATCGATCTTTGTCTATACCACACAGGGCGGTGGGGTAGCGTTCGCTCGTCACGCAGTGGGCCCGGGTTCGATTCCCCACATGGGTACAATGTGTGAAGCCCATTTCTGGTGTTCTCAGCTGTGATGTTACTGGGAAAAAGCGACGTAATTTTATTATACCTGTTATAAATATATTAACTGACCATCAAGTGAATGATGACAAATAAACAATTGTATGTTTATACCACCAAACATGGGTTACATCAAGTGAGTAGTGATAGCTGTATCGCCTAAAAAACTTACGCTGTTTTGAGGATACAAACGAACTTCGTTGTTGCATAAGAAATACATAAAAGCATTTGTTGTGAACTAAAGTTAGAAATTGTACATACCTTTTTCCTTAAGTAAATTTTAAGAGTTTTCTAGCAATGGCAAAGTGGGGGTGATTTAGTTTACGGATTCAATTAAATCAAATGCGTGTTTTAATATCAAATGTCAATAGACATCACATTGTTACATGACATGATTAAAACACACAGAAATAGGGTCAGTTATCATACCATTCATCAGAAAATCCGTAAAAGCCTACACTGCTAGGATACTTCATTGCAATCAGACAAGAACTACCTGGTATATTTTCCAATGGTTCAGGCTCATAACGCCGACCTTTCGACCAAACTTTACGGTTGAGTGAAATATAAGGGTCGACGTCCTGAGACTAGTTACATTTTGCCAATTAAGAATGGATTACGAGGACAATGCAGGATCAAAGAGTTGTTAGAAGAGGATAATCCGGATTATGTGGATGAGAGCGCACCTAATGAGAAGATGACAACAGATGACAGATTTTTATCAGTTGACAGATTTTAGAATTTTTAATGAATACATGTACATCGTAAATTCCTATAGCATTTTTTCACAGATTTTAACTTAAATGCAATAGGTGGGATGCAGAACGAGCAAACTGCCTCACGGACAGTGTTCCTTGTTCAAGCTCGGGACAAATGTCATCCAGTCGTCGCTCCAAATCCCCGTATTTCCTCTTCTTGGACGGACGCTTCTGGCCAGCCGCATACTGGACCAACTTGTTTTCGGTGTTGGTCTGTTCTCGTGACAGCAACGACACAATCTCGAAAATGTTTGGATGAGCCTTGCCGACGTATTTCTTCAGGCGTGAATGCCACCCTTCTGGGTGGTTGTTTGTTCTTGGCCCGTCTGTGTTGTGGTGGTTCCATTGCGCCATGTGCAGATCTCCCTCCACCCAGAAGTTGGTCATGTAGTCTCCGAGTTGTCGGCAGCGGTCTTCATGAGTCTTTTGCTGTACATATCCAAGATATCCAGTCTCGTTTTCTCCTGGTGACTCTGTACATGAACCCGCCAACAACCAAGTAACGACTGCCGCGAGCTGTAGGGATGAATCTCTGATCGAGCGGTGCATTTGCCATTTCGAAATCGAATGTGAATCCTTTGGCCATTCCATAGATATTTATACCAAAGATATGAACAGTGTTCAATATTGGCACTCTGCTAAGTGTTATTGTAAACTTTTCAATCAACCGGAAGTGATATGTGCGACGAGTGGACCTTATCAAAACATCTAGAGTAGATTATCCGCAACGCTAATTAAGCCTAATCAGAACCTAACCTTCAAAGGAAACCACAGGTCGGCGTCCTGAGATTAGTAGAAAATCGGAAGGTCGGCGTCCTGAGACGACACCTTTCCAATAACGACATCTAATGGGCATTCATCGTTCTTATTGTCCTATTGTTTAAATTCTCCAAGGTGGACAGCTGCCCAGTCCCTGTGTCCGTCACGGTCGAGGGAGCAGGTCTGACCACCTGACGTCATTAGATTGTTGGCGCGAAACATTAATCGTTCTGGATCAGTGCTAGGGCTCTCACGAGTCCAAAATTTGGGACTCGAGTACTCGAGGTGTCAGACCCGACTCGGACCCGAGTACCCGACAATTTGGATGCTTATCTGAAACCAACATTCAAGCATACACGTACCTGTTCGTACTTCCAATCTACGAATAATGCAACATGTATATGTGAATCCAAACGTTCCTGAATAAAGCAATTGATATTCAATTTCAATGGAAGTAACTATTACCTTTTTTATTTGCAAACAGAATGTGAAGGCAACGTAAGTGTCACTGTGACTCAGTTCTACGCGATCAATTATGTGATTAACATTCATGAGCTGGGCCGGTGATACCTTATTACGCCTGTAAATGCTGTAATATGATTGGATGTGTCCGGGAAAAGAAACCAATCAATCTACTTCTCTTTTCTTTTGGTTTTAAGTTTGACTGCGCTTTCAAGATTATTTAATATTTATATGTCGTTGCAGTTATGACATATTAGCAACTTTTAAACATTCACCTGGACGATAAGTCACATAATCAATTAACCTTAATCACGGTTAAAATACGGCAAAACACGTTCCAAAGCTGGAAGATTCATAGATAAAGCATTCATTGATTGGTGCTGCATTAGATACTAGTATCTTGTAAAGATAGATCGACTATGGAACTTAAAGAATATGTAAAACAGGATTGATGTTTATTTGAGGCTTCTTATAGTGAAAACGGTTTGGTTTCAAACTAAAGACTAACCATTTATTGAGGAACACTACGCTGTATTTCTTCTTCCGAAACTCTGCTGAACGGAGATCACGTCAATGGTATTCATTGTGATTAAAATTTTCACTATTAAGGATATAGGTCTCCAAGTGTGAATGTTATTTTGAATGCGTATGTATGTGTTGATTGTTGAATATGTAACACAGAAATACGCTGGATAAGAACGACTGAATATCTATGTAGAAAACAAGTTGTTCAAACATAGGTATAGTGGGCAGGGACAGTGATACAGCCGTGAGTGGCTACGCTTGTCCACGCGTCCGTAGTTAGGGCAACGGCAGGTACTGTTTTGGGTACTGATATTTTGTTCTCCTTGCAAACTTCATACGACTTTATGAGGTAGTTGTGAATTGTCGCAGTACATGGGACCTGGTAATTTGGGTTCAATGGTTCACAGAAAGCCCTGAAACCCTCCCCCTTTAACAAGACTTAATGGTCGCATATCCTTAACGCGCACAAGCATTGCTTTTTGCGTAATACCTTCATACCATTTCCTGTCAACAGGCTTGCGACTTTTGCTATCAAACTTACCAAACTGCCCCAGCGTTGCTTGTTGAGCTGGTTTTCTGTCTACAGTGCTTATTGTGGGTGCTTACAGGACAAATGCTTGCGTAACTAAGGGGAACGCCACAAAGACGGCATTTCGTATTTTGGCCACTAAATCAAGATAAAAATGCGTCCAGACATTGGATTTTTTCTCACGATCATCCATCTTGATTGCATGAGATGTTTAGAGGTATCTCCCCTGCGAGTCCTCGAGTCCATTCAATTGGACTCGAGTCCTGCTTTACCCGACTCGGCCCCGAGTACCCGAGTACTCGTGAGAGCCCTAATCAGTGCCCTATTAAATCAAACATTTACCGGCTTTACATCACAAGCTAATGGACCGCAACAATGAAACAGAAAGATTGATATCCATTCTAGCGCGCAAAGGCACAGAGGCGTGACAGGCCGTGTTTCCAGGAGTGGGTGTGGGACTTGGTCAGTGGAGGGGTTACTACTGAAACCACAACGGAGACCAAAGGCTTCAGGTTAGGATTTGTGCTTTCACTGTCGGTCTGGAGGATGGTAGAGTACTATTTTTTTGTGCTGCAGACAAATCGGCGTTGTGTCCAAACACCCGGTAGAGGTGAAAATCGCCGATGTCCAATTCTGACGACATGTTTGTTTACAAACAATAGGGTGAGCGAGAGCTATGTATTCATACGCAGGTTCAACGGTCCGTGTAATTCATTTCATTTAGGTTTAAGATCGATCGTGGTCAGTAATTAACCAATCAGAATTTGATATCCCACAAAGCCGTGATAGAATTATATTTCAGGTAATGTATGTATTAACCAACTGTATCTGAATACATATTAATGAAGTGAGATCTGATTGCAGAGGGGTGTGGGGTAGCCTAGTGGTTAAAGCGTTGGCTCGTCACGCCGAAGACTCGGGTTCGATTCCCCACATGGGCACAATGTGTTAAGCCCATTTCTGGTGTCCCCCGCCGTGATATTGCTGGAATATTGCTGAAAGCGGCGTAAAACTAAACTCAGTCAGTCAGTCAGTCTGATTGCAGATTTCTATTTGGAGGCTGAAATTTGTGCCAGAATGTTTCCTTCATTTCTTCAAGGCATACAGTTTGAATTTTCATTTTGTTTAAAATCCAGTTATTTCGGTTATACGAGAACTTGTATACAGCGCGTTCAGCATTTTCTTAGAATAGTCTCCTAATTTCCTAAAAAGACCAACAGGATGCCAAAAATTCTGTTTTACCGTTTTCAGAAAAAAAACTGCCATCTCTACAAGCGCTTCTTGCTAAACATGGCAGGCGGTTGCAGTCTGATCCGTTGCAAATCTATCCGTCGCCTTCAAGTCATTTCAAGATCGTTAGCGTTGAATGTTTCACCCCTAACTCTGACCGTAGAACCGTCCGATGCCTTGATAGATGAACCTGTGGCGATCAGAGTATCAGGCCTTCAGCGTCATCAGAAGATGACTCTTTCTGCTCTTCTGAGTGGGGGCAAAAAGGAGTTTGTGTCCTGCGCACACTATACAGCTGATGAAACTGGTCATGTGGATACAACAGTCCATTCAAGTCAAGGCGGGTCCTATATGGGTGAGTATACGTCACTTGGCAACATCCAGATCTACAGCGGAGTTTTTACAAGACTTTCTATTTGCCAAGTATTTGGTTTCCATGTCCACCTTTCTCAACCATCTAATATGTCAGTGTCCCTCTACATCGCGTTATTGTGACTGGGCAACGTCAAGCTGATTATTTAATCATAACTAAAAGAGGCGTAATAGGAATCTATAGTGTATATAAATATACATATTAAAAATAAGGCATTTTTTCATTTATTATAGTTATAGCAGTATACCTACGATGTCTTTTTTCTTTGTAGCAGTTCCGCTGGCAAAGTTAGTATTCTGTTTAATTAAACTCCTACCATTTGTGAATATGTACTTCCCAAAAACACTTATTTGAACTTTGAAAAACATGTATAGGACTATGAAGGACCAAACCTAGTACTTACGAACTGACAGTTTACAAAAGAGTGCCATGAACAATTTGTTGATAATAGTAAATAACAACGTTTCAGGTGTTGAACCTATGGGACTTTTCTGGTCCATGGTGCCATCAATGAAACACAGAAGGACAACGCGCCTACTGAATATAGACGTCACAGTTCCATACGATGTCACCATATCGGTCCAATCAAGTCATTTGGACCTTGAATCCATCCAATCAGCAAGTAACACGTCAGGAGTAATAGCTGCAACACACGTGAGACGGAGGTACATAAGCAAAGGAGTGCAAAGATTCCCCATCAAAATTGGGCGAATACGAGGAACTCTGTTTGTTCCTTCAGGTAAATATGCAATATGAATATACGACTGTTTGCTATTTGCTGACCAGTGGCAAAGGCTTTGTCTAGTTCTTTGTGAATCATGTTAACAGACATGTATTTGATGAAGTAACATTTTATACTAGTCTCTTATTTTTTTTATAAAGCCACATTTTGAAAATATTGCACTAAAGGAATCGAATATGGAACCTATTACATTACAGGGATTGAGTAAGAGCGTAGTGAGACTAATTTTGTATATTTAATGGCTTCGTAAATGTAAAACACATAAACAGATCTGACACCGTGTTAGCATACCTATAGGACTGAAGATAAAACAAGGATCGGTCTGCTTGGAGTCATTGTCATATGTCTGAGTAGGGTATGCAAGTTTTATGTCTCAGTGTGCCTACGTTATTTTCCATTTTGCCTCACCTTGACAATTTTGTCAAAACAGACGGTGAGTGGATAAACAGGGGTCCGTTTAAAATATCTATTTCTACCTATTCACTCAAACATTCATAATATGATAGTATACACCCAAATCGAGGATTCTTAACTGTTCTTCCATGACTAAAGACGAAACGATTATAGTACTTATAACAGTTTTCTGAAATGCGTAATCACATGTTCACGTACAAACGTACGTTTCTATAATCCTAACATCAACAAAATTGCAATACGTACTGTTTAAGGCGATGGGCCATTCCCGCGGTCCTTGACATGTTTGGAGGTACAGGTGGTCTGTTTGAGTTTCGGGCGGCCCTTCTCGCCTCCAGGGATTTCTTACATTTGCACTGGCCTACTTGGGATACGACGGCCTTCCCAACGACTTTGACGAACTTGAATATGGTTATTTCCAGGTGAGACAGTTATTTCCAGGTGAGACAGTTCGTTTGTTGGTGTGTTTGTTGTTTAACGACATACAAGCAGGTTTTATTAAATAGTTGAGGCACAGTGGCCCAAAGTACAATTGAAGTTGCTTAATGACAACTAATGCATGACGCAGAGCTATATGACGTAAGCCAGTCAGAGTCGGTTTTTGTATGGTCTTATCATATTAGAAAATCGCCCACATGGGTATACGTTGTCAAAGATCGCTTGTTTTAGTGGCTCATGATTATAATTCCCTTCACCGATCATTCCTTCAGACTCGGAGTTTCAGATCTGGGAGTGCGGATGTGGTTACAGTTATGTACTTCATACTGATATGAGTTACGCGGTACACTTGGGCCTGAAAAGACCGTATCTTCCGTACAGTCCGTTTGAGTCAGAAACGGATCGATGAATTGCAAATTTTATCATTGTACAAAATTGCCACATAAATATAAATAGTACACATGTTTATCATTTACTAATACCCAACAGCTTTCTTATATTTGAAAATTTTCCGGACTCCGCCAAAAAAGTTCTTTAAGAAACTGTCATTAAAATTTTGACACAGTTCACTATTTGTTACGAGGGAGGAGTGCAGAGAAAGGGACAGCCAGGTGTTAGAGAAGCACGTGCACAAGTGCCCACCAATTTATTGATTCATTATCCTGTGCTCTGCCGTCTCCATCCTTTTCGCACACCTGGCTGTCCCTTTCCCTGCACTCCTCCCTCGTAACAAATAGTGAACTGTGTCAAAAGTTTAATGATAGTTTCTTAAAGAACTTTTTTTGGTGGAGTCCGGAAAATTTTCAAATATAAGAAAGCTGTTGGGTATTAGTAAATGATAAACATGTGTACTATTTATATTTATGTGGCAATTTTGTACAATGATAAAATTTGCAATTCATCGGTCCGTTTCTGACTCAAACGGACTGTAAATATCGACGATAATTGCCACTGAGTGGTGGCTGGTGTAGCGTATGCACCTGTACCAGCTTGTACGACCGAAATGGACGCCGACTGACTCGTCACACTTTTATCCTTACATTTCAATCAACAGGCCCGAAAACTTAAGGGAATTCCCTGTTTTCAGCATCCATGCATTCCGTGAGAAGGGACTAAAATGGGAAACAGCTAATCACAATGTGTTAAGTGTCTTATTGTGTCCTACTAGTCTGCTGGCGCTTATCGGCGCTGTTAACCACTGATTTGTCTCCTCTAAACTTACAGGAAACCTTGATCTAGTCGTGTTTTCTATCCTCCCTCAATCCAACACAGCCACTCACTTCATCCACCCAACAGCACTCAAAAACTGATACGCAACCACCCATTCAGCCACTCATTCAAACACCCAACAACTCACTCATACATTTAACCCCTCAGCCACTCAAATACTCACACTCAACCAAACACTCAATCGAACACTCAACCAGCCACACAACGAACTACTCAGCCGGTCAAACAACGAACGAAGTCACCTTTACACCACACATTCCGCGTAGATATTGATGAGGTTGTACTGGCAACAGACTAACGCTGAGTCTATGAATATATGTATTTTTAAAAGAAACAAACAATAATTCAATTTAAATTGATAAGGAGACCCAGTGATATTCTGAACCTCAGGAAATCTAAACTTTCTTCATTTAGAGCTTTAACATTGCAGAAAGGGAAAGTAGTGTGGTTTAGGGACAGTAAGACAGGCTATATTGACAATTCCATTATAACTTGTGTGACTAGGAAGCTGCAGAATGGCTGAGTCAGCACGGACAAGCAGCCCCTGGCGGCATCGGTGTTGTTGGCACTTCTCTCGGAGGTGGCATCGCCAACATGCTGGCATCATTCTGTCCAAAGGTACGGATTGTTTTCTTTGCATGAAGTACAATATACTTGTATTATAAACGTTTTGTTTCTTTTCTACAAATAAACATGTACTAACAAAATAAAACCAGATGACAGCCTTGTCACTGACATCTGAAATTCAAATGCTTGTTTTACAAATAAGTTCACACTTTGTCATCGGAATTGTGTGTATGTGGTCTCTTGCTCCTTCTACTGTGACATATATGGACATATACACCTGAAACACTGCCACTTTTTAAAAATATCTTGAACTTTAAAACTTTACCTCCTAGTAACTAGGCAATGAAAGGTGTGTGAAAATGCCATTACTTTAGTTTGAAAGTATTGGTCTTCAGTAACCCACGCTTGTCGTAAAAGGCAGCTAACGGGATCGGCTGATCAGGCTCCCTGACTTGGTTGAAACATGCCATTGTATGTTCCCAATTGCCGAGATTGCTCATGCTGCTGATCACTGGATTATTTGATTCAGACCTAATTATTAACAAACCACCCCCATATAGCTGAAATGTTAAGCGTTAAACAACAAACAAACAAACAAACAAACAAAACTTTAGTTGTTTCCGGCTTACACTTGTCATCAGCAGTTATATGGTTTTTCTTTTTTGGATCGTCTTTTTAGATGAGCTACCGTGCTATTGTGCATGGCAACATATACGTCTTAACACATTTAACCCGTGAAGATCCGGGGTAGAATATGTTTTCAGCAACCCATGCTTGCCACAAAAGGCGACTATGCTTGTCCTAAGAGGCGACTAACGGGATCGGGTGGTCAGGCTCGCTGACTTGGTTGACACATGTATCGGTTCCCAATTGAGCAGATCGATGCTCATGCTGTTGATCACTGGATTGTCTGGTCCAGACTCGATTATTTACAGACCGCCGCCATATAGCTGGAATATTGCTGAGTGCGGCGTAAAACTAAACTCACTCACTCACTCTTAACACATTTCGACAGATCAACCAGGATGAGAAGTGTATGCACGGGGAACTCCCTGCTATCATGTGCGATTGGTCGTTTGGACATATTCCCCTCATTTCTGTCACTAACAAAAAACCCTCTCTTTTTGATCTTCAGGTAAAGGCGACAGTATCGGTAAACGGATCTCTGTTCGCTCCAATCAAAGACCAAGGTTTAAAAAGACAATTTATACCAGGATACCCGTACGTATGTAAAGTATTTAATATGAAAAGTAAGTTTCAATCAGCTGCTCTAGTAGTACTAACGTAGACTTTTGCAACTGGATTGTCTGCCAAAATAAGGGACACAATCATCCCCAGTGCCTGTCGTCAAAAACAAATTAACGGTGTCTCTTAGTAACAGTATTTGGACATGAGTGAGTGAGTGAGTTTAGTTTTACGCCGCACTCAGCAATATTCCAGCTATATGGCGGCGGTCTGTATATATTCGGGACTGGACCAGACAATCCAGTGTTCAACAGCATGAGCATCGATCTACGCAACTGAGATACGATGACATGTGTCAACCCAGACAGCGAGCCTGACCACCCGATCCCTTTATTCGCCTCTTACGACAAGCATGGGTTACTGAAGATCAATCCTAACTGGTATCTTCACAGGTATTTGGACGTGAAAGGCAGTAACTGGAATATAACATACACAGACCAACGCTTACATGTTACCTGGATTTTACAACTAGAGGCAACTCTCTATTTTGCACAATCGATTACCTGTTTCACCTGTTTGGTGGACAATGGCATTAACAGACCCTCTTTTGACGGGTGTAATATAGCTGAATATACTATACAACATATTCAGTTCAGTATTTAGACTGCAAAGTTCCATGAAGTCAGTAGGAATGAAGCATGTATTTTTTACTGTTACGAAGTTATTGTATCTTTAATTCTTTTTTCGTTGAAAAGGGGCGGTGTTGAAAAGACCCGGGTTCGATTGCCCACATGGGTACAATGCGTGAGGCCCATTTCTGGTGTCCCCGCCGTGATATTGTTAGAATATGTCTAAAAGCGGCGTAAAACTACACACTCAATCACTCACGCACGCACACACTCACTTCACTCACAAAACATGGTTTGACCTTCACAAAGACCTGCTTCACAGTCGATATCTAATATTTCTTTTCAGACCAAAAATTAAAGTTATTGACGATGTGTATTTTTCATCCACCATCGACTTCAACGGCGACGATGTTCCAGTACTCCCGGTGGGTACATGTTGACACAATAGCCTAGCGTCTTCGTACTAAACAAACTTTATACAGCGGTAGAAATGTGTGTATTGTGCAGAAAGTACATTAAAGCACCTTCATGATACAGTGTGTATTGTGCAGAAAGTATACTTAAGCACCTTCATCATACATAGAGCATGTATTGTGAAGAAAGTATACTTAAGCACCTTCATCACATCAGTGTGTATACATACTTAAGGCGTGCATTACTATATTATGTGCAGAAAGTACATAGTCAAGCACCATTTCGTCATCAGCACCTTCGTCATACATACAGCATGTATTGTGCAGAAAGTACACTTAAGCACCTTCGTCATACATACAGCGTGCATTGTGCAGAAAGTATACTTAAGCACCTTCGTCATACATACAGCGTGTATTGTGCAGAAAGTATACTTAAGCACCTTCGTCCTACATACAGCATGTATTGTGCAGAAAGTACACTTACACCTTCAGCACCTTCGTTCATACATACAGCATGTATTGTGCAGAAAGTACAGTTAAGCACCTTCGTCATACATATACAGCGTGCATTGTGCAGAAAGTATACTGTAAGCACCTTCGTCATACATACAGCGTGTATTGTGCAGAAAGTACACTTAAGCACCTTCGTGATACATACAGTGTGTATTTTATAGAAAGTTTACTTTAGCACCTTCGTCATACATACAGCGTGTATTGTTCAGAAAGTACACTTAAGCACCTTCGTCATACATACAGCGTGTATTGTGCAGAAAGTACACTTAAGCACCTTCGTCATACATACAGTGTATGTATTGTGCAGAAAGTATACTTTAGCACCTTCGTCAGCACATACAGTGTGTATTTTATAGAAAGTACACTTAAGCACCTTCGTCATACATACAGTGTGTATTTTATAGAAAGTATACTTAAGCACCTTCGTCATACATACAGCGTGCATTGTGCAGAAAGTATAGTCAAACCTTCGTCATACATACATACCTTCGTCATAAGCAAATACAGCGTGTATTGTGCAGAGAAAGTACACTTAAGCACCTTTGTTATACATACAGCATGTATTGTGCAGAAAGTACACTTAAGCACCTTCGTTATATACATACAGCGTGTATTGTGCAGAAAGTATAGTCACAGCACCTTCGTCATACATACAGCGTGTATTGTGCAAAAGTACACTTAAGCACCTTCGTGATACATACAGCGTGTATTGTGCAGAAAGTATACTCAAGCACCTTCGTCATACACACAGCGTGTATTTTGCAGAAAGTATACTTAAGCACCTTCGTCATACATACAGCGTGTATTGTGTAGAAAGTACACTTAAGCACCTTCGTCATACATACAGCGTGTATTGTGCAGAAAGTATTTTTAAGCGTCTTCGTCATACATACAGTGTGTATTGTGCAGAAAGTATACTTAAGCATCTTAGTGTTAGTGCAGTGTACGCTTGTCTTATAAAGAGGCCATGGTTCGGTTTCCCACATGCATTACATGTCTCGCCTGTAAAAATCTACAGGTATGGCGTCACGGTGTGAAAATTCTGTCCATCATCGCCGAAGACGACGTTGCCCTGCCGTCATCGGTATACAAAGAGATGGAGATGAAGATCCCCGTGGACAAGAGGCATACGATCCAGAGCGTGTTCTATCCTGGAGCGGGCCATCTGATTGAACCACCTTATACACCTTTATGTCGGGCTTGCTACCTGGACGAACAGTTTGGTGAGGGCGACATGTTACGAGAATATGAGTGGACCTATGATATGTGTTTTTGTACCATTTTTGTGTTGTTATCTTTAACATGCTTTTTAGGTTTTACAAACGAAGTTAGGTGTATGTCAAGGAGTGATTTAACAACGTTTTGAGCAGTTGTTCAGTCATTTCACGGTGAGTCAACGTGGAGTAGGAGGTAATCCAAGTATGTTAGAGGTCTTAGAAGGTTTTTACTTAGGAGTACTGGTATGTGTTGTGATGTGATTTAACACCGTGCCTGTGTTCTACCTGTGATAGCCAGGTAGAAAGACGGTTTCATAGTGACAGCCCTTCGAGCTGACCAGTCCTTGTTAATTCCACTATTGATTGGCGCCATTCAAGATAACAACACGCATCTTTCAGCGTATTTTGATAGGTCGGGACCGGAAATCGGGATGATCAGTTCCGGTGAGGAGACATCCTAGAAACGTGGGCAGGGGCGCAGCTACCATTACAAAAATAGCCCGGGCTTACGTATGATTGTTGCTAAAAGGTTGCGCAAGCCCTCAATACTATCGAAATATAAAGCTTTGCAACCTATCGGGCTTACACGAAAAAGATTTGCTTGCTACGTGCCTGGGGTACCACAGTAAATGCTGGCGTTGGTTAAGGTTAAATGGACAAGGAACTCGAAAACATCAGACGTTGTATTATTACAAATACTACACTTGTAAATTATGGAATTTAGCTATTGATTTATTGCACTATTTAGGTTATGGCCAAAATGTTTTCTGATTATGAATGGAATATAGATCTTTAGACCTCTCTGTCAACTAGTGATAAAGGTATTAGAGAAGAAAAATATCAGCTCAATGGCCACATAATATACATCCATCTTGCCACCCGTGAAGATCCACCCGTCTTCGGCAGCCTATACTTGTCGTAAGAGGCGACTAACGGGATCGGGTGGTCAGGCTCGCTGGCTTGGTTGACACATGTCATCGGTTCCCATTTATGTAGATCGATGCTCACGCTGATGATCACTGGATTGTCTGGTCCAGACTCGATTTACAGACCGCCGCCATATAACTGGAATCTTGCTGAATGCGGCGTAAAACTAAACTCACTCACTCACTCATGCCGTTGATCACTGGATCTTCTGTCCAGACTCGATTATTTGCAGACCTCTACCATATAGCTAGAATATTGCTGAGTGCGGCGTTATACAACAAAACCATCCATCTTGTCACGACACAATCTTTTCTTCACAGAGATACTGATGCTGTGGGGAGGAGAGACTGAGGGACACGCTGTTGCCCAGGAGGATTCGTGGAGGAGAATCCTGGAACACTTAAACAAGTACCTGCCTAAGACGAGTACATAACAAGTGCTGTTAATCGATGTTTATCTTGTCTATGACATCTGTGTAAATATCTTCAGAATTAAAATAAATAAACAAATGATGTCAACTTATTACTTGTATGATCTTAAAGGATATGTATTATCGCCAGTGTGACTGGATAGACCTAAACGGGGTGGCATAGACCTAAACAGGGGTGGCATTGGGTTACCGAGCTCTCGAACTTCTACTGATACTGGGAAGTACTCGTTTTGATTGTATGTTCAACGCCGCACTAGTCAAAATTCCAGTGGTCTGTAAGTAATCGACTCATGGTGTAACGATCTTATGACTGAGATGATGAGCTACGATCTACGCAACTGGATACGATTCGGCATCAACCAGGGGCTCCTTTCACGAAGCAACCTTTTCTAAGGTTAACCTTAACTCACATTCTTTAACACTGCACTGAGGTTACCTTGGTGACTTACGATCACCTTAGTGCTTTGTGAAAAGGGAGGCCCAAGTCAGCGAGTCTGACCACTTTATCCCATTAGTCGCCTCTGAGAAGAAGCATGGGTTTCTGAAAACCTATTCTATGAAAGGGACGTATGGTATTCCTCACATCTATGAACCGTGGTTATCTCAGCGGCTAAGGGGTCGCCCATTTATCAATCAGGGAATTGTGTAAGGGCCATTTTTCTTTATCACTTTGATAAAAAAATCTCTATGTGCAGCAAGTATAATTTTCTGTTGATGCGTAATATTTTCCTTCACAATGAAAATGATTTGGATAAGGCGTTGGCCGGAGAGCACAGGGTCAGTGGTTCTGTCCTTTGGTCAATTCATATCAAAATACATTAAAAGATGGAAATTGTTGTTACCCCGCCTGCAGCTTGACATTAGCAGGAAGCTATACACAACATCGCCTGTTAAAGATAACAATAACATTCTAGCTCTACAGAGCCATAATTCCGACAAACAGAATTCTTATTGCACCGGAGATGATAAATATACGTGGTAATGTTTTTTTTAAAATGCTTTAAAGCGAAAAGAAACACACAGGAGATATCAGTTATCCTATGTACACATATAACGTTTTAATGTTAGGCCTTACCAGTTGTGAAGAAGCCTGCAGATAAGTATTGATTTAATGCGTTGAAAATCATTCAGCAAGCAAGCATACTTATATCAAAGTGAATGACAGGTAATAAGATAACAGTCAGTCAAAATTGGACTTATTTCGCTTGCTATGTCGTGGTCTTTATAATTTCTAAGCTGTTGAGTGTAATATGTGCAGAATGAACATTAACAGCATAATTATGAGCCCGTGAAACCTCTTCGTGATTCCAGTAAACCCACTCAGCCACAGAGACTCTCCAGAAGAAGTCCGACAACTGGTAGTTATGATCACGAACTTCGTGTACCCCACTTTCTACAAATAAACATGTACTAACAAAATAAAACCAGATGACAGCCTTGTCACTGACATCTGAAATTTAAATGCTTGTTTTACAAATAAGTTCACACTTTGTCATCGGAATTGTGTGTATGTGGTCTCTTTGCTCCTTCTACTGTGACATATATGGACATATACACCTGAAACACTGCCACTTTTAAAAATATCTTGAACTTTAAAACTTTACCTCCTAGTAACTAGGCAATGAAAGGTGTGTGAAAATGCCATTACTTTAGTTTGAAAGTATTGGTCTTCAGTAACCCACGCTTGTCGTAAAAGGCAGCTAACGGGATCGGCTGATCAGGCTCCCTGACTTGGTTGAAACATGCCATTGTATGTTCCCAATTGCCGAGATTGCTCATGCTGCTGATCACTGGATTATTTGATTCAGACCTAATTATTAACAAACCACCCCCATATAGCTGAAATGTTAAGCGTTAAACAACAAACAAACAAACAAACAAACAAAACTTTAGTTGTTTCCGGCTTACACTTGTCATCAGCAGTTATATGGTTTTTCTTTTTTGGATCGTCTTTTTAGATGAGCTACCGTGCTATTGTGCATGGCAACATATACGTCTTAACACATTTAACCCGTGAAGATCCGGGGTAGAATATGTTTTCAGCAACCCATGCTTGCCACAAAAGGCGACTATGCTTGTCCTAAGAGGCGACTAACGGGATCGGGTGGTCAGGCTCGCTGACTTGGTTGACACATGTATCGGTTCCCAATTGAGCAGATCGATGCTCATGCTGTTGATCACTGGATTGTCTGGTCCAGACTCGATTATTTACAGACCGCCGCCATATAGCTGGAATATTGCTGAGTGCGGCGTAAAACTAAACTCACTCACTCACTCTTAACACATTTCGACAGATCAACCAGGATGAGAAGTGTATGCACGGGAACTCCCTGCTATCATGTGCGATTGGTCGTTTGGACATATTCCCTCATTTCTGTCACTAACAAAACCCCTCTTTTGATCTTCAGGTAAAGGCGACAGTATCGGTAAACGGATCTCTGTTCGCTCCAATCAAAGACCAAGGTTTAAAAAGACAATTTATACCAGGATACCCGTACGTATGTAAAGTATTTAATATGAAAAGTAAGTTTCAATCAGCTGCTCTAGTAGTACTAACGTAGACTTTTGCAACTGGATTGTCTGCCAAAATAAGGGACACAATCATCCCCAGTGCCTGTCGTCAAAAACAAATTAACGGTGTCTCTTAGTAACAGTATTTGGACATGAGTGAGTGAGTGAGTTTAGTTTTACGCCGCACTCAGCAATATTCCAGCTATATGGCGGCGGTCTGTATATATTCGGGACTGGACCAGACAATCCAGTGTTCAACAGCATGAGCATCGATCTACGCAACTGAGATACGATGACATGTGTCAACCCAGACAGCGAGCCTGACCACCCGATCCCTTTATTCGCCTCTTACGACAAGCATGGGTTACTGAAGATCAATCCTAACTGGTATCTTCACAGGTATTTGGACGTGAAAGGCAGTAACTGGAATATAACATACACAGACCAACGCTTACATGTTACCTGGATTTTACAACTAGAGACAACTCTCTATTTAGCACAATCGATTACCTGTTTCACCTGTTTGGTGGACAATGGCATTAACAGACCCTCTTTTGACGGGTGTAATATAGCTGAATATACTATACAACATATTCAGTTCAGTATTTAGACTGCAAAGTTCCATGAAGTCAGTAGGAATGAAGCATGTATTTTTTACTGTTACGAAGTTATTGTATCTTTAATTCTTTTTTCGTTGAAAAGGGGGCGGTGTTGAAAAAGACCCGGGTTCGATTTCCCACATGGGTACAATGCGTGAGGCCCATTTCTGGTGTTCCCCGCCGTGATATTGCTGGAATATTTCTGAAAGCGGCGTAAACTACACGCTCACTCACGCACGCACACACTCACTTCACTCGAAAACATGGTTTGACCTTCACAAAGACCTGCTTCACATCTAATATTTCTTTTCAGACCAAAAATTAAAGTTATTGACGATGTGTATTTTTCATCCACCTTCGACTTCAACGGCGACGATGTTCCAGTACTCCCGGTGGGTACATGTTGACACAATAGCCTAGCGTCTTCGTACTAAACAAACTTTATACAGCGGTAGAAATGTGTGTATTGTGCAGAAAGTACATTAAAGCACCTTCATGATACAGTGTGTATTGTGCAGAATGTATACTTAAGCACCTTCGCCATAGATACAGCGTGCATTGTGCAGAAAGTATACTTAAGCACCTTCATCATACATAGAGCATGTATTGTGAAGAAAGTATACTTAAGCACCTTCTTTATACATACGGCGTGCATTGTGCAGAAAGTATAGTCAAGCACCTTCGTCATACATAGAGCATGTATTGTGCAGAATGTACACTTAAGCACCTTCGTTATACATACGGCGTGCATTGTGCAGAAAGTATAGTCAAGCACCTTCGTCATACATACAGCGTTTATTGTTCAGAAAGTACACTTAAGCACCTTTGTCCTACATACAGCATGTATTGTGCAGAATGTACACTTAAGCACCTTCGTTATACATACGGCGTGCATTGTGCAGAAAGTATAGTCAAGCACCTTCGTCATACATACAGCGTGTATTGTGCAGAAAGTACACTTAAGCACCTTCGTGATACATACAGTGTGTATTTTATAGAAAGTTTACTTTAGCACCTTCGTCATACATACAGCGTGTATTGTTCAGAAAGTACACTTAAGCACCTTCGTGATACATACAGCGTGTATTGTGCAGAAAGTACACTTAAGCACCTTCGTGATACATACAGTGTGTATTTTATAGAAAGTATACTTTAGCACCTTCGTCATACATACAGTGTGTATTTTATAGAAAGTATACTTAAGCACCTTCGTCATACATACAGCGTGTATTGTGCAGAAAGTATAGTCAAGCACCTTCGTCATAAATACAGCGTGTATTGTGAAGAAAGTACACTTAAGCACCTTTGTCCTACATACAGCATGTATTGTGCAGAAAGTACACTTAAGCACCTTCGTTATACATACGGCGTGCATTGTGCAGAAAGTATAGTCAAGCACCTTCGTCATACATACAGCGTGTATTGTGCAGAAAGTACACTTAAGCACCTTTGTCCTACGTACAGCATGTATTGTGCAGAATGTACACTTAAGCACCTTCGTTATACATACGGCGTGCATTGTGCTGAAAGTATAGTCAAGCACCTTCGTCATACATACAGCGTGTATTGTGCAGAAAGTACACTTAAGCACCTTCGTCATACATACAGTGTGTATTTTATAGAAAGTATACTTAAGCACCTTTGTCCTACATACAGCATGTATTGTGCAGAAAGTACACTTAAGCACCTTCGTTATACATACGGCGTGCATTGTGCAGAAAGTATAGTCAAGCACCTTCGTCATAAATACAGCGTGTATTGTGAAGA
Organism: Haliotis rubra; assembly: GCF_003918875.1. Classification (NCBI taxonomy): domain Eukaryota; kingdom Metazoa; phylum Mollusca; class Gastropoda; order Lepetellida; family Haliotidae; genus Haliotis; species Haliotis rubra. The sequence goes on along the minus strand of NW_025766070.1, from coordinate 1,514,039 downwards.
AAGTACACTTAAGCACCTTCGTGATACATACAGTGTGTATTTTATAGAAAGTATACTTTAGCACCTTCGTCATACATACAGCGTGTATTGTTCAGAAAGTACACTTAAGCACCTTCGTCATACATACAGTGTGTATTTTATAGAAAGTATACTTAAGCACCTTCGTCATACATACAGCATGTATTGTGCAGAAAGTATAGTCAAGCACCTTCGTCATAAATACAGCATGTATTGTGCAGAAAGTACACTTAAGCACCTTTGTCCTACATACAGCATGTATTGTGCAGAAAGTACACTTAAGCACCTTCGTTATACATACAGCGTGCATTGTGCAGAAAGTATAGTCAAGCACCTTCGTCATACATACAGCGTGTATTGTGCAAAAAGTACACTTAAGCACCTTCGTGATACATACAGTGTGTATTTTATAGAAAGTATACTTTAGCACCTTCGTCATACATACAGCGTGCATTGTGCAGAAAGTACACTTAAGCACCATCGTCATACATACAGCGTGTTTTGTGCAGAAAGTTTTTTAAGCACCTTCGTCATGCATACAGCGTGTTTGTGCAGAAAGTTTTTTAAGCATCTTCGTCATACATACAGTGTGTATTGTGCAGAAAGTATACTTTTAAGCATCTTATTGTTAGTGCAGTGTACTCTTGTCTTATAAAGAGCCATGGTTCGGTTTCCCACATGCATTACTTGTCTCGCCTGTAAAAATCTACAGGTATGGCGTCACGGTGTGAAAATTCTGTCCATCATCGCCGAAGACGACGTTGCCCTGCCGTCATCGGTATACAAGGAGATGGAGATGAAGATCCCCGTGGACAAGAGGCATACGATCCAGAGCGTGTTCTATCCTGGAGCGGGCCATCTGATTGAACCACCTTATACACCTTTATGTCGGGCTTGCTACCTGGACGAACAGTTTGGTGAGGGCGACATGTTACGAGAATATGAGTGGACCTATGATATGTGTTTTTGTACCATTTTTGTGTTGTTATCTTTAACATGCTTTTTAGGTTTTACAAACGAAGTTAGGTGTATGTCAAGGAGTGATTTAACAACGTTTTGAGCAGTTGTTCAATCATTTCACGGTGAGTCAACTTGGAGTAGGAGGTAATCCAAGTATGTGAGAGGTCTTAGAAGGTTTTTACTTAGGAGTACTGGTATGTGTTGTGATGTGATTTAACACCGTGCCTGTGTTCTACCTGTGATAGCCAGGTAGAAAGACGGTTTCATAGTGACAGCCCTTCGAGCTGACCAGTCCTTGTTAATTCCACTATTGATTGTCGCCATTCAAGATAACAACACGCATCTTTCAGCGTATTTTGATAGGTCGGGACCGGAAATCGGGATGATCAGTTCCGGTGAGGAGACATCCTAGAAACGTGGGCAGGGGCGCACCTACCATTACAAAAATAGTCCGGGCTTACGTATGATTGTTGCTAAAAAGATTGCGCAAGCCCTCAATACTATCGAAATATAAAGCTTTGCAACCTATCGGGCTAACACGAAAAAAATTTGCTTGCCACGAGCCTGGGGTACCACAGTAAATGCTGGCGTTGGTTAAGGTTAAATGGACAAACTCGAAAACATCAGACATTGTATTATTACAAATACTATGGAATTTAGCTATTGATTTATTGCACTATTTAGGTTATGGCCAAAATGTTTTCTGATTATGAATGGAATATAGATCTTTAGACCTCTCTGTCAACTAGTGATAAAGGTATTTGAGAAGAACTATATCAGCTCAATGGCCACATAATATACATCCATCTTGCCACCCGTGAAGATCCACCCGTCTTCGGCAGCCCATACTTGTCGTAAGAGGCGACTAACGGGATGGGGTGGTCAGGCTCGCTGGCTTGGTTGACACATGTCATCGGTTCCCATTTATGTAGATCGATCACTGGATTGTCTGGTCCGGACAGACCGCCGCCATATAACTGGAATCTTGCTGAATGCGGCGTAAAACTAAACTCACTCACTCACTCATGCCGTTGATCACTGGATCTTCTGTCCATACTCGATTATTTGCAGACCTCTTCCATATAGCTAGAATATTGCTGAGTGCGGCGTTATACAACAAAACCATCCATCTTGTCACGACACAATCTTTTCTTCACAGAGATACTGATGCTGTGGGGGAGGAGAGACTGAGGGACACGCTGTTGCCCAGGAGGATTCGTGGAGGAGAATCCTGGAACACTTAAACAAGTACCTGCCTAAGACGAGTACATAACAAGTGCTGTTAATCGATGTTTATCTTGTCTATGACATCTGTGTAAATATCTTTCAGAATTAAAATAAATAAACAAATGATGTCAACTTATTACTTGTATGATCTTAAAGCATATGTATTATCGCCCATTTATCAATCAGGGAATTGTATAAGGGCCAGTTGTCTTTTATCACTTTTTATAAAAAAAAAAATCTTTATGTGCAGCAAGTATAACTTTCTGTTGATGCGTAATATTTTCCCTTCACAATGAAAATGATTTGGATAAGGCGTTGGCCGGAGAGCACAGGGTCAGTGGTTCTGTCCTTTGGTCAATTCATATCAAAATACATTAAAAGATGGAAATTGTTGTTACCCCGCCTGCAGCTTGACATTAGCAGGAAGCTATACACAACATCGCCTGTTAAAGATAACAATAACATTCTAGCTCTACAGAGCCATAATTCCGACAAACAGAATTCTTATTGCACCGGAGATGATAAATATACGTGGTAATGTTTTTTAAATGCTTTAAAGCGAAAGGAAAGGATATCAGTTATCCTATGTACACATATAACGTTTAATGTTGGGCCTCACCAGTTGCGAAGAAGCCTGCAGATAAGTATTGATTCAATGCGTTGAAAATCATTCAGCTAGCAAGCATACTTACATCAAAGTGAATGACAGGTAACAAGATAACAGTCAGTCAAAATTGGACTTATTTCGCTTGCTATGTCGTGGTCTTTATAATTTCTTAGCTGTTGAGTGTAATATGTGCAGAATGAACATTAACAGCATAATTATGAGCCCGTGAAACCTCTTCGTGATTCCAGTAAACCCACTCAGCCACAGAGACTCTCCAGAAGAAGTCCTACAACTGGTAGTTATGATCACGAACTTCGTGTACCCCACTGAGGCGTGTATACAGTCACAGCTGCCATCACAGAAGTCAATGCCTTTTAGATAATTTTCAGATTGAACAGTATAGCATATTCTAAAAATAATTGCATTCATATTAACACATGCATCAGAAATATGTTATCAGACGATCCCCGAGTCACGAAATAAGTATCTGGAGAAACGGGTTGTAACCGGATCTATATAGACATAAGGCGATAGATAGGTTTATTACTCGCCCGTTGAAGATATCACTGTTTAATAAATCTGCAATGTTATTACACATTGTGTAATATGTTACATTAAATAATTCCCTGATTAAACATTGTGTAATAACATCGCGTGCTGCCGGAACTATTTGCATCCGGTCACATGACCGAAGTAACGTTATCAAAACAAAATGTCGGCTGTTATTCACAACACATCTCGAAGTCGTGATATTTCAGATCTTTAATTTAAAGCATTTTTTTTACATAGCTACTTGTTGGTTCTTGAAATCTAATTTCTCTGTTATTTTAAATCGTATTTATTTACTTTTAAGGAAATGAAATGGCAGCAACAATCAGAATGTATCAATATGCGTGACCCAGTTGTGCGAGCGTAATGCACTCGTTGAATTGTTAAGAAAGAAGTTTCCACTGTTCTTTGTTCAGTTGCGTGTAATATCATTTATGTATCAAAAAATATTTTGTTGGTTGAAATCATTTGGTTCCTTTTTCATACCCCCTTGTTTATTTAAAAAAAATCAAATTAGATATAGACTAATGCTGACAATCATAAATGAAATGTATTCATACGCGTGACCCTTGTTACGACGGCGTAATGCACTCGTTATATATAAAATCTTTAAGTTGAATTCTGAGAAATTATTTTGCTAATGTTGGTCAAATAATAAATAAAATACTAAACTATGTCCCAAGTAATACTATATTGTTTAACAATTTAGTCGTTTCATACAATGGTATTACACGGGACATTTGTTTAGCATTCTCTATACATTCTGTATATTATTATAGGATACCAGATGGACGCTCATGACATGTGACATATAAAACTATAGGGAACCTGAGATATTTAATACGAGGTAAACACTGATGAAATTGAACTTTAGCTTCTATTTCTTTAAATTGTGGTATTAAAATTTTACGGTGGTGTCTTCAGTGACCTGGACCTCCACACCAGAATGAGTGAGTGAGTGAGTTTGGTTTTACGACGCCTTTAGCAATTTTCCAGCAATATCACGGCGGGGGGACACCAGAAATTGGCTTCACACACTGTACCTACGTGGGGAATCGAAACCTGGTCTTCGACGTAGCGAGCGAACGCTTTAACCTCAGGTTACCCCCACCGCGCCACGACCGCCTCCGTGGTGTAGTGGTTAGAGCGTCCGCCCGGAGAGCGGAAGGTCGCGGGTTCGATCCCCGACCGCATCATACCAAAATACGTTAAAATATGGCACTTGCTGGTCCCTGCCTGGCGCTCGGCATTAATGGTCACAACAAGGACTGGTCGGCTCGGAGTCAGTATAATGTGTCTGAGTGGGGTATTCATGCTTCACTGCGGCATGGTGTCTCAGTGGCCTAGCACTATAAAACCAGCTTCAGTCTGGGCTAGTACAAGCATCCGCACATACACATACACACGCATGCACGTCGTCATATGAGCAAAATATTCTCAAGCACGACGTTAAACCCAATTTCACCTCACCTCACCCAATTTTACGGTGGTGTCTTCAGTGACCTGGGCCTGTACACCAGAATGAGTGAGTGAGTGAGTTTGGTTTTACGACGCCTTTAGCAATTTTCCAGCAATATCACGGCAGGGGACACCAGAAATGGGCTTCACACATTGTACCCACTTGGGGAATCGAACCCGGGTCTTCGACGTAGCGAGCGAACGCTTTAACCTCAGGTTACCCCCACCGCGCCACACCAGAAGGAAGCTGTGTTTCGTGGAGTAGGGCATGGTAACCCGTTTCTTATATTCCTTGCCCGTATTAACCACTGTGTTTTCAGTCAACCATGCATTTTGAATTATGAATCATATTGACTTTCATGTATATATCGACCAGGCCTTATACATGAACTTCATCTGTTATTTAAACATTAATCTGACACTTTTAGACTTTGTACAAAAATCATATCGATATGTTTTAACCTTCCAACTTCACGTCTCTGTACATCCCTTCGAAACGTCGTAATTGTAACTGTAACTCATTGTAATAAAGAGGTTGTGTATTCACAGAACTATCTCCCTTGTTCATAATACCAACGTCTTATTGTCATTTGAAGAACCTAATGTCTGCACTGTAACATGTCAATGACATAATTATGTAGAGGTAAGGAGAAACTGGTTTTATTTCACGTGTAAAGTAAAATAAACTTATGTTCTGCTGTTACTGGACAAGACTTATACCCGTTTTATATCACTAGCTCGCTGAGATAGTACGCCTCAGGCGACCATGGATACTCGCAGGCACATTTATATCATGATTAAGGACCGACCACTCCCTGTTTTGTTCCCTTAATACCGAGCGCCAGACAGGCAAACTGAATACATCGCACTTTTTCTGTTGTGATTTGCGCTATCTGTCTATTCTTGACAGTACCCAGGGACGTAGCTACCATTATTAAAAAACCCCGAGCTTACACATAATCGTTGCTAAAATGGTTGGGCAAGCCCTCAATACTATCTAAAAATATCAAGCAACCTATCGGGCTTACACGAAAAACTGGCTTTCTACGCGCCTGGGGTACCACAGTCAATGCTGGCCGTAGGTTAAGGTTAAATGGACAAGGAACTCGAAAACATCAGACATTGCATTACTACATATCTTTCAATCTGGTTTAAGAAAACTAACTATACGTCCAAAATCTTGGTCAACCCACGCATGACAAAGACCTTACCTAAATAGAACATATCTGACAATACTTGCTTAGTTCAGTCTACCTATCGAATAAACTAACATTTCGTTATACTTTTTGTATCAGTTGTTTTGAAAAGTGTTCCGAGTGAGATATATCATTTATATTCTAAGGTATATTCAGAAATAACCGCTCCAACTTCATTACTATAATACCATTTCCCACATTAACAATTCCACCTTTACGCAAAAAGGGTTTTTGTTTTCGATAGGTTGGCATTTAAACTTTCATACTGAACAAAAAGCATCTGGAATACATGCAAGGAAATATTTCAGCACTGATAAAGGTCGAAATGACATTTTAGGTGATATTTACAAGCGGTCATTGTGCCACATATGATAGTGCTTGTTTTGAAATTATGAACTTTGACTAATGCTAAATATGAACATATATTATGTTTCAAAGAAGAGTAACATGACTTCCTCTTCCTAAGTTCCTGAGGACAAGTCACCAGCATTTGTCCAACCAAGCTGTTTGATCAACATTATCATTAACATCCATTGTGGGCAAAAACTCACCTTCGTTGGAACTTCAAACACATCCTCAAGATGTTTGTACCAAATGTCTGCACTAATATTAACTTGGCAAGGTCTATTACAACATATGCATTTAACTTGCTTTCAAATGTCTTCCTAAGATATGTAACTTATGGGTTTTTAAATGAAATGCTGAAATACATTATATATTACGATTTACGTATATATCTATTGCAAACATGCTTATAGAAGCTGTACTTGCACAGTAGCTGTGCCACGCCTCCCCCTCCTTCCACGCACGCGAGCGCACACGCACGCACGCGCGCACATACTTACACACACGGTTCTAGAGAGCTTACTATAATGACAGTCCTTATCATACCATGTCCCTATGATATATACATGTAATGTATGTATTATCACTTTGTGATAGCTTTTCATAATGCCATGCCTATGATATAGTGTACAATCGACCTGATTTTACTAAGATTTACTAGTAAAGATTTACTGCCGCATTTATTTATTATGATTATGGAAAATAATTGTCACTACAATCTATTTTAGTACCTAGTAGCAAATAAAAGTCTTGTAATCACCGATTGTCAAGGGGCATATTTGTCATTATGTTAGTATCAACCAACGTGTTACCAACTGCCAGTATCATTATTGAAGTGCAGAAATTGCAATTACCAACTGACAATACAAACATTAATGCAAAAATGCATGTTTAATGTATTTCACACACTAAAGCACATGTTACACCTCCCAGTGTCTATGGCATTTATGAATTATAGCAATTGTAGACTTGTGTCGCAATAACCTGTCATTGGTAGTTGTTTTATCCTCTTTGTATGTACACAAATATCTGCTTAACACATGTTGCCCAGTTTCAGAACGCGAGTAAGTCATGTTCATGATGGAGATGACACAAAGGGGGTATATTTTACCCAAACGGTGTCTCGTTTAGTGAATCCTTCAAGAACGTTGTCGTCGTCGTCATGTTGCCCAGTTTCAGAACGCGAGTAAGTCATCTCCATGATGGAGATGACACAAAGGGGGGTATATTTTACCCAAACGGTGTCTCGTTTAGTGAATCCTTCAAGAACTTTGTCGTCGTCGTCATGTTGCCCAGTTTCAGAACGCGAGTAAGTCATGTTCATGATGGGGATGACACAAAGGGTACATTTTACCCAAACGGTGTCTCGTTTAGTGAATCCTTCAAGAACGTTGTCGTCGTCTACTACTCACTATCAAAGTATCGGACCTTCGGCGGCATCAGAAGATCACAATTTCTGCTCTTCTAAGAGGCGAGGGCAAGGAGTTTGTGTCCTGCGCTTACTATACAGCTGATGAGGGTGGTCACGTGGACACGACTGTCCAGTCAAGTGAAGGAGGTTCTTTCAGTGGTATTTTGAGTTTCTACCCATTTATAATACCAAGCGGGGCTGAAAAAGTATCCGTGTGTGCTTTAAGAATGATCCCTGACTAGTATGCAAGCAATCTTGATTGTGTTGTATGTAGATATACAAGGGTGTAAGGTGCATATATATTGTATTTTATTCAGACTCTCTAAATGTATATCCATTGAATGACAACGAGAGCAGTCTTAATTACATCAACAGGAATAGGAAATCGTAAAAGGGTTTTAATGCAGTCTATGTATCATATTTCTGTTAATACACGTTAGATCATGTTCCACCTATATCTGACCAAATGGCTTCTCATGTATTTTAAGAAGTTCCTTCGATTCTATTCAGGCGTTGAACCAATCGGCCTTTTCTGGGCCATGGTTCCATCTGCTAAACACAGAAAACCCACACGTCTGTTGAAGAAAGATGTCACAGTTCCATTTGACATAACGATATCAGCATGGTTAAATCATGTTCACTTGAAATCCATCGGGTCATCGAGTAACTCTCCAGGTGTGATTGCTGCAACACAAGTGAAACGATGGTACCTGCAGGAGGGAGTGCAAAGGATACCTGTAAGGGAGGGACGCCTACGAGGGACAATTTTCATCCCTCCGGGTACATTAAAGATACTGTCAACAGTCAACTTAAATTTCGAAAATGATATTTAAGATTATCATATTTTAAAACGTCCTTCAATTTTATGAACTGTATAAAATTTGCGACGTCATACCTATACAATCTATAATATTTTAATAATATATAAGATATATACTAATGACAGAACATCAACAGTTCAACTTTCCCCATTTTTAAGGTGCAGGCCCTTTTCCTGCTGTTCTCGATATGTTTGGTGCCATTGGTGGTTTGTTCGAATTCCGGGCGGCTCTTCTTGCCTCCAGGGGTTATCTGACACTTGCATTGGCTTACCTGGGCTACGAAGGTCTACCGCAGCGTTTTGATGAACTTCACTATGGCTATTTCCAGGTGAAGGCGTTTAATATGAAAGCAAAACTTTCACTCTCCATATTCAGTTAATTTCTCAAATACACCTTGACTGTGCATAGTGTTGTTTGTTCATGGATATGTTAAAAAATGAGAAAGAATTCAATGTTCTGTACATTTTATTCAGGATGTTGCTGAATTGCTGAGTCAGCACCCTCAAGCGTCTGACGGTGGCATTGGCGTCATAGGTACATCTTTCGGAGGAGCAGTTGCGAATATGCTTGCCTCTTTCTGTCGAAAGGTATGTACTCGGAACCACCATAAACGTTTCCAGGTTTAACAAGTCTCTGAAATGATTTAACGACTCATAAAGTATGTCCACATATCCACCTCTGGGTATGTCATTTTATGTGTTGTACAGTACTCATTAGTCATTATTGTAATCACAATGTATTCTTGTGAATTTTCATAGTTTCTGAGCATGTACTAGTTGCTAGTTGTACTGTTTGACCCTTCTGTGACCTTCACGTACCAATCTTGATCTCTGAAAATGCATTTATGCCAAATACACCTGAACCTTAGCAACTGTCTTTTGAACAAATTGATGAAGTCATATCCAATACTGACGTAGCTAGCAACCATATTGAGCCTGACATTTGAACAACTACATGTATCTACTCACTGTCCTGTCTTGTATTGAATAATATCACAGTAACAAGCCTTTGATCACAGTAACCCGTGAAGATCCGGGTTAGAATTGATCAATCACTGGATTGTCAGGTCCACACTCGATTATTTACAGACCGCCGCCATATAGCTGGAATATTGCTGAGAGCTGCGTAAAACTAAACTCACTCACTCACTCGCTCACCCTTATGATCACAGTAGAGTCCATGTTTCATTGTCAAAACATTGATTACACAACAGTCTCGATTCCTATTGACTGGGTCCCGTCCTACTGCGCAACTTAGTACAATAACCAGTCCAGAATTGTTTGACCAATTCATTTAACTGGATACATAATTATTAATCAGTATTATTTGATACATGTAAGCTTGTATATTGCAACACTGCGCTCCTTCCAATCCTTGCAAACACTTCGCGCAGCGTGCTCTTTCGTACAGCGAGCTCTGACAACCGGAAACATGGAAATCGTGGAAATCTCAAAACGAGGCTCTCCCGCTAGAAAAGTTTGGCGGTCTGGTACGAACTTGATATTATATCAATCACATTGTGCGTTACAGAATTACATAAAATATGCGCAAAAAAACACATAACAGGTGTAACCAGTCAGCCAGATGCATTGTGAATCATTTTACGACCTCATCAAACAGGGGCAGTCTGTGACGTCTTAGTTAAGGTCATGCTGCCTACACCTCGCCATAAAATATAGAAATACGATGTTATTACATCTTAAAATTCAAATTCATTAGTAAATACTATTTTCTAATGAAACAAGAAATTTGAATTCAGTGTAACCATAGTTGTTTGTAATGTCTATTTTCACTTTCACACGAGAAAATTTGGATCGGCTGAAAAAAGGTCATTGTCTGAAAAGGTTATGAGACTCATGTTTCGGTTTGCTTCAAGAATACTCATAAATCTATTATGTCATTTTCATTTCCTTTTCGAACATCGTGCATTTGACGAATAGTTGTGACCTCCTACCTTCACGGATGTTCATGATGCTTCATTACGCATTTTCCGTTTTCTGTTCGGACATCTTTGGCTTGTTGAAGCTGGAGCCATGTCTATTCACAGGGAACAGAAGCAACATTGCCATATGGTCATGATGTGTCCGTGTATTCAGGGTCAAAGTGACAGCTGTGTTCACGTTGTTGCTATATGTAATTATTTAGTTGAACAGCTGATATGAATCATGTTAAATCTCTTCACAACAACTTCTGTGATTCTGCTATGTTTTCTGTAATTAAGCTATTTTTATTTGTTGGATATTAAGCATGTTGAATGCATTATTTAACAAAAACTCTTCATTCAAAATCACCCTTCATTCAAAATAATTTCATTCATAATATCTTTGCTCTATCAGCGATTGTTGCATTTATTGCAAATGTGGCTCATATTTAAGAGTAAGTGACAAATATTCATGTTCGTTTTGGTCACCAAGTTTTATTTATTACTTACGGTTATCGACTGAAAACAGAACAGTTTCACCCTGAAACTCATTACAAGTTTCATGACATTATCAGGTTGTGGTTTCAGTCACAGTATGCCCTGTACTGTTCTCTCCTCTTCGAGATCAACACATAAACGGAAGTCTCGTGAAAGGATACCTGTAAGTAACTGAACATTACTATAATTAAAACACTTTGTTATTGAGGCTGTAAATCCTTGTGGATCAGCTGGCGCGGTGGGATAGCTTAGTGGTTAACAGGTTCTCTCGTCACGCCGAAGAACCAGGCTCGATTCCCCACATGGGTTTTGGTGTCCCCGCCGTGATATTACTGGAATATTGCTAATAGCTGGGCAAAACTAAACTGATTTCCACTATATATTAGCTATTTTCGCATATGCAGTATATACATATATTTTCCCTTTAACATGACATGATTCGGAATTGGTGATAAAATTATGCATTTGTATCATTATGTATGAAATAATCCAAAACTGACAGTCAGATTGCGGATAATCTAACATTCAAAATGTACCATTTAAAAAATGTATGAAATAAGCCCAGAACCAAAGAAAATAACTAAATTTTTGTGATAATATATGCCAACGCAGTGCTTCTAGCTTGCGATACGATAGATCAATGTTCAAACAGTAATTGTCAAATCTTGATGTAACGCTCAGTTTGAAATATAGATTTTAAGATATGGTGAATTTAGCAGATGTATGGAACATGTTATCTATCACCGTCGGTTTTCACCAGACCATCGGGATTCCTTGATCTGTGAAGTTAATGGGTAATTATTATTATCCGCATTGCACGATTCCTTGATCTGTGAAGGTAATCGGTAATTAATATCCGCATTGCACGATTCCTTGATCTGTGAAGTTAATGGGTAATTATTATCCGCATTGCACGATTCCTTGATCTGTGAAGTTAATGGGTAATTATTATCCGCATTGCACGATTCCTTGATCTGTGAAGGTAATCGGTAATTATTATCCGCATTGCACGATTCCTTGATCTGTGAAGGTAATCGGTAATTATTATCCGCATTGCACGATTCCTTGATCTGTGAAGGTAATCGCTAATTATTATCCGCATTGCACGATTCCTTGATCTGTGAAGGTAATCGCTAATTATTATCCGCATTGCACGATTCCTTGATCTGTGAAGTTAATGGGTAATTATTATCCGCATTGCACGATTCCTTGATCTGTGAAGGTAATCGGTAATTATTATCCACATTGCACGATTCCTTGATCTGTGAAGGTAATCGGTAATTATTATCCGCATTGCACGATTCCTTGATCTGTGAAAGTAATCGGTAATTATTATCCGCATTGCACGATTCCTTGATCTGTGAAGTTAATCGGTAATTATTATCCGCATTGCACGATTCCTTGATCTGTGAAGGTAATCGGTAATTATTATCCGCATTGCACGATTCCTTGATCTGTGAAGTTAATGGGTAATTATTATCCGCATTGCACGATTCCTTGATCTGTGAAGGCGGGGTAATTATTATCCGCATTGCACGATTCCTTGATCTGTGAAGGTAATCGGTAATTATTATCCGCATTGCACGATTCCTTGATCTGTGAAGTTAATGGGTAATTATTATCCGCATTGCACGATTCCTTGATCTGTGAAAGTAATCGCTAATCATTATCCGCATTGCACGTTTTGTGGTCCAGATATGGTTATTTCCTACTCGATGTTTCTTTACAGGCCAGTGATGAAACCTTTGGACGATAAATATGCTACAATATCATTTAATTTCGCTGACGAAAGTGTTTCTGTTCTTCCTGTAAGTATTAATTTGCTTTGTACAAAGTTTTGATGTCCATTTTTGTCTACATTTAGGTTATGCATAATAACAACTTCATAAATAAACACTCCCTGGAATTTTTTATTAAATTCAGATATGGCGTCAAGACGTGAAGATCCTCTCGCTTGTTGGAGAAGATGACAGAACAGTTTCCCCCATGCTGTACAGAGAGCTGATAAAGAAGGTCCCTGGGGACAAAGTACGCAACATCCAGACTATATACTACCCAGGGGCTGGTCACATCATAGAGCCCCCTTATGTGCCCCTGTGTAGGGAACACTATTTGGACAACAAATCTGGTAACGTATTCAACTAAAGTTATTGTTAGTCCTTCACAAGATGCACGTTTTTGTTTACGTTGTATGGTTAGTTGTACATATATTTTGTGGGGTAAGACATATATCTGTTTCTAGTACTCAAAATAAAATCCCTTTTATCATAATGTTTTGTTATGGTAATTCAGCTGCTAAAGCGTTAACCTATTATTGAATGCCAACCTTGCATACTGAGGGGAGCAATATCAGGGTTGTTGAGGCTACTGCCGATACAATGCAAAGCCTCTTGGAAACATTTGACTTCAAACGCAAAACATAACACGCATATGTGGTTTTCAAGAGATCCAGTCAGTGACTTCTTCAAAGCTTTATACCGGTTACATGGGACATGTTTATGTTTGAAAGAATGTATCAAGCATTAATATAGTGTGTGTTATGTCGCTATCTCAAGCAGCATGGTGTTATAAGGCGAAAATGCATCCGTTATTCAAGAAACGTATCACAAATCCATTATTGAGAATTACGATTATTTAGTCATAGAATTAATGCTGTTACTGCTTGGTAATAAACTAAGGAATAGAGAACAGGATAACTGTCAGTAACAGAACAGAAAAGACTCTTAAAAGTAGCAATTAACGGTGAGTCACCGATGAGTTTGCAGTAATTCTCTGATCACGAGGTACGACATGAGACCATGGAATGATGTAACTTTAAACGAATCAGAGGGATTGTATCTGGTCATGTGACAAGGGTGGAGCAGGCTCGAACACCTTAAAAAGATGGTTTAGCACTAGAAAGGGGCGCGGGTTACAAAGTCAGCAGAACGTTCGCATCGCGATCGATCAGTTCCATATCTGGTGAAGAGCTTGCCCTATCCTGTCCTGACCACGTCACCTTGTAATGAAGAGAGAGATCGAGTAAACCTATGTGAGTATAGAACCTAGTGTTGAGTTATTCCTTGTAATGCCAGAGTGCCAGTACATGAATGTAATGTTGTAGTTAGGAGTCTCGGTCGTCTGACCTCTCACTCCGAGACGTAGAAGCCCCGGACGGACCAAGCGAGTGTAATTTGAGCTTACATCACCCCTGACAATGCAGAACGGCCATCTTAAAAGGTAACTGGTAGTAGGGTTTACTAACACCCAAATCCCGGTTACGACAATGGTTATAAAGCCTTATGCGTGTCCATCATTTGCCTGGGTGACTGCACAAGGCCTCTCCAGGGCCACTGAAACCAGCCTCGGCTGCCAATCGTCCATAAGTGTTGGGCGTAAATGCTGCAAATAATGAGACCCGGGAAACGACGTTTGTCCAGGGCCTCCTTTCATGAAACAACCTTTACTAAGGTTAACCTTAACTCCCATTCTTTAACATTGCACTAAGGTTACCTTAGTGACTTACGATCACCTTAGTGCTTTGTGAAAGGAGGCCCAGGTCACACCACATATGCTTAATGTGGTTGCAATCAGGTTGCCTTGATGTACACAACAGTTGGTATATGTTCTGATCTGTAAGGAGATCAGCACAGACTCACGCTGTGGGGAACAGCCATGTTAAAGAATAGCTTCTGGTAAGAGTTGGGACAAGATCGTTATGTCAAGCTCACGAGCACCATGGATACGTTGTTAATACTGGCACGTCTGGTGATACATCTTACATAGTCTGGCTCACATCGAAGTCGAGGTTATATATTACATAGACTGAGGCTGATAGTTCGAGAAGGAACTTATCGGCTATTAAGTGTTACTATGTTAATCATTGTAACAATGATCATAACAATTTACATCCAATTCATTGAATGAAAGTTTCTTTTTTCTCACAGAAAAGCTCTTTCTATTTGGTGGAGAGATGAAAGGAAATGCTGTAGCCCAAGAAGACTCCTGGAGGAGAATCCTAGAACATTTCAACAAATTCCTGGCGAAGAGGAATACAGATGGAAACAATGTTGTCTCATGACTTCTTTATATCAAAATATTGTTTGCCGTTGTCTTCTTTAAAGCTTGTGGTTATTTGTGTTGACATGCAAGCTTGCAATAAAGCATACATGTGTAATTTCATTTAGCAACACTAATGATGTTTTTAAACAAATTCTACGGTTGATAGTGATTAATTGGTTGATAGGGTACTTCACTCAAAAATCTTAAAAGTTTTTTATGACCTATATCCAGGACCCATATGCATGACCAAATATGTTGATAATTCCATCTCGTATGGTGCATTAAAACAAACATAGCACACCATGCAGTTCATTGATATTGCCGCCATTATATTAAAAGTTGTGGTAACAGAAAACTCTAGACACAACTAGTTAGCGAGTGCGTTTATTGTGTAACATCATCTGTTAGTGAAGAGTAGCTCTGGTGGGGCTCAGATTTCTAACGATATGAATCTAGTTTTGGTTTTATGTACCATGAAGTAAATGTTCTGGGACGATGTAATCTGTGCGATTTTGTTCAAATATATCCCAACCTTGCTACTGACAGCAGTCTATTCCGTACCACGTATTGTTTGGTTAAAACCGTCTTGTAAAGACGGTGAACAAGCTGATTTAGTGTGTAGTTTATATTTCATCTGATGGCTATGTTTTGGTTGTTTGCGTGTTCCTATATCATGTAACAATCTGTCATATTATTACGAAAGGCAATATACAATTCATTAGCTGTGACTTTCAAAAGCTTTAGCATCACATTTGAAGCCAGAAGATAGATTCTGAAATCTGGGCGTCCTTAGAGACTGCGTTGTCCATCTCATCGAGACTGCTAACACCTGACATACTGAGTCACCTGTATTTTCAATTCTTCATAATTTACCTTTGATTACGTTGTGCATTTGCTAAAATAATAAATGCTAAATCATTTGAAGACATATTTGAATGTACATAAAATATGTGTTGACTAAATGGATGATAGTTTTAGATTCTGAACACTCTCCATCATGATGTATACAAGAGGTAAATCTGGTTATCAATGTTAGTTTATTGTTTGAATGTAAATATAGGATGTGTTGTCTAAATGTATAATGGTTTTAGATTCTGAACACTCTCCATCATGATGTATACAAGAGGTAAATCTGGTTATCAATGTTAGTTTATTGTTTGAATGTAAATATAGGATGTGTTGTCTAAATGTATAATAGTTTTAGATTCTATCCAGGATGTATACAAGAGGTAAATCTAAATGTTATATTGTTTGAATGTACATTTAGGATGTCTATAATGGTTTTAGATTCTGAACACTCTCCATCATGATGTATACAAGAGGTAAATCTGGTTATCAATGTTAGTTTATTGTTTGAATGTAAATATAGGATGTGTTGTCTAAATGTATAATGGTTTTAGATTCTGAACACTCTCCATCATGATGTATACAAGAGTTATGTCTGGTTATCAATGTTAGTTTATAGTTTGAATGTACATAAAGGATGTGTTGTCTAAATGGTTAATAGATTTAGATTCTAAACACTCTTCGTCATGATGCTCATGCTGGTAATCACTGGATTGTCTGGTCCATTATTTACAGACATAGGCCATACAGTTGGAATATTGCTGAGTGCGGCGGAAAACTCAACTCGCTCACTCACTCACTCCATCATGATGTATACAAGAGGTAAATCTGGCTATCAATGTTAGTTTACATTTAAACCAAGTGTACAGAAGATGTGTATACATATGTGTTTAAATATCTGTGCTTGTCTATTGAAGCATACACATCACCAACGTATGATTCTACTTTTCAATGATATACTTTATTGTTTAAATTTAAAATGTGTTGGTTGTATATGGTTTCGCGTTAAACAGTTGAGTATTTCATCTTCGAAGTAACTAGGGAATCCTCTTAAAGAACTTACAACTTCCTACATTGAAAGAGACATGTGATTGTGAGTGAATGAGTGAGTCCAGTTTTACGCCACATTCAGCAATATTCCAGCTATATGGCGGCGGTCTGTAAATAATCGAGTCTGGATCAGACAATCCAGTAATCAACAACATGAGCATCGATCTACGCAATTTGGATACGATGACATGTGTCAACCAAGTCAGCGAGCCTGACCACCCGATCCCGTTAGTCGCCTCTTACGACAAGCATGGGTTACTGAAGATCAATATTCTAACCCGGACCTTCACGGGTACGACATGTGTTTGTGGTAATGATAGTGAACGAACGAGGAACATATTAAAACCGATATTGAGAAATAGGACACTAGTTCTTATAACCGTTAATGAACTTGAAGGACGAGAGTGGTAAGGTGGAAAATTGACCAGAAATGTATAATATGGCCATGTTTTGTCAAAAATTCCTTCAGTCGACATACTGCGTAATCTTCAAATTCCTTTTGTAGAGCCTGGACAAGTAGTTCCGAAATAATATGTAACGTTAGGCACACGTCACCCCATCATGTTCAAGACGCGTTCAATGGGGGAAGGTCTGGGGTATCATCTGACCGGTACCTCGTACTCAAGTACCCCTATGAAAGGTTGTACTCGTAGTCAATCCGTCTCTCCTGTCCTTGACCTTGGTTGCCCTGAACGGGGTAGTTTTTCACCATGGTTCTTCGATGATTCGCAAAAATCAATAAGATTGACAGAAAAATGGTGTGCAGAGATTATTCGAGCACCTGTGAAGGTATCAACATCACGAACGACACTGTGTGTTTTGTTGTTGAATTGTACAGACTGGACCTACCTGCATAGGATGTTGGTTATCATCCCTGATCTCTCTTATAATACTTGGTATTATCCTATATATTTCATGACCCCCTACGTTATATAGGTGCATGTGTGGATAAAGCTGTTTTACCCCACCAGAAATGTTTCACTCCAGCTTGTACTTTACACGCCTTGGTCGACCAATGACATAAGGCATTTTTTTCAAATTTCAGTATAGATAAAGTGCTTTGAGGTTATGACTAAATCGATTGAGTAGTCTATGTAACTATCAATACAATGCATTCGTTCAGGATTAAGTCAATGTGTTTGAACTAGACATGCCTCCATGTAATGTCAGTATATTCATCTCATGTACAGGGTTGAAATGTTCTGTTGACAATCCCATGTTGTACACAATGAAATTTAACAAATCACATATATGATGATTTTATAAAGTTGTAAATTTTGAAGTAGTTAGTTTTCCAAATGTTGATCACTGTTGACGGATGTATATTACGGGAAAAGATTAAAAGTAATACATATAAGAAAAACTTTTCGTGGTGCAGTAAGTTTGGTGATGACTAATCTTTTGTGACATTTTGGAAAGTAGTTGTAAATAACAAAAGAAAGACGTTGCTATGGATACAGAGGTATTCCTACTTTAACACCCATGTTTTCGGATCAGTTATAGTGTCCTTGTATTTTGGATCTAGAGGATTGTTTCACAGGAAGCAGTCGTTTTCGCGGGGACCGCCTCCGTGGTGTAGTAGTTAGAACGTCCGCCCGGAGAGCGGAAGGTCGCGGGTTCGATGCCCGGCCGCGTCAAATCAAAAGACGTTAAAAATATGGTCCTTGCCTGGCGCTCGGCATTAATGGGTACAACAAGGACTGGTCAGATCGGAGTCAGTATAATGTGTCTGGGTGGGGTATTCATGCATAACTGCGGCATGGTATCTCAGTGAGCTAGCACTATAAAACCAGCTTCAGTCTGGGCTGTACAAGCAGCCGCACATACACACGCATGCACGTCGTCATATGAGCAAAATATTCTTATGTAAGACGGTAAACCACATGTCTCCTCACCTCACCGTTTTATCGGGGGTGGTCGCGGCCGTGTGTGTCTATGCAAATAGCGTGAAATGGGCAGCACATGATTACCATCTGGTCATTTCTAATTTTCGATTGATCCATTCATATAATTTTCATAACTTATTTTGCCTGTTTTAACCAAATAGGGAATATTTCAGCACGTGGGTTTCCCTCATTGTAAAGTCGACAAAGTGATTATTGACATTATTGCCATTAAATTGAAATCACTACATATATATTTCTATAAATTATGGACGCACATTTCTCGGTGTGAAACCCTGCGCGGTTTGAAGCCTGAAGAATTGGTTCGGTGGTACGTCACGACACAACAAAGGAATACGCCTGAGCGGGTTCTGATCTTGTCAGCATGCTCTGTCAGGTACATTTCAGTCAGTGTCACTATTGACATATATCTCGTCAGCTGATTGTCAGTTACATCACGGGTGTATAGGAGTAAAGAACAGTGTTTCCATTGACTGTGTTAGTTGATGTGTGGAATCGGTTACACCAGTAACAGTGCCAGGTGGCTGTGTAACAATTACATTATGAACCATGGCAATTGATGATATATATTCTATATTTTATACTTCAACATGTTAATAATAAATATAATATAATATCAATTTTAGGCTGCTCATTTGGTACTACGTATTATTTTCAGCCAATTTATTAACATCCCTTTTGAGTTACTTATATTTTAACGAAAAATATTGTTTATCATGCACTGCTGTTTCAATATTTTAATAATAAATAACAAAAGAGTGAGTTAGTAAGGTTTATATCAAGGAGCGTCAACTTGATATGGAAGGAAAGAAAACGTGAAACCGGAGTGAGTGAGTGAGTTGGGTTTTACTTTACGCAGCTTTTAGCAATAGTCCAGCAATACCATGGCGGGGGATACCAGAAATGGGTCATGTGGGGAATCGAACCCGGGTTTACGGCGTGACGAGCGAACGCTTTAACCACTAGACAACCCCATCGCCCCTTCTTGTCACGAACGCTGTTGCGTTTGGGGGAATGCTGATATTCTGACATAACTTATGTGGAATCGCCTCATTGGGGTTCTGATCGCCAAGTTAAACTTATCCGTTATTTACCTTATGATTGCATCTTGTTTCTGTTTGACGCCAACATACAAATAATCTAAGTGGGGCCTTACAGATGTTAAACAAATATAATAATCGATCATCAAATTAGATTTTTCAAGTAATCTTCAACATGTTTGCCGATACTATTGTTGAATTTGACAGCCTTCCTGAATATAGTGTAACCAGAGCTTATACTGCTACAATTTGTTCACAAAACACGTCCTATGAATGAGGCAATATAAAGGAAATATAATAATATTATTCAAATAATAACTCAGGAAACGAGATTATGTTTGTGTCAAACGAACGTGTTACCTGGAATAAATACAGCAATGATAGTTAAATATTCTCGAAATTGATATGCACACATTTCACAAACACATACAATTTACATCCCGGCGTCTATAGCCAGTAGCTGTCTAGACGGAGAACATGGTAACCCTCCAGTTATTTGCAGGCAGTGGGTGAGTGAGTGTTTGTTATGCTCTGCACATAACCTGCCCATCAAGGTGCAGATAGTTTCCTTTCAAATCATCAGGATGAACATACGTATGGATTGATGTTTTGAACGTTTGATATTGGTTAAACCCAAGGTAAAGGAGTTGTGGATCACATGATATTTAAGATAATACTTTTCTTCTATCAACATAACATTTCCTATTTCAGGGATGAAGGGGTTATCGATAGACCAGTGTTTCAAGGAATCCACAATGATTTACTGTGTTTTTAGGGAGAGATATGCCGGCTGGATTCTGGAGCACCGGGAGACCAATAACTGCTAATTCCCTTCTCAGAAAAGTCACTGAAAACGATGTATTCACACCTATTTGTGCTATATTTACGTATTATTGCTTTCATGTTTCATATGAGCCCAGTTTGACGTAGGATTTATCAGTTTTGTCGTGACAGCGTGACATGAGTTAAAAAAGTGCGGGTCCCAAGCCAAAGACGTAGGAGTTGCTAGGCATGTACTGATTCTGTTTAGGAGACCAGTAAGACTCCCTTAAGTGTATGGCCGAATGTTAGTATTAATTAACTAAAACTTGACGAGTCAAAAGTTAGTGCATGGGTCAGAGCAAATCTGACGACCAGACAGGAGAACAAATAACCAATACGATTTTCAGCGAGCTTTGTGTCTCAACTGTAAGATTCAATGTGGTTGCCATTTCAGATGCCCAGCTAAATATGCTCATGCCAGTATTGGTTGTCACCCCCTCCCCACCCCAACCCCCTCTCCAATTAAAACAATTGAAGGGGGTGACAACCATTATTGGCATGAGCATATTTAGCTGGGCATCTGAAATGGCAACCACATTGAGTATATGATTTTTTTCACTTTTTCTATGGATTTCAGAAATAGGTCCCCAACACAGAATATATTCATTTCATACAACTTTACTTAACTGAAAAACTCTTCAGCACTATATTCACATATTCTGTTGTTTTTGGCATTTCAATGTGTAATTGTTGTGTTAATGTGAACATTTTTGAGTTTTTATCTCAAATGGAACAGTTGTGTTTAATAATTCTCACTTTATGATAGATAACAATTGTCTAATGTATTTTCATATGTAAAATACAATAGTGACGTAAAACACTGATACTGCGTTAAAGTAAGCAGCCATTTATCAATATACCTGACATTGTTCACAGATGTTAGAACATGGCACAATGTGTGAAGCCCATTTTCTGGTGTCCCCCGCCGTGACATTGCTGAAATATTGCAAAAATCTGCGTAAAACTAAAACTCACTACAATATATACGTTGACGGGTCAACCGATGGAAATCTTTAAAAAGGTGGGGCAATGGGGTAGACTAGTGGTTAAAGCGTTCGCTCGTCACGCCGAAGACCCGGGTTCGATTCCCCACATAGGCATAATGTGTGAAGCCCATGTTCTGGTATCCCCCGCGGTGACATTGCTGAAATATTGCAAAAAGCCGCATAAAACTAAAACTCACTATAACATATTTCACAGATGCTAGAACATGTAGGAACTCACAGATTTTGCCACCAAACATTGTTTTATGTTTCCTAGTCATGTAATATATACGTTGACGGGCCAACGATGGAAATCTTTAAAAAGGTAATCGTGATACTTTTAAGTAGCGATGGAACGGCTTGAGTAGTTCCTGATTATTTATAGTGACTGATGTAAACAATACTATTTGATATAACAGTTCATCCTCCAAGTGTTAAGCCCATTTCTGGTGTCCCCCGCCGTGATATTGCTGGAATATTGCTAAAAGCGGCGTAAAACTAAACTCAGTCAGTCAGTCAGTCATCCTCCAAGTGAACATTTTTGGAACTATTACTCGAATATTTTGTGTTTGGTCGACGGAAGCAGCACAGAGTGCGAGTCGGATTCTTAAGCCGAAACATGCATTTTCTGTTACATTGGCTTCTATGATATACACATCTGGAGAAACGTTATGCACCGCTTACAAAATACTTTCATATGAAATATCCATTAAGGAAAATCTGATCATGTGGTCCTTTTCTGACAAATGATACAAATGATATGTTTTGGTTTGGTTACACGTTCTCGTGTACAGAAGAAGGCAAAAGGGACATCATTTGTATATGTTCCACATCAACATTATATGATAATTCGTCCAACTGCTACATCCTGTTCTTAGAGTCAGATGACTCGCATGACATATTCCCATTGTAACCAAGTGTTCATGGACATTGATCTTACACATGTATCACTGGCCTCATGTGTACGTTATTCCAACCTATACATGAAAGTTCAGGACATATGACAACACTGATTTTGGTTTGGTTTGTTGTTTTGCGCTACACTCAGCAATATTCCAACTATATGGCGTCCATCTGTAAATAATGGACCAGACAATCCAGTGACCAGCAGCATAAGCATCGATCTACGTAACTGGGATACCATGACATGTGTCAACCAAGTCAGCAAGCCTGACCACCCCATGCCCTTAGTCGCCTCTTACGACAAGCATGGGTTGCTGAAAATCAAATCTAACCCAGGTTTTCACTGGTGTATGATATTATATATATTCAATTACAGATGATATATTGTAAGATTATCGGTGAAATAGAACTCGAGGTGCACGTTGTACACCTGAACACTATGTTTCGAACTACCGGGGACTATACTGACTGACTGAGTGAGTTTGGTTTTACGCCGCTTTTAGCAATATTCCAGCAACATCACGGCGGGGGACACCAGAAATGGGCTTCACACATTGTACCCATGTGGGGATTCGAACCCGGGTCTTCGGCGTGACGAGCCAACGCTTTGACCACTAGGCTACCCC
This sequence comes from Haliotis rubra, assembly GCF_003918875.1. Classification (NCBI taxonomy): domain Eukaryota; kingdom Metazoa; phylum Mollusca; class Gastropoda; order Lepetellida; family Haliotidae; genus Haliotis; species Haliotis rubra. The sequence goes on along the minus strand of NW_025766070.1, from coordinate 1,490,813 downwards.
ACCGCCCCACCGGGGACTATAAATATAATACATAACCTTATTACGCCTAATGGGGCGGTGGGGTAGCCTAGCGGTTAAAGCGTTCGCTCGTCACGCCGAAGGCCCGGGTTCGATTCCCCACATGGGTACAATGTGTGAAGCCTATTTCTGGTGTCCCCCGCCCTGATATTGCTGGAATATTGCTAAAAGCGGCGTAAACCCATACCCAGTCAGTCAGTATTACGCCTGATCAGTTAACAGTTTCCAGTTGTTAGTGCTTTAAACACAGTCGTGTTCAAGCCATTATACGTGAACCAAAGTCTACACTGTGGTACATCTGTTCTTTTAGTTAAACGTCAGTTGTCAGAGAATGTTTTAAATTATCTTTAAACTTGGCCAAGAACAGTGACACTGCAGCTCGGCTCAGTATTGTCGGATTACATGTTTTCAATGTTTGTCGCACTATAATAAAAGGTGTGGCGTCTAACACATTGTATGACCTCGGATTGGATCTTGTTTTAGAAGAAAACGATACATGTCCTTTCTAATTTCGTGTGTTGTATATTTTATGGCGAGTAAACAACACGTTTCTAACACTAAATAGGTACGCTTAAGCTTCTTCCGATTATTTTTCCATACCTATGAGGTGTTGTTGTGATTGTGACGACAGTTGTGTGTATTCACACCTGTATTCGACATAAACACCTGAATAGCTATTCTCGAAATGTTCGTAGACCTACGAACTTCTTAAGCCCATTCTTAACACATTGGCTACGATCTAAGTTAAGAATTCTTAGGGCTACGAACGTTTCGAGAATAAGGGCCCTGGTAAACATGTCTCCACTTGGGTATTGACGGTAAACACTCTTTCGGACACTGACATCTCTGTTTTTCGTTCTGTTTTTGACCCGGAAGTTTGGAGACCAAGGAAAGGTCACTCTAAACAAAGTTTAACGTTTTGCATCTAGAATATAGATTATGAAAAGCACCCGTAATTTTTTATCGTAGGAGCATGACAATGATACATTTGGTACTGATTTGACTAAACAGAGTATTCAACACATCCGATTTCAAGACAACGAGGTGGGTCTTGTAAAAGCATCAACGGCCTATTCACCATCTTTTCCTCAAAGTTTTCGGTGCATAAAAACCGATATTGCCTCCAGACTACGAATTTAATCAAGACAACGTTCGTAACATTCTCTAACAATTAGTCGATGGCTTCTACTTGTATTGATGTAAACGTGAAAATCCACGTTCAAATACTAGTAAGTAGGGGGCATTCTGGTAGTTAGTCTCTGAACATTTTTAGGGAACATTCTGGTAGTTAGTCTCTGAATATTTTTAAACATTTAAATTAAACAATTCATTTTCAATTGAAAAATAGCCCTGGTGAGAAGAGAGATTTAGAACCTGGGGTAATCTAGACTTGCTTCATTTCGGGCTTTCTGCAAAAGTTTATGTCAAACGTTCAAATAAGTGTATGAAGCTTCATAAAATATCTTCAGCCCTGTTGTCTGTGACGGGCTTCCATACAAAATCCCGATACCCAAATCGCGCATGTGTATGAATCTGTGTTGGGAGTGTTTTGGTGGCAGGTAAGTTATAATGTGTAATACTGATGCTTAATTACTGCATAATGCATGTGCATGTGTTCGTATTAACATATAAAGTATCAGCTGAAGCGTATCAAACAGGTGTGTTGTCCAAAGTTCAGCTTGACAGACCACGTGTTATTGCGTGGATTGATGTCATTTCTTGTTGGCTACTTATATACGTTTAGTAGCGTTTCTGGGGGAATGTTGGCACGAAATAGGACGGCCCTCCCCAACAGTTGTTTACTAACTATCAGCGCTACGGCCTGGCATGTAACTGATACACATCGATGGTCTCGATTATATGGTCTCTGGTAACACTACCTCTCGCCTTGTTGAGAATGCAGTCATGGGTCGCAGAAGGGCGTCGATTTTAGAGTTACATCCCTTGGATTGCAACCCTCGAAAAAGTGTAAGTCAGTTTTCGGTGTTGTTTCAATTAGCAATCTCGAATAAGATTGTTTTAACTTTCTGTAACAAAAAATCATTACAAGTCCACCCTGTTAAAAAGTGTGAAACACTGGGTAAACTTTCTCAAATTTAATGCACAACAGACGAGCAAAGCTCCTTGTCATGACGTAAATATCACAAAACATGCACATGATAATTGTTTTCACCGCATTGTGATGAATAGAATATCTTAATGCAGTTTTTTACCATCTAGATGATAACAAAACCAATCAAATACAGTTAGCTATATAGAGTGACATGCTGGGATTGTTGTTTATTTACAAAATGTTTAAGTCACGTAACTGCTTCATAACTTGATGCGTCTCTTACCGTTTTCGTCCAAATTTCACGCCAAACTCAAATCATATACGTTCCACAGGCAAGTGAAGATCTTTTCCTTCACTACCAGGCAGTCTGTCTCACAGTCCGTGAACCACAATATTGTACCCTCCGCCCAGCCCATTTTGCAGTTCTAAGGCCCTAAATAAAGCAAGTCTAGATTTCCTCATGTTCTAAATCTCCCTTCTCACCGGGGCTCCTTTTCAATTGAAAATGAATTGTTTAATTTAATTTTTTTAGATATAGTCAGAGACTTAGTGTTAATCTAACTACCAGGATATCACACTGTCCCCTGCTTATTTGAACGTGGATTTTCACGATTACATATAGAAGCCAGCGACTAATTGTTAGAGAGTCTAACGGCCGGTGTCTTGATTAAATACGTAGTCTGGAATCAATATTTATTGTTTTTTCTTGGACTGGAAGTACTGGGTCATTCGAAAACTTTTAGGAAAAAATGGTAAATAGGCCGTTGATGTTTTTACAAGACCCACCTTGTTGTCTCAAAATCGGATGTGTCGAATACTCTGTTTTGTCAAGTCAGTACTATATGTATCATTAGGGCAGCATTTTTATTTTGTTTGTTTCTCATCGCCCGCCCGACCTTTCTAAATAAAAAATAACCAAAAAATAATAATAATAAAACCTTTATTTTCAATCCGACACCACCGACTGTTCGCGTACCTAAATCGTACCGCCTCGTCGTATTACATGTGTATCTTTCACTCAGTCGCTGCCACAAGTCAAAAGAACGCAAGAAATTGTAATAAGAGTTACAATAAATGAGAATCAAGAACATTATTCAGATGATTTTGTCTTTATCAAGTTTGTTTTTGTTTTTTTCCTTTTTGCCGACCGACCGACCCATGTTCAGAATTTGGTGGCTACGTGAAACACCCACAACAAAAAATGATGCCCTTAACATGCACCTTCGAGAAAACTTTACGGGCGCTTTTCATAATCTATATTCTAGATAAAAATACATTAAACGTAATTTGTTTAGAGTGACCTTTCATTGGTTTCCAAATTTCCGGGGCAAAATCAAAACAACGAGAGATATCAGCGTCCGAAAAATTGTTTACCGTCAAAACCCAAGTGCAGACATGTTTACCAAGTGTTTATGTCGATTAAAGGTGGGAGTACACACACCTTTCGACATAATCATAACAACACGTCAGACTCATAGGTCGGGAGATATATACAGAAGAAGCGTCCCTATTTTTAGTTTGAGAAACGCGTTGTTTTCTCGCCATTCAATTAAACGACACACGAAATTAGAAAAGACATGTATCTTTGTCTTCTAAAACAAGACGCCATCCGAGTATATACAATGTGTTAGGCGCCACACATCTATTTATAGTGCGACAAATTGGGTCAAACACTGAAAACATATACATGTAATCCGACAATACTCACCCGAGTTCCAGTGTCACTGTTTTTGACCAAGAGATAAGAACACCCTCTGACAACTCACGTTTAACTAAAAAGAACAAATCTATCACAGTTTAGACTTAGGTTCACGTATAAGCTTGAACACCAACAGTTGGAAGTTGTTCACTGATCAGGCGTAATACCATTGTTTATTATATTTATAGCCTCCAATAAGGGAAAACCAAGTTCTATAGATAGTCAACTTCTTTATTGCAATGGGTGCGACGTTTCGGTGTATAGTCCGTTTGGCTCAAAAGCGGACCGATGAATTGCGATCTAACTCGAAAACTAATTAACTGGCTGTCCCTTTCTCTGCACTCCTCCCTCGTAACAAATAGTGAACTGTGTCAAAATTTTAATGATCGATTGTTAAACAACTTTTTTTAATTTTAGAACATAAATTCTGCAAACAAATCACAGAGTTGGTCTGATGTTTTGATTATGATCAGCGTTTCATTGAGTATTTTATGTTTATTAGTTTTCGAGTTAGATTGCAATTCATCGGTCCGCTTTTGAGCCAAACGGACTAGTTAACACCGTTATCAAGCATGTGGTGATAACGCTGTTAGTACCTACACCGAAACGTCGCACTCATTGCACTATAGAAGTTGACTAGCCTAGTTTTTCTTCATCTTAACAACTTCTAAAATGCCTTTCAAAGTAGTCCCAAATATTTCGAAACATAGCATTCAGGTGTACGACGTGCACCTCAAGTTCTATTTTGCATATAGTCTTACAATATGTAATTGAAGATGTATATGATATAATACACCCGTGAAGATCCGAGTCAGAATTGGTCTTCACCAACCCATGCTTGTCGTAAGGGGCGACTAACAGGATCGGGTGGTCAGGCTTGCTGACTCGGTTGACACACAATGGCGGATCCAGGAGTTTAGAGAAAGGTTAGGGGGAAATGCTCCTCAGGGGAAACTATTTCGGGGTAAAGGGGGGATCCGCCTCTGGATCCGCCCCTGACACATGTCCTCGTATCCAAGTTACGTAGATCGATGCTAATGCCGTTGATCACTGGATCGTCTGGTCCAGACTCGTTTATTTACAGACCTCCGCCATATAGCTGTAATATTGCTGAGTGCGACGTTAAGCAACAAACAAAGGTACAGTTCCATGGCCAATTTGTTATATTTTACGTACGCTTGGGTGAGGTCATTTTGCTGCTTATTATGGTATGGTCCGGTAAGTGGTGCAGATACGGTGCAAACCTGAAAATGATGGTATGAAGTTCATCTCTGGTGGGCCCCATGAAGATCCGGGTTAGAACTGATCTTCAGTAACCCATGCTTGTCGTAAGAGGCAACTAAAGGGATCAGGTGGTCAGGCTCGCTGACTTCCTTGACCCGTGTCATCGGTTCCCAATTGCGTAGATCGATGCTCATGCTGTTGATCACTGGATTGTCTGGTCCAGCTTCTGTGTGATGAGATAAAAAAGGGACAAAAACCTTTTAAACTTGCTGTATCTGATACAATCAAATACTAGTAAGTAAACGATGTGATGTAGAATTCATTTGGTAGTAAATTTGTAAAAGTTGTTTTTTTGTTACATACGGAAATGTGAAAACTGACAACAATGTGCGACAATATTTACGACTATTTTTTTCCACCTTTTAATGAGTATTTTTAAAATTAATTTGTGATAAAGGAATATAGTGTATGTTGATTTCCTTTTATTTTAGCGAGTACCTTTTCAGGTATTTAGGCTGTTCCGAAAAGAAAACAGAAGGCATCAAACAGTGTTCAGAGAGGAATTATTTTATAATTACATCCCTACACTATCTAATATGTGTTAGTTTCACAGTGCGTCGATATTAGAGTTACATCCCTTGGATTGCAACCCTCGAAAAGTGTAAGAGTTAGTTTTCGGTGTTGGTTCAATTAGCAATCTCGAATAAGATTGTTTTAACTTTCTGTAACAACACATTATTACAAGTCCACCCAGTTAAAAAGTGTGAAACACTGGGCAAACTTTATCAAATTTAATGCACAACAGACGAGCAAAGCTCCTTGTCATGACGTAAATATCACAAATCATGCACATGATAATTGTTTTCACCTCATTGCTGTAGACTATCTTAATGCAGTTTTATACCATCTAGATGATAACAAAACCAATCAAATATAGTTAGCTATAGTGACATGCGGGGATTGTTGTTTATTTACAATATGTTTAAGTCACTTTGTAAATCATGGAATAAATACTGTTTTCGCTGATTTCAGAAGCCAGAATTCTGGCTGGATAGGACATGGTGCTGCGAAAGCTAATCGTTCACAATTTCATCAAGTCGTTTATTAAAATAGAAAAGAGATCATCAGTTGTGATATTCAAATACTCACTGACAACAATGGTTGGTCCATCGCTTCATGTCAGCCAACCGGAAGTGCTTGTGGACGAGAAAGTACGTGTTACTGTGACTGGTCTTCGGAGACATCAGAAGGTTACCTTGCTGTCGACGCAGGTAGAAAACAACAAGAACTTTGCATCGTGTGGTCACTTTGTGGCGGATGACCATGGCAGTGTCGACACCTTCGTCCACGAGAGTCACGGGGGAACTTATTCAGGTTGGTCGAAGTCTTCGTAAGTCATTCGTCCCGAGTATCGATGAGTATGTAGTAACATTGCGCTCTACAAAGGACACACAAATATATTAGTTTCATATTAAACCACCAAAACCATGGAAGTGTAAATACGTATAATGTACTTTTAGGACGTTTTAATTTAGGTCGCTGTATATATCTGTATACATTTCTACCACATTTAGCACCAAAGCTTTGAATCGGCTGATTGGCTGCCAAAATACCCCTTTCACATGGCTGTTGCTCTTGTAGGGTAGCCTAGTGGATAAAGCGTTTGCTCGTCATGTCGAAGATCCGGGTTCGATTCCCCACATGGGTACAATGAGTGAAGCCCATTTCTGGTGTCCCCGCCGTGATATTGCTGGAATATTGCTAAAAGCGGAGTAAAGCTAAACTCCCTCACTCACTGTTGCTCTTGTTTTCAGTTATTGTTTTCAATGATCAGGATTTCATTATTTACAGACCTCCGCGAATAGCTGGGAAAATACTCTGTAGGGTACTTTTTGTACCTATATGTTAGAGCAATCTGCGGTATCCCAATAAAACAATTAAAGTCACTCACTATTATGACTTCAGTCATAAAGAAGAGCTGTTCAGTTCAGATGATGATATTAACATAACAGTTTTAACATGAAATCCATTTTGTTCAGGTTTACAACCGATGGGCTTATTCACATCCACGCGAGAACCGTTCGGGACATCCCGATTATTGAAGCTAGATGTCACTACACCGTATGACGTGACACTGTCAATACACGATGACCACAGGGAGTTTGCGCCACTGGCTCGAGAGTATATGCTGTCGCATTCAGCGCTAGCTGAGACGTCACTCAAACGATGGTACATGAGACCCGGTGTCAAGAAAATTATCGTTGACGAAGACGGAATCTACGGCGCGTTGCTTTTACCACCAGGTACAGAAAACTATGACGTGGGGTCTAATTTGGTTTAAATATCTAAGCTTATTGTAAGCATGGATCCTAGGTTTCAGTATGTCACTGCATCTTGTGGATCCCATACCTGCTATTGACAGGTCTTGTGTACTTGTCAATGACTCGTTCCATGATTTGCAAAATTGTTGATTGGTGCCATGAAAACCATTTTTATGGTTACCCATGTATCAAGTGCATAATGTTAGATTAAAGTGACCGTTTGCCTAAAGAGGGGTTACCATATCATTATTTATCTAGTTTTATATGGATACAATTTCAAATTATAAATCAGTGTTTAAGTAAAGTTGTGAATTTTGTGATCCTTAGCAAAGTGTGAGTAGTATATAAAGTTGTGTTGTCGGAAAGAAATGTTGCCCACGAGCTCTTGACAGGTGAAGTATACAAAGGGTTAGTTGTTCAAGGTCAGGAACAGTGCTGGTACTTTGGGTATGATCGTATTAACTGCTCGTTTTAAAGACCAACTCCATGGTGTGGTGGAAAGACTGAGCGGAAGGTTGTCGATTCGTTAATTCGGCGCTTCTGGCATTAATGGGGAAAAAGACTGGCCGGCTCGGTTTTTTTTGTTTGTTGCTGTTTAAGGCTGCACTCAGCAATATTCCAGGTATATGGTCTGTAAATATTCGAGGCTGGACCAGACAATCCAGTGATCAACAGCAGGAGCTTCGATCCACGCAATCAGGATACGATGACATGTTTTAACCAAGTTAGCGAGCCTGAGCCCCTTAGTCGCCTCTTACGACAAGCATGGGATGCTGAAGACCAAATCTAATATCTTTACGGGGGCTGGTCCGCGTGGAGTTAGTATAGTGTCTAGGTTATCCGTGTCAAACTGCAGTATGGTATCTCCGTAGGCTATCACTATGGAACCGACACTGGCCTGGATTAAAGTATTAAACACCAAAAAGGTGTTTTACATGTTTGGCTGAAAGGTAATAGTTCTACTGTCAACTGGTGTGGTCAAGTGTCATCGTGTCCTTTGTTTTATGAAAGGCCTTTATAGGGATTCCTGTTTGAATGGTTTGGCTATATTGCTGTTTACCACTTTAATGAAACCGGCCATGATGCTGATACATCAATACATATAATCAGGATGATTTGTGATTCGAACCCGCTATCGCCGGCTTCTAGCACGCCTAGGATTTCCCAACAGAAAACCTCTTCCCATAATGACGTTCTGTACAGTATGCATTATGTTTTGTAAGCGGACAGCAATGAGAAGGGGCGGCTGGGTAGCCAAGTGGTTAATGCGTTCGCTCGTCACGCCCAAGACCTGGGTTCGATTTCACACATGGGTTCAAAGTGTGAAGCCCATTTCTGGTGTTCCCCGTCGTGATCTTGCTGGAATATTGCTAAAACAGCAGCGTAAAACAACACCCACTCACTCACTCAGCAATGAGAAGTTCTAACTGGAAACTACCTGTGCTACTTACCCCAGGTGAAGGTCCGTTCCCTGGTATTGTGGACGTGTTTGGTATGGCTGGCGGCATCATGGACTACAGAGCAGCGCTCCTGGCATCTCACGGATTCGCTGCCTTCTCTCTGGCCTACATCGCCTATAAGGACCTTCCAAAAAAGCCAGAGGACTTGGATGTAAAGTATTTCCTGGTACGATGTTTGTATTTCTGAATTCACAAATCAAATAAAATTAATGCCTGTTTATATTGAATAGGTGAGTTAGATTTGAACAATATTACAGTTGCACTCTCGCTGCTAAATATGACACAGAGAACCAAACAGGTCAAGAACATTTGCTTCTTAGATAATTAAACGAATATGATGGGTAAGGTGCTGACACACTAAGAATCGTATTTCAGGAAAATAGTATCAATTCTATTGACCATTTATGAGGGCAATGTTATGTTTTGTGGACCTAAGAAAGTGAACTTGACCTAGGCCAGCGGCCAAAGTCATTGTCAGTTGCATGGGTCCATAAAAATATCCTATTATAGTTTCTTACGACAAGCAGAAGGAATGTACGCCTGAAGAAAAACGTCGGAGATTTTGCAGAATAGGTTCCCCGCATTCTACTGCTTGTCGTAAGAAACTAGCACACATGTGACGTATCGCTTGTCATTTCAGTCTCGTAAAGAAAGACAGTCATGTGACCAGCCTCTCGTCCAATGGGAAAGCTGTATGTGCGTAAAGCTCAGTTTATGATGTATTAATAGTCATTTTGAAACTTCAGAGAGGCGTTGAATGGCTTGCTGGTCAGTCGGTGGTTGCTCGCGGTGGAGTTGGGATGATCGGTCACTGTGTTGGAGGTAGCCTGTGTATGACCACATCGACACTTTCTCCCCATGTAAGTAGATGGTGGTGCGTAAGTGTCCATATATGTATTCCCCTTTGGGTACCCAGTCTACTGAAGATTTGATTCGAAGGTTAGACAGGTTTAGTTTGGTTTGGTTGTTGTTTAATGCCGCACTCAGCAATATTCTAGCTGTATGGCGGCGGTCTGTAAATACTCGAGTCTGGACCAGACAATCCAGTGATCAACATCATGAGCATCGATCTACGCAACATACAACGATAACATGCGTCAACCAAGTCAGCGAGCCTGACCACCCGATCCCTCTTACGACAAGCATGGGTTGCTGACGACGACCAATTCTAACCCCCATCTTCGATGGTTGCCTCTTACGACAAGCATGGGTTGCTGACGACCAATTCTAACACCCCCATCTTCAATGGTTGCCTCTTACGACAAGCATGGGTTGCTGACGACCAATTCTAACCCGGAACTTCGCGGCGTTATGAGGCGTCAAAATGTCACATAGTTTAGATAGATTATTTTGATTGGGTGCTCTGAATTGTATTTTTCAGACATTTGATTGTGTCTTCTTGGCTGAGTACAACACAGTCGTATATTTCCAGGTGAAAGTATTGGTAAGCACCAATGGCAACCCCTTCATGATGCTCCCCCAGGATATTTACATTGACGATATTGCAGTGCGTGGGACCAAGTAAGGAAAGCCAACGTCAAGTATAAATTAGACTGCTTCTATTCTAAATACGTAATTGTGAAGATCTCGCTTTTTACTGCCAACGTTACAAATGGCGCAAGGGGCGGTTGGGTAGCCTAGTGGTTAAAGCGTTCGCTCGTCACGCCGAAGACTCGGATTCGATTCCCTACATTGGTACAATGTATGAAGCCCATTTCTGGTGTCAGGCTCCGTGATATTGCTGGAATATTGTTACATGCGTCGTTGAACTAAACTCACTCACTCACTACAAATGGCGCAAGCTTTTCTAGGGGATACACGAATTACTGCTTCGACGAAGTTGACAACAATTTAGATGCCCATGTATGAAACCTCAGTGAGAAAGCTGAAAGCTGGAAATTGTGTGAACACATATTCACTGTTTGGATCATAAGTATAATGAGTGACTATTGTTTTACGCAGCTCTTAGCAATATTCTAGCAATATCATGGCGGGGACACAAGAAATGGGCTTCACACACTGTGCATTATGTGCACCCGAACCGGGTCTTCAGCGTGACGAGCGGTACTCACTAGGCCACCTACCGCCCTCATAATTACATATTTTCCCCCTAGGTTCGACGTGAGAAAGTGCACATTCACTGATGAAGGAGTGATACAGAGAGATGCATTTAAGGAGTACAACCTAAAGGAGCATATCTTACCGGTAGTACTTAATTATTTGCTCAATGTTTTAAATTCATGAAAGTAATGTTTCTGTTTTAACGCGTCATTCTTTCAAGAACTGACCCATTTCACAGGCATTCTCCACCATTCCTCGGGGCGTTTATATGCTTGTTGGGTATAGACGGTTCTTGGTGGGTACAAAAGGTGCTTCTTGATCAAATTATCCAATCTGTTGTTAAACATAGGCCCGGAGCCCTTGTTTTACAAATGCCTAGATATTAATCAGTGCTGTGTGCCTGACTTAGTCCTTGTTGAATAAGAGTTATCTTTAGTTTATATTTGGGTGAATGAGTGAATCCCATTGTAACCAACTGTTCATGGACATCGACCTACACATGTATCATTGGCCTCATTTGTACGGTATTCCAACCAATACATGAGAGTTCAGGACATATGAAAAAGCTTATTTTGGTTTGGTTTCTTGTTTTACGCCGCACTCAGCAATATTCCAGCCATATGTCTGCGGCCTGCAGATAATCGAGTCGGGACCAGACAGTCCAGTGAGCAACAGCATGAGCATCGATCTGTGCAACTGGGAACCCATGACATGTGGCAACCCAGTCGGCGAGCCTGACCACCTGATCCCGTTAGTCGCCTCTTACGACAAGCATGGGTTACTGAAGATCAGTTCTAACCGGGATCTCCTATCTTGAGGACACACTTGATGCTGTTACTAAAGGGATGTCAGTGATTTTTTTTCCCTATGTAAAATTAGGTGAAAAATCTACAGGCTTTTCCATGTGATAGTCACGGATGCCGCCAGTTGGTAGCCTTTTCGCAAACCCGGTAATCATCACCCTTTGACAGCTACTGAAAAACATGCGTGTTATACAGTCGTACAGTGGATTCTGCGCTCAGCAGAGGATTATTAAACGTCAATACCTTCAGCTGAGATTTCTGTCGCTTTTTATTGGCATGAATGTAATCAAATCTTACCCACATGGATAACATTTTATGATCGGTTATAGATTTGGCGACGGGATATTAAGACATTGATAGTCGTTGGAGAAGAAGATTTGTGTGTTGACCCTCTGTGGCAGCATGACCTTGAAGCAGCCATACCAGGTGATAAAAAGAAGAACTTCCGCTTTGTGTACTACCCGGGGGCAGGTCACCTGATTGAACCGCCATATTCTCCACTGTGTAAGGCATCATACAACAAAATACTTGGTAAGTACATGTTAACCCAATATGCCTAACCGTGCCTATCAGTGAGTGAGTGAGTTTAGTTTTACGCCGCTTTTAGCAATATTCCAGCAATATCACGGCGAGGGACACCAGAAATTGGCTTCACACACTTTACCCATGTGGAGAATCGAACCGGGGCCTTCGACGTGACGAGCGAACGCTTTAACCACTAGGCTACCCAACCGCTCCTAACCCTTAACCCTTATCACTTAAGGATACTATTAGGACTCAGTTGATGAGTACTGAGACCAGTCCTTGTGATACGGGTTAGTGACCTTCTCGTGTGCTAGGAAAGGACTTAACTATCTTTGGATTGTCTACCATAAATTAGGTTGCAGCACTAACTCCCTCACTCACTCATGACCTGATTCAAGTTCTTGACCATAATGGTGAGATTACATGGGCATTTCGCATAAGAGTAAATGCATTTAGATTTGAATTTTTGAATCAAGATAAATTAGGTAATAGTTTCATTATAATATCTAAGGCGCCACAATTCACCATAGGCCTATAGAGAGAGTTGCGTCAGTTGGACATGCCACAAGCCTATGTTTGTGGGTTCGAATCCGAGCGCGTCAGCGTTTCTAGGTTTGTCAGCCCCATACCATGGGTTTCATCAAAGAGGTAAACTTCAGAGACTTACATCACTTCGGGCGTCGGGCTTCCCTCCACATGTAACTGGAATAATGTTTAAAGCCTTCTCAAAGCCTTCTCAAAGCCAACTCACTCCAACAGCTATGGATATATTAATGACAAATTGATAATGTGTCATTTCCTGATATGCACCACTCATGAATGGGAGGGGCGGTGGGGTAGCCGAGTGGTTAAAGCATTCTCTCGTCACGTCGAAGACCGGAGTTCCTCACATGGGTACAATTGTGTGATGCCCATCGAAAAAGTAGTAAACGTCAGAGAACTGCAACACCTGTCGCCAACACACAAACTAACACAGGCCATATAACTGAGGTAGTATTAGGTTTAGGAAGTTTTTAACACTATTCCATGTAGGGCTGGGTCCAAATTTTCTACTCGGGTACCCCACCTTTTGTTACCCTACCCTTCCCGGATACCCGTTCTGTTAATTCCTGACATCAACTATGTAAGAAGTGACCATATATTTTGCAGCTCGGAGGCTAAAATTTCGAGTTTTTCAATGTCTTAATCATGTATTATATTCAAAACAAGTGACTGTAATTATGTCTAAATCTTCAGAGCCAATACAGCCTTTTAATCATGAAATAATAATATATTACTTTGTTTAATCTATTAGTCACATGATCATAATGGGTCCAGGTATTGAGACGGGTACCCGGGTCCAACTCATTACCCACCCGTCCCGTGTATCCGGGTTACCCGTCCAAGCCCGAATTCCAGCTGCAAGAAATGAGCCTCACACTGTAACTGTGCTAGTTTCATGTACAACACATAAATGTCACTGCAGAGCAAACTTACAGCATGACTTCAACGTGTCACATACCATCATGAATTCCTTTTCGTTTCACGGGAAAGTCTGCAGGCCAAAATCCCGATTTTCGCAGATACATTTGATCAGCATTAATATTTAGCTGTAGGCTTTTACCAATGGTCACGCGTAACTTGAGTTACCTCCCTTGCATTGTAGGCGTCACTCACCTGTGGGGCGGGGAGGAAGAACATCACCTGCCGGCTCAGGAGGATGCGTGGCGAGAGATACTGATGTTCCTCAATACACACATGACTCCGAAATCTCAGTTGTGACCTATGACACGCTTGTGATCAGTTCAGATCAGAGCTCCGTCGTAACAGATAGTAAACAGAGATATCTGTTCACAGTGGTTTCTGACAGCTATTTTAAATTTGTTTCACATTGTTTATTCCAGTATTGTTAATTGATGTGTTACAGAAGATGGAAGATATGCAAGGAGAATTGATTAAATAAAAGGCTGTGAATGGTATTATGATGCCTTGCATGTTTTTATCCCGCCCAGCATGTAGATTGATGCTCATGCTGTTGATCACGTGATTGTCTGATCCAGTTTATTTACAGACCGCTATCATAAAGCTGCAGTAACACTTTGAGCGGCGTTCAACAACAACAAACCACCCCCCACCCCACCCACCCCAAAAACAACAACAACAAACAAAACAAAACAACAACAACAAAAAAACCAAAAAAGCACAAAAAGAACCAAAAAACAGTACCCTACACCGTTAGCTAAAAATTCTAGCTATATGGCGGTGGTCTGTGAATAATCGAGTCTGGACCAGACAATCCAGTGATCAACATCATGAGCATCGATCTACGCAACTGGGATACGATGACGTGTCAACCAAGTGAGCGAGCCTGACCACCTGATCCCATTAGTCGTCTCTTACGAGGTTACTGAAGATCAATTCTAACCCGGATCTTCACGGGTAACATCTTGACTGAACGTTCTCGCAAAACAACCTACTCGAGTATACACCGTAGCACACTGTGACCCCTGCCTTTATATGTAAGGCCACGTTGGTATACTTAAATACTCAAACAAACTTAGATACGAGAAACGTCCGGGCGGTGGCGTAGCACAGTGGTCAAAACGTTTGCTTGTAACGCCGAAAGGCCCGTGTTTAAATCCCTTCATGGGCAACATGTGTCAAGTCAATTTCTGGTTTCCCCTTCCGTGATGGTGGTTGAATATTGCTGCAAGAGGCGAAATATGCACGCTCGCTGAAAGCCACATTTGACATGACATCTCGTCTTGTTTGTCGTTTAACACGCCACTCAACAATATTCTATCTATATGACGGCTGTCTGTAAATACTCGAATCTGGTCCAGACAATCTAGTGACTGACATTATGAGCATAGTTAACACCACTGACTGACTGACATGTATGCAACCCCTTATTTGCTACAAGACCATGCCGACACAGTTTATATAGCAGCTACGGTGTAAACCTGGGGCATAAAACACAACACCACTCACTCACTCACTGTAATTATGTTACTCGTGATCAGTTTTTTATACTATATATGGAAACCACTTTAGCAATATCATTTCGAAAGATCTCCACGATTCAATCGCTACCTATATGTGCCACGGTAAATAATTACTGTAATAATAAATGAATTATATTTTTTAATAAGCAACATTTGAACAATTACAAAATATATGGATATTATACTGTATATAAAATTGCATGTAACAGACGAGTATAAATACAGCAATACGAATGGCCGGATGTACAATGGACAAATACAATGATATTGAAGACCAAATGCAATGTGTAAGGGAATGTAAATAACGGGTAATGTGTGTAGGACTTACATTAGAACTGCAACCAGTCAGTTTCCACTGACTCAACAAGTTCTAAATGTTGAAGGGTCAAGGAAGGTGTTGTTAATAGATAAGTATTGATGTGAAGTAGTGAGGCCTTTTTGTCCCTTCTAACTTATACATAGCTGCCCTATTTCATTTCATTTCAGGTTCAATTTTAGTTCGAAAGATGATTTTTGGGGAAATGTGTTCATTTTTCACGTTTGTGGTTTCAACAAAAGAAACAGAATTTCTCTGGCCATCAACAACCATATACCTAATTCAGTTCCTAAATGTGTCTTTGAATATACCATGTTGGACATGTAAGATACTGTACATGTGAATGTTTAGCATTTTTTATTTTACACAGACCATTTCCTAAAGAGTAAGCGGAATAGTCTCACGCATATATACATGGGCACTCTGAAGATGTCAAGACGTGTTTCTTTGGGAGACCTTTACTAAGTAATTGGTGCAGGACAAGATACGATACCTCCTTCAGAAACACGGGTACAGTTGCCAGAGTACACTGGGGACGCGTACGTCCTCATAACTGTTCTTTTCCCCGATACAGCACTGTCACTGTTTCTCTATCGTAAAGCACATCAAAATACTCGAGCTCAGCAAAAAGCCGAGTTCGTTCATGGCTCACGAATCCTAGTCCCATGCTTGTGTGTAAATCTCGATTTACATGAAGCTCCAACAGTGTTGTATAAAATGTGGCATTATTGTACTTCACGTGACCCAGATGACGAACTCTTATTGGATGAGGGTATGTAGCTGTGCTCTAAAAGTATATCTGTTATCGAATATTAGATCGACACCCTGCACCAAGATCCAGATCCTCACGCTGTCTGTTCCTGCGACTGAGACTCGGACTTCTTTTTACTCGCTTCCTCCATGCCCGACTTCATAGCAACTTCGACGACGGCGTACAATGCCACCCAGGCTTTCTTCCGATCAGGGGTGAAGTTGCCCTGAAGCTTCGTCTGAAGGGCGTACAGGAGACTCTGGCCTACGTGCTGCTTCATAGGGAGATATTAGTACTGTTTCTGAACGTTGTACATGCGTCCAGCAGAGAGGAGACTCTGGCCTACGTGCTGCAACATAGGGAGATATTAGTACTGTTTCCTAAACGTTGGACATGTACGTCCAGCAGAGAGGAGACTCTGGCCTACGTGCTGCAACATAGTAAGATATTAGTACTGTTTCCTAAACGTTGTACATGTACCACCAGCAGAGAGGAGACTCTGGCCCACGTGCTGCAACATAGAAAGATATTAGTACTGTTTCCTAAACGTTGTACATGTACCACCAGCAGAGAGGAGACTCTGGCCCACGTGCTGCAACATAGAAAGATATTAGTACTGTTTCCTAAAAACATGTTCCAGCAGAGAGGAGAGGTACGTTGCAACATGAGAAAATATTTGGGCATGTAAAATGCCAATTTTCTATAAGTTCAGTCAAAAGATCGTTCAAGCTGCCATACAATAACGCATTATGAATAGTTTCTTCACAATAAATATTTCTTAAATATATTGTAGAACCTCTGAAGATCAAATGGTGATTCTGCTATATCCTCCAGAATATATTGGCTTTGTAAAACCTCCCCTTAAATCATCCCTGCAATCAGTTCATGTGAGTTACATTTCAGTTTCAATGAGTAAACTGACATATCTACTTGTTCTTACAATTGGTGGTTCTTTGACGAAAAGAACATGCCCTCTAAAAATGGGATCTGAGTGATTAATGAATGTTCTTGATTGAAGATCCGTAGCAGAATGTGTCACATAACTACTGCTTGTTACAGGTAGGTTGGGACTTATGTAGTCTGTCTCACAGTCCCTGAACCACATTAATATCCCTACTGCCAAGCCATCTCTGAATCTCTGGTCTCCCTAGGGCTCCTTTTCAATATAAATGGGCTTGTTTGTTACTATCAAAATTATATATATTCAGAGACTAAGCCTTAGTCTAGGACTTATGGTGAGAACTGCTCCCTAGTAATATACGAAACGTAATGGTTAGGAGGGGCATGGTCAATGGCTAGATGGCTTTTCAACGTACCTTGGCTTTGCTTTTGACAATTACTGGCTTATCTGGACTTAACGCTGGATACAAGCACTCTTACATACCCTCTCACTTGAATGGAAGGAAGCACGAGAGATCAACGATACCAGCGTTGCAATTTCGTTAACTCAAAAAATGTTAAATACACTTACGTGTCTCGTTATATGAATTCCTTCTTTAATTCAAAATGGGGAGTAGTTTAAAGGTCACATTAAAATCTTTTACTCAGATTCCCTAAATCTCTGTGTGGAGATCTGAGGACATTTGCTTTGAAAATCGCTTCGCGTCAGCATAACTTCTTTGTCCGAATTATCGAACCATTCAGACCAACATGTCTCATTTCTTTCTGTACCTCGTAGTCGCAGTGAAATGGGGGGTGGGGGTGGGGTCTGGGGATGTGGGTGGGTTCCGAGTGAAAAAGATAAAATCCAGGTCAATGTATTTAGAAAGCATGAGTGAGGCAACTTTTATGTTATATGTTTTATTTCGCTGATTTCGAAATTATAAAGAAAAATATCCGAATAGTATTGAAGAGCTTGCATCATATTTGTTCAATAACCCTCCTACCTTTCACATAGAATCGCGGTCAAGGTTCTTCAAGGCTTCTTCAGGACCTAACCTTTATGCAAGTGTCCTCAGAAAGAGATTCTATGGGAGTAAAGAGTCTGTGGAGACTGAATGTCATTTCATCCGTAAAGTCTAAAAACCTCTAAGATGATGTAGATCAGTGCATTGCCCAAATATACACATCGGTCCTCACAAAGGCAGCAAACACATTCAAATACCACTATGTACCGCTCAAACCACAGTAATTTCACGTACCGAATATTGTTTCATGGTGATCCCGTAGTTATAATGTTTTCCCCCAAGGTGCTGGAGGTCTTTCCCAACCTCTGTGAGGTCATCAAGCTCGTTGACCGCACTTCCGAGGACGGCAACCAGGCTTTCCAGATGACCACGGAACTGTTTGTTCTTCAGCATTTCTTCGTTGGACAAATCTTTATCCTTCGAAAACTTGAACAATTGTTTTGCTTCTGGGTGATCACCGAACAATCTGAAATCGACGTGAAAAAATGTTTTAGCGTGTGCTTTTAACACGTTTGGAGTGAGTGAGTGAGTTAAAGTTTATAGTCACAGCGGCAGTATTTCAGCCATATCGTGACTTAAGATAACACGTTTGGAACATTTTGCAATACTCTCAGGTATCTGTGAAATGATACACCCATATATAAACACAGTGGACTGTGGAACCATTCAGGAAGGCAGTGCAAACCGAATAGATAGACAGCTGAACACAACGAAGGTTCCAAATTTTGTGTGTGTTTGAACTCATTATCTTCAGGGCGCCAATGTGCGGAACAAAAATATCTTATTTGTTTGTTTGTTGTTTAACGTCGCTCTCAGCAATCTCCCAGATATATGGCGACGTCTGTAAATAATCGAGTCTGGACCAGACAATCCAGTGATCAACATCATGAGCATCGATCTACTCAGTTGGGATATGATAACATGTATGAACTAATTCAACGAGCCTGACCAGCCGATCCCTTTAGTCGCCTCTCACGACTGTCATGGGTTGCTGAAAGCCAATTCTAACTCGGATCTTCACAGGTAAAATATCTTATATATTATTGTGGCAAAACCAGCATAATGCTTACAATTTGTATCTCCTGTTCACACAATTCTCAGTGTTTCGTGTGGAGGCCCAAATCAGATTGTTTGAGTATGCTTCTGACATTGTCTCACGGGCTACCCTTCCCCCAAATCCCTAATTTCCCATTCATACTATAACAATGTTTGTTTCTTTACCGACAGTGTGTAGTCTTTTTATTGCTAAACTACACAAAAGGCACACAAATATATACGTGCAGATCTGCGTAACTGAATAGAAGCTAATATATTTGTTTCTCTGTCTCAAAGCCAAAGTTTAGTTACACTGAAAGCCATGGGTTTCAAAGACATTTAATCCAATTGATAACCGTGATGAATACCAGCCCTGCTGGGTCACTACATCAAAACCAAAGATCACACAACTTTTCAGAGTGCAGCCATGCCATGTTTTCTAAGGAACGTCGCTGTCAGACAAAATGAAAGGCCTAACATTCTTTTCTTCCTGGTCAGTGACCGAGTAACGTTTTAGAAATAAAAGTGAATACATATTTCTTTCGTGCTCTGTACCTATAAATGTATTACCCAACACGGCCATCAGAAACTGAAGTGTTCTTAACCTAGGCCGTGTATCACCCTCGCTTGAGAAGTCGGTACGGCGAGTATTTGCGACTACAGGGGCATAAGCTGTCAATGGCCTTGTCAGATTATTTTCCCCACCTGGATACCCGATTGTGAAGTGTCATAATCCAGCCTCTTATCAATTGTGATGGGTCGACAAAGAATATCGCATATAGGTAAAGTATCAGTCCCCAATCACGACATTCATGCCATTGAAACCCATGCTAGATAAGTATTATTGACAGTTTGCAGCTGGTAACTATGCCCTTCAAAAGCTCCTTCTGACCGTATTCATACACGGTTCATGCACACAAATATACTTCAGGTCAAATATACGTCATTACCGTATAGCGTTCCTATGTCTAAAATCGCTTATGTATGGTGGCTGATTAGGGCCATCGCTTTCTCGCCTTAAAATTCGGAGACGAGAAAGCGAGAAAGCGATATCACGAGACGAGAAAGCGATAACACGAGACGAGAAAGCGATAGCACGAGACGAGAAAGCGATGGCCCTAATCAGCCACCATACTTATGTTGTCACTTTAGATTAAGTCAAGCTATCGCTGTGGTCATAGTTTAAATGAAATAAGTGAAGATAATGTTATATATTTTTGGGGACGTGACAAGATAGTGTCGCTTATTGTCACTTAAAGTGAAGAAAAACTTTGAAATATCGGACTGGAAAATATCGGAATGTTCAAACACTTCCTGAAATCTTTCAATCACCTTTTTGCCATCCCTATTCAAGGACAAGACCCAAACACACAATTTGTTTTTAAAATACAGTTATGATTCATATGAATAACTGTCCAATGATACCTAAATGTTTACACCGTTTCTTAGATTAACCCGTGGGAGAAAAGAGGCCTTCGTCATACCTTGGCCATTTCAATAGCTATTTATGTTCAGTTTTCATAGAATTATAGACTTTGTTGTAAACGATGATTATGTAAGTGAAGATCTAAATATATATTGAAGGAATGTCTTGATAGAACGTCTGTAAAAGCTGATCAAAGCTTTTAAATTAAATATCTTGCCCAATTTGCTTCTGTAGCTTCGTGTCGGAAGTGACGTCATACCTTATTTCCCATTGTCAATAATTTGCCAAATGATTGCGTCTGCAAATATTTAATTTGATTGGACTGCTACTTGCGTCATGTCTTTAATATTTAATATTTAATACAACAGTCCTTACATAATCAATATATTGTAACTATGGTGATAATTCATGTACGTAAATTCTATCAAATAGGCATGCATCTTTATGGTCAGTGACAAAGATCACCTATTAACCTATTAACCAACTAACTCGATATGTTGGGACCCACATTTAGGTAGATGTACCCGACAAGCATTATCTCTGTACAGGGTTTAATCCCCGTGTCCAAAACCAATTCCATCACCTGACACCTACACGAAGACTTGGACACATGGGGCCACTGTGTCATTGTCTGTGTGTATAGGTTATCGGTGAAATATGAGGTTATCAGAACTGAGGGGGACCCAGGAGACTAGTTCCGAGCCGTGTTTGCCTGGTACTTCAGTTGGCTTGTAAAGTGTACATCTAGAATTGA
Source organism: Haliotis rubra (assembly GCF_003918875.1). NCBI lineage: Eukaryota > Metazoa > Mollusca > Gastropoda > Lepetellida > Haliotidae > Haliotis > Haliotis rubra. Next base: position 1,469,476 of record NW_025766070.1, on the reverse strand, counting down.
TTATCCTTTATTAGCTGAAAAGTCGTATTTACAGTCGGACTATTTGCAAATCAAATTAGTTATAGGGGCGGTGGGGTAGCCTAATGGTTCAAGCGTTGGCTCGTCACGCCGAAGACCCAGGTTCGAATCCCCACATGGGCACAATGTGTGAAGCCCATTTCTGGTGTCCCCCGCCGTGATGTTGCTGGAATATTGCTAAAAGCGGCGTAAAACTAAACTCAGTCAGTCAGTCAAATTAGTTCTATGTAATATGTAAGTATTTGAAATATTTCTATATTTAACTATTTAACAGATCTTCTATTATAAACATATATTTGTTAAGACTTAGATGATCTGTTATAAAATGTTCTTACTTTATTAATATTTACATGCTATAAGTGCTTCTAGACAGTTTAAATAGGATCAAACCGGTAGCTTAGGTTTAGACTTTTAGTGGTCATCTGTTGTCATGGCGAGTTGCTCACACACTTCTTGGAAACAACAATGCATGTTTGTACCACTGGAATACAGACAGCGAGTATATGCTAATGGTATAACATTTACATAAAACTATGTGAAATTTTCACGACTGAAGGATTTTGGACCAACGGAAAACATCCACGTCCAAATTGTTTCTCATCCTCTTCATTTAGGTTCATATTTACACAAAGTCCCGTCTTAAATTATTACTGATTACTGAAGTGTTAAGTTGTCTCAAATGTGTGAATTGTACATTATTTCTGTTATGTCACTTGGTATCAGCATGATATTGGAGTCCGACGTGATACAGTTAATCACTTTTGTGAAAATGGGGAAACGGTATTGGTGCTGACAAACCTAGAACCAGAATCGGGGGAAATATAGGATTCGAAACCACAAGCATTGGTTTCTGGCACGCTAGAAGGATGGCATACAAATAGCAACACTGGGCTTTTCACAACTGAAAAAGAGTGAGTGTGCATGGTTTTACACCGCTTTTAGCAATATTTTAGCAATATCACGGCGGGGGACACCAGAAATGGGCTTCACACATTGTACCCATGTGGGGAATCGAACCCGAGTCTTCAGCGTAACGTGCGGGCGCTTTAACAACTAGGCTACCCCACCCACCTCCAACAGGAAAGAAGAGGGTTTAAACTAGAAGAGGTTTTGTGAACTCACTTGTAGTAGAGGTGAGCTATATTGTCCAGTACATTGCCCTCGTTGAACTCCGCCCACGACTCTCTGATGTCATTCTTCTCCTTGCTGCTCAGCTCCCGAACACTGCCACTGCCACTGCTACAGTTGCCCATTGTCTGTACAGGTCATAGATTAGAAAAAATAACATTCTGTTTGTTTGTTGTTTAACGCCACACTCAGAACTACCCCAGCTATATGGCGGCGGTCTACAAATCATAAAGTCTAGACCAGACAACCCAGTGATCAATTTCATGAGCATCGATCTACCCAATTGAGATACGATGACATGTGTCAACCAAGTCAGCGAGCCTGGCAAACGGATCCCCTTAGTCGCCTCTTACGACAATAACAATATATACTCATGCCAATAATGGTTGTGACCCTCCTCAACCCCACCTCACACCTAACCCCCACCCTCTCCAATTAAAACAATTGAAGGGGGTGACAACCATTATTGGCATGAGTATACATGACATATCGATAATAATTGCATTTCTAGTGCACTTGTTCCTTGCCAGAAACCATGCTGTAAACTTACCATTATAACCTAGGTGAACACTCAATTTTCATAAATCAAGGTGCTCAGAAGTTCTTTCTCAGCTTCCTGGGTACCATGGAACCAAGCTGTCTAAAGGCGCTAGAAGGCTAACAGTCACATAACCCTTTCATCCTACTGGGTACCTTTGACTGGTGAGTGGACAGAAGCATAGCTCGAACAAAGTCACTGTTGACAAAGGCGACATCACATTTAAAATATACTTGACTGTTGGACAAGAGTCAAGATGTCGAACTCTGTCACCCATTGCTGTTCAAGTGATCACGTGACTTGTGACCGGCACGAGATACCTAACACAGTAGCCATAATTCCTCCAAATCGCCTCAGTGTCAGAGAAGGATCAACATACATGTATTTCCAGTTATTTGATCTTAACTGTAAGTGTACCAATGTGATCAATCAACACGATAATTTTAGATAATATATCCCACTTCTCATATATACATCGGCCTGTTAATTGCAATTTACGTTAAAAGTATAAAGTGTCAGTATTGACAGTTGCTAGCAATGTTTGGAAGTCCGAGAACTATTCCATTTTTGTATTTTACACTAAAGCAATATCAGCCAACAAAACACGACATGTAATTGTCAACAGTCTTCAGATAATCAATCTTCCCTAGAAGATAATGAGCAACTGTATTGTCAGCAATGTTGTTAACAATCTTGATGTAATCTTCCTTAGGACATAATTATCAACCATATCGTCAACATTTTTTATCAATATTGTCAACAATGATATCCTCCTCAGGAAATAGTGATCAACTGTAAAACCTACAATGTGGTCATTCACTTGAAATTATCATTACACGCGTGCTAAGGTCTGACAATGTTAAATGGCATATTATAAACTACTACAAACTTCACTGAAGGAGTTAAGGGCTTGTGGAATTTACAACATCATAAACTAAGTAAACTACTCATGTAAGTCAAACAGTATACACTCGAGACAATATACGACTATATGTAAAGAACCAGTCCTGACATAGCTTCCTCAGTACTGTAGCACAAAAGTAAAAGAAATCACGTAGAATATTTCAGTGAGAAACTCTAGGTTGCTTATTTACAGATTTCAGAAATTTCAAAACGGTTCAGCCACGACATAAGTTCCTATTAAAGCAAGGACTGCTGGTAATATATGAGTGGCATGTTGGGTCTGTCTTGGATTTCTGTGTGAATATCCTCTATGTCTCTGTATACATATCCCATACTAGGAATACGGATGTAAAGTGTTATGTTTTTCTTGTCTTTTAAATATATGTAAAACGTCAAAAATGCTTTTACTTTTACTTTACAATTTACTTTTACTTTTTTCTGCCCTACTATATATACAAAACGAAAACAATAACTTAAGCGAAAAGAAACGACGGGACTCCTTTACATCATATTGAAGAAACTTTAAACATTCCCCTTGATTTTGTCATGGTGTAATGAGTGAGTGAGTTTAGTTTTACGCCGCTTTTAGAAATATTCCAGCAAAATCACGGCGGGGGACACCAGAAATGGGCTTCATACATTGTACCCATGTGGGGAATCGAACCCGGGTCTTGGGCGTGACGCGCCAACGGTTTAACCACTAGGCTACCCTACCGCCCTCTAATGGAGTAGTATATTAATACTCAGGATTCGGCAACACCCCGACAGATCAATGTCTCCTTTCGAGGCGGATATTAGTTAAACTAAATTCTGTAACTCTCATCTTGGATTTTAATTATCACTTCTGGTTATCCAAGCCTTTTATTTCACTGACTGTGGTCTTTGCGTTGTTGTCCTTGGCATTTTTATGTTGTTACAAAGTTTTGTTACTAAGGGCGTCATCTGTTCATTATGACGCCCATGACGATTTTATGTTATGGTGTTCCAAGGATCTTAAATGCATGGGTAATATACAGAATAGACAAACTGCAACAGGGAATAACAAGGTACAGAAGTAAAAATATATAGCATGACCAATAACATTATAATAATATGTCTCCTCCAATCCACCTCTAGTTGAAGTAAGGTCTCCTCTCATCCTCTCATCCGCCTATAGTTGACGTAATATCTCCTCCCACCCGCCTCTGTTGAAGTAATATCTCCTCCCATCCGCTTCTGTTGAAGAAATGTCTCCACCAATCCGCCTCTGTTGAAGTAATGTCTCTCCCATTGACCTCTAGTTGAAGTCATGTCTTCTCCCACCCGCCTCTAGTTGAAGTAAGACCTCCTCTCATCCGCCTCTTTAGAAGCAATATTACCTCCCATCCGCTTGTTGAAGTAATATCTCCTCCCACCCACCTCTAGTTGAAGTAATATCTCCTCCCACCCACCTCCAGTTGAAGTAATATCTCCTCCCACCCACCTCTAGTTGAAGTAATATTTCCTCCCACCCACCTCTAGTTCAAGTAATATTTCCTCCCAGCCGCCTAATGATGTAACCCTGATTATATAGTATATAAAAAGTTCTCCTCAAACACCACTCATTCCGGTGGGCATACAATATTTCAAGAATTACCATTCAACGACCTAAAAACAGTTAGAAAAAGCATCATTCAACCACCCTTGAAGGTGGTACACATATTCCCACCATCCACCCCACCTCAGATACTTGTAGAACTATGTTCCAATTTCATATTGACAACTATATTACAAAATATGTTTCTTCAGCTTCAGTTAGAGTGACGCCTTACACTTTGTTTAAGCAACACATTTGTTTATACAGTCATGGCAGTAGATATACACATAAATCACACTGAATGTACACAAATGTCCCCGACACGCCAAGAGCCATTGAAAATGATTACCTGGTCTTCAGACTACCGCTAGAGACGCTACTTTACTTCACTGTCCGAGACTAGATATTGAGTGTATGTCAGTAGGAACACCTGGTAACTGAAGCAAAATGCAGCCAACTGAATCGTGGGGTATAGCTACATTCAACATGGAAAATGCTTCTTGTGCAAGTAACCTGAGTATTCACATTTTGACAGATAGCATTAATGTGGTAAATGGATCTGAATAACATGAATAAAATATGGCATTAGACGATTCTTTCTTACAAAAAGAAGAACATACATTCATTTGTGTTGAATGTTTATCGAATGTAATAATTACATGCATTCATGTAATAGTGTTTCCTTCGAATTCAGAATTATCGAGCAATGATATATATGAACATTGTATTTCACTTATGTAATGGAACGTGTGTGTGTGTGTGTGTGAGAGAGAGAGAGAGAGAGAGAGAGAGAGAGAGAGAGAGAGAGAGAGAGAGAGAGAGAGAGAGAGAGAGATAAATAAATAACTGTTTGGCATCATCTAAGAGTCATTCTTTTCGAACGCTAAATGTGATGTAACAAGGAATCAGACTAACATTTACGTATTCAGTCCTCTAGTCCTAACACAATAAGTTTATCTTCTAATCAAAGAACCTGTATGACATATGATGAAGCAAATATAGGCTCCTGTTATTGGAGATCGTCCCTTTCCACTGAGACCACTTCAGCACCCAACCCCGAAATGCAGATCACTGACCGAACTCAAACCAAGCCTGGATGTATATTTGTGGATAGATACTTTGGAAATACAGTACAACCAGAAATTATTGAGAATTTAACGATTGTAATTTTTTTTTAAAAATTCACTCATTACTCACGTATTAATGTGAATATTAGCAGAACATCACTCCAGATTCAAAGACAGGTGAACAGTTAGTATTTTGTCAAGTCACCATTGGCAGCAATGCAGGCTTCAATGCGGCGGGGCATACTACTGATCAAAGAAGTTAGAAAGTCGTGGTCCATGCTGTCCCAATATCGGACCACCTCTTCTTTCATTTCAGCAATATTTGTCAGACTTTTTCTTATTGACACATTCCTTCATAAGTACCCAAACATTTTCTATTGGATTTAGGTCAGGGCTATAGCTTGGCCAATCTAATAATGTCATATTTTGGGTCCGAAACCAGGCCTGTGAATGCTTTGAACGATGTTTTGGGTCGTTGTCCTGCTAGAAAATCCAAACATTTCCATAGAACACGTGAGCAGATGGAAGTAAATGTCCCTCGAGAATATCTGTGTACTGCTCACTGTTCATATTCCCTTCAAATACACAGAGGGGCGTTGCCCCTAACACAGATATGACACCCCAAGGTTTTTCAGTTTGTTTGGTCCAAAATTTCAGTGCATTGGGAAACAGCCACACAGAACTTTCATCTGAGAAAATCACATTGTTCCAGTTAAAATGTCTATGCTGTAAGCACCAGTTCAACCTTCGCTCCTTTTGTTCAGGTTTCATGATCGGTGATGGAATTCCTCGACTTTTCTGCCAACCCATTGCATGCAGCTCAGTTCTAATTGTCTCCTTACAGACAGCCACAGTTCCTCTATCAATCATATCCAGCCTTAAGTTTTCTAAACTCCTTCGTTTGCTTTTAGAAACAAGAATACCAAGCCGCCTCCTGTCACCGACAGTCAATTTTCTGGACCTACCTGCGCCTCTCTGGTGCTCAATGCCATATCCATTTCCAATATTTTTCAAAACACGATAAACAGTGGACAAAGGGATGCCTGTTCTACTTGAAATCACTTTAGCTGATCGTATGTCCTTGTTATAATACTCTAAAATGAACTTCCTCTTCTCTAAATCATCCATACTGAGGATCACTGATAAATGTCGTCTGCTAGCAAGTAAACAAAGGGGGGATAACTCTTCACTAACTAATAAAAAAGGATTAACAGAGTTGTCTCTCTTGAATGAAATCAAGCACTTGATAGCTGGTCAAGGTTGTTTATACTACAAATCCAATTAAACATATTCCTAAAATTCTCAATAATTTCTGGTCATACTATATATAGTGAGGGTAGCACGAAATGCAAGTTTTAGTTTCGCTTAGGAACGTCTCAGGGTAGACTAAAGCTAAGTCAATGGAAATGTATAATTTTGGACATAAGTAACTCAAAAGGACACTTATAGCGATGGGAACTTCTGAACCTGAAGAAAATGTAGACTTTCCTCAGTTATCGCTTCTGAATTACAGAAGTGTTTGGCGGAAACACAGTAATATATATAGTTCAGGGACTGTGAGACAGACTAGTCTTCGGACAACAGATTGGAATATAGAACGTCAACATCCGAGGACGACAAGGCTGGTCCTTTACTTCTGTCAAGCAGTATATTTAAACAATTCCCCCCTGATATGAGTCTTTGTACGGTAAAGTCCTTTACAAGTTTCTATCACACACGCTGCGTTGGCATTTCGGTCCCAAATAGTTCCTGTATCGCGTTTTTGTTGCAAAGGATGACTTAAGAGGATTGGATGTTTATACTATGTGGTAGGTACCATCCAGCACTGACGTTACTGATCGGTGTTCTTGTTGCAAGGGGTGCCTTACGGGATCAGAGGATTACAGGGTGTGACATGACTGCTAAATTAGATGCCATCCTATTATTGGTTGGTGTTCTTGCTGTCAAGCAATGCCCTGACTATCCCATGCAGGCTTAGTTGCCTTCAAGAGCCTTGATACAGCTGGAATATTTGCTGACTGCTCTTAAAACAGTTATATCGTAACAGGGACACTACTCAAAAGACATTAAAGAACGTGGTTTTCGATTGACCATTATCTGTCCTGTAACTTATCAATCCCATCTATAAATCTTGTTGCAATATTTGGCATATTTGCAATATTTTGGTTAATTCAACATTGTCTGAAAACCATATGATCTTTTTATTCACATATGATTTACAGGACTGACATAAACAATAACCTCATAGTAAATTATTATTTCAGACTAAGTATGATTTATGATATAACTGCGTTTATGAAGAACGCGTTTAAAACGAACTGAGGCGTTTGTCCCGTCTACTTTCTATGTCTATAAAGTAATACAATTAGTGGTCCTTGAAGTTCGTTATAACTGTTGTTTAACGTTTGAGTAGTTTATAACCGATAGACGCAGATGTTTCTAACATTTTACAAAACTTGTATTACAGAATAAAACCGTCTTTAAATATACGCAAAACTGATACAGTTAGTAACGATGACATTGCGAAAAATGAAATCTCACCTATGATTTAAGAAATATCTTGTTTTAACAATCCAAGCTTGTGACGTAAGTAGGTTTGCGTTACTCTGTCAACACACAGGTGATCCGTGGTCTGGTTCCGACTAAAGGAAGCTCGGGGCGGCCTGCTGGTAGAGATACACACCTCTACATAAAAACTCCATATCTTTTCTTAGTGTACACAAAGTTACACAGAGTTATTTACGGGGCCTGGCTATTCGCATGTACCTGTTGAATGGCCAGGTAGTATCGCAATAGAGACCAAGACGTCAAGGGAAACAACAATACGTAGCTAGGCAAAATAAGGAATCACCCACAGAGACTCGGCCTGCCTTAGAGGTGGCAGGTGGCGACCATTTGACATTCTTGGAGGGGGTGGGGGTAGGGGAATGGGGTATTTATATTCAAATTGTTCAAGAGAAATCTGGGGGTAAGTAATTAAATTGGAAATAACCATACTGAATGTTAGTAGCCTTCGATCCCTTCAATATAGTTTACCGCTTAGCAATATGCATGCATAAAGTGAGACACCTATCATTCATACATTCAACCCAATGGGGATTCGAACCCGGTCTTGCAGCGAAGACTTTCGCCTCGTGTGTTTTGGGGTTTGTTTGTTGGTTGTTTTTGCTTTTGTTTGTGTGTGGTATATGTGTGTCTGTTTGTTTTGTGATTGGAGAGGAGAGATAGTTAGTGTGTAGTTAGTGTGTGTGTGTGTGTGTGTGTGTGTGTGTGTGTGTGTGTGCCTGTATATGTTTGCGTCTGTGTGGTGTTTTTAACTATGTCCGTGTATTCTGTGTTTGTGTGTTTAATTTGCATTTTCTCTGTCTGTGTGTGTGTGTGTGTGTGTGTGTGTGTGTGTGTGTGTGTGTGTGTGTGTGTGTGCGCGTGTGCGCTTGTTTATATGTGGTGTTTCTGCATGTGGTATATGTGTGTCTGTGTGTATGAGTTGTTTGGCTGTTGTATTTCACTTATGTAATGGAACGTGTGTGTGTGTGTGTGTGTGTGTGTGTGTGTGTGTGTGTGTGTGTGTGTGTGTGTGTGTGTGTGTGTGTGTGTGTGTGTGTGGCTTGTTATATGTGGTATGTGTGTATGTGTTTCTGCAGGTGGTGTGTGTGTGTGTGTGTATGAGTTTGTATGTATGTTATATGGGGTATGTGTGCATGTGTTTCTGCAGGTGATGTATGTGTGTGTCTGTGTGTATGAGTTGTGTGGCTGTTTTTACGGGAAGAAAGCGCTCCATGTTGGTGTCATGTTTAGAAAGTGGGGTGATCATGGGGTCAAGAGTACTGTATGAGTACGTCAATAGACACGGTGGGGAAATAACATATCCTTAACGATGCGTGCATTTGTCAATATTGGTATTCCGATTCCATGACAAGTGTTTGTAACTAGCTTTTATATACATTCCACAATCTAATGGACTTAGTTTTTTTAACGACTGTTCAAATATGTACGAAGAGTAATCTTAACGTCGTGGGGGAGATTCTAATTGAAAAATATTCGTACAAAGGTATCATTTTCAGTTCGCCAAAACACGATTACCGCATTTTATAGAAAGCAGTTAGCAGCAGACAGGTAACGTTCTACTCTATATCCGCTTCACAAACGGGAAACTCTCAGCCCACCACTGAAGTAGCCTGGTGTTTGACGTGCTTGCCCGAGAAGGCCGACAACCCGGTTCTATTCTCTACAATGACGCCATGTGTGAAGACCATTTCTTGTGTTCATAGTTATATTACCTGAATATCGTTTTAAGCGGTGTGAATCCACATGAAGTTTCTCTTACCAAAGTTCCCAAAGGCCTGGGATAAGATTTTCGACATTCGTGCAATAGTGCCTAAAACGACGTGAAACCTACATCACTCACTCACTCTAGATACGTACACGGTTTAACATATTGCTGGCGAGCACAAATACATGTCAGGATGTGCCATATTATATCTCCAGGCAGGTATATGAAAGCAAAGAAAGTATATGCCCATATTTTCAGATAAAATGAACAAATGGCTATTCGATCTTTGCAGTGAAGTTTGCAGTGTTACGGCGACTGTTTTCACCTCATTAACGTTTTCATCATGTTTGTAATTAAGGGATCAAATCCAATTTCCAAGTGTACACTATTTTTGCTCGGCAGTGTATGTACCTTCATGTCTTGCGTATGTGTGTTTACCCACCCATCAATTATGCAAATACGTTTTAACATTTATTACATACATGGCATATCTGTATATTTCTACTTTTAGTAGGGAGATAAAACATCTACATGTTACGTGATAATGATGGGTAGTGCAGCATGGAACTTAATACATTTTGTCTCCTCTTCTACAGATCGGCACGATGGCATAGTTAAAAGATGTTATTTAATGATTCAAATGAAATGAACAAAATAAGCTACACATTCATAAGGTGTTTCTTCTGAAACAGTCTAATATACAGTCACGACTATATCATGATCATATGTTAGTAAATCACTATCAAACAATGATGATGCCAGGTGCTCGCAAAAAGGTGCCTGTAACCTTCCCCGCCGATGGCACCTGTTACAAACACATGAAAAGGCAAGTCAATTGTTCACCTGATAATTCACAGGAACATAAGTCAATGTATGTAAGTCAATGTATGTAATCGCATGGAACATTATTTTGTCGCTGATGCTTCACATTTGGAAATATCTTCATCGTGACCGCCATTAACCATTATGAAAGTTTTGTTGATGCCTGGCATGTTGTAAGGAGAGGAAGATCAAACAAATGTTCATTCTCATGCTCTTGTACCTCAAAGGTTATGATTCAGAATAACAATTAATCCTTGAGACAGGGTTGATATCCTGGGTCCAGCAACATATTTCTCTTTGTACTACGTATTTTACGTAGTTTTGTAATCAAATACAAAAGAAAAGTGACGTGTCTTCAGGTTTTAGAATCAAGCGAAAAGTAAGCCTCTGATGAGAGACACTGGCACATTTCTTCCCCATTTAACATACACGACTTACATGTGGCATTATTTGTTATGTGACGTATACCAGCTTCTTTGATCAAACAATGAATGTAGTGATGCTTACATATATTGTGAGGCCTTGTCAGATGGCACAACTACAAACCTTTCATGTAAGGCAGCCAGACTTCGATGACAGATGGCTTGGACAAAATAGAATTATTCTAATTATGTTTCTTCTTTCTCAGTTTGAGCTGTCTACCAAGGACAGTATCACGAAGTTATCAATTACTTAACCAAGACATCCAATAGGGTCATCTTCTCTTTATGAATATGTTTTGTCATAAGAGGTGACAGCATCAATAATGATTTTAAAGTTGTTATTAGCAGGCTGCTCATGGTCAGAGGGTAGCTGTAGTATTTTGAAGTCGAACGGAATCATATGTGAATATTTGTGCGAGTTTGACGGTCTGTAAATAACCAGGGGGCTCGTTCCATAACACAACAAAGAGGAAAGCGGCCCAACGGATCTCTTAGTCTTAACAGCCTGTGAAGATCCGGCTTAGGATTGATCTTCAGTAACCCATGCTTGATGTAAGAGGCGACTAACGGGATCGGGTGGTCAGGCTCGCTGACTTGGTTGACACATGTCATCGGTTCCCAGTTGCGTAGATCGTTGCTCGTATTGTTAGTCATTGGATTGTCTGGTCCAGAGTCGAATATGTACAGACGGCCGCCATATAGCTGGAATATTGCTGAGTGCGGCGGTAAACAACGAGCAAACCCTCAGAGTTTGTTTTCCCATATCCGCTAATAAATCCTGATCGATAGCCCTATTTTCTGTCACCATGTTTTCATAGAAATACTAATGTATGTAACACACGTACAAATAGGTACTGGTATAACAAAAAAATTGAGTTGCCTTTGAACGGCAGTTTGGAATGTTGATTCTACATCAACAGTCTCCAGTGATGATCGGTGAACGTATCTGGGATACGGTATCCTCAGCTAATCTTTAGTAGACAAATGTTTGTTTGGTTTGTCCTTTCACCCACGATATTCAAGCTGTAAATACTGGAATCTGGCCCAGTGAGCCAGTAAGAGTTTTTGGTTGTCACACTGCACAGTATTCCCGCAATACGACGTGTCAGCTTACTGTGGGAGGGAAGCCACAAGTGATGCAGGTCTCAGACATTAACCATTTAGATGAAACCCACGGGAATCTGGACCAGTCAAACTAGTGACTGATATCATGAGCAACGTCCCACTCGACGCTGTCAGTGTAAGATGTCAGGCAATCAGTCAAGTCATTAAGCCTAACTAACGGGTCCACATAGAGTAGTGAATGAATGATGGGGGACCGTCTCCAATAAATAAGACACGTTTTGAACCTTTATATCTAGGTGTTTCCTTGTTCGGTTTTAGTCACAATGATGCAAAATTGTGTGGAAATGATATCTTTATATCTATCGATCGATCTGCGATATCTCGCTGTGTCTGTGCTGTGTGTGTGTGCGTGCGTGCGTGCGTGCGTGTGTGTGTGTGTGTGTATGATGTATGTATAATATATATTATTATGCAAGCATATTTTTCCGGCTACCTTATTGGTCTAGAGGCGGTCACGTGACCGTCGACAGAAAAGCATATTGACTCCAAAAGTCATACTGACCTGAGTTACAATGACGTCAAGCTATCCTTTGGGAAGTAGCAAACGTGCCCTTGTGGATATGCAGAGTTATCCCCCTTTGCTACCAGGATCCAGTGCTTGTGGTTTTGAATCCCACATTTGCTTCTATTATGATCAATATCTGCCACTTTCATTTGGGTTTCACCACTGCCTAAGGCTCCTTCGCTTGCAGGTTTTTCGCTCCCACAGTAAACTGACACACTCAAGAAGTATTGTTTGAACCCAAGTTAAACCCGCTCTAGTGGGGCAGCACCCTCCTTCTTTTAGTACTCCTAATACATGTACATACCAGCAAACATCCCAAATTAGGTTAATGAGGCTTCACGGCATTAAGAATGGGTATTTAAGATGAGATTTAGATTAAGTATTTACAGTTAGCTATTTAAGATTATATTTACAGTTAGCTATTTAAGATTAGATGTAGACTCTGTGTGTGCGTTCATGGAGTAGGGTGGGGTGTTAGAGGGTATGTAAGTGGGAGATTATGTTTCATGTTGTAATGTAATAGCGTAGAAATAAACTCTTAAAACTCACAGATTGTGTTTGAGTTTTCACTTTGATTGTGACAACCACCATGATGAAATTCGAAATCACAGAAGAATGAAATACTGTCTGTGAAAAGATTTTAAGTATTCAATAAAACCTCTTCTAGTGGTATACTGTGAAAATCCAGGTCTCCAGTAAACCATGTAAGAGGCGACTTACGAGATCGGGTGGTCAGGCTGGCTGACTTGGTTGACACATGTCATCATATCCCAATTGATAGATCGATGTCCACGCTGTTGATAACTGGATTGTCTGGTCCAGACTGGATTATTTACAGTCTGCCACCATATGGCTGGAATATTGCTGAGTGTGGTACAAAACAACCAGCAACCAATCAACCTTACAGTCGTACACTGTCAAAGTAAAGTCTTCTACCTATCTCTGTGTTGGGAGAAAAAGACACAACAACAACCAACCTTATAGTCATACACTGTCAAAGTTAAGTCTTCTACCTATCTCTGTGTTGGGAGAAAAAGACACAACAACAACCAACCTTATAGTCGTACACTGTCAAAGTAAAGTCTTCTACCTATCTCTGTGTTGAGAGAAAAAGACACAACAACAACAACCAACCTTATAGCCGTACACTGTCAAAGTAAAGTCTTCTACCTATCTCTGTGTTGAGAGAAAAAGACACAACAACCAACCTTATAGTCGTACACTGTCAAAGTAAAGTCTTCTACCTATCTCTGTGTTGAGAGAAAAAGACACAACAACAACCATCCAACCTTATAGTCGTACACTGTCAAAGTAAAGTCTTCTAAACCAACCTTATAGTCGTACACTGTCAAAGTAAAGTCTTCTACCTATCTCTGTGTTGAGAAAAAGACACAACAACCAACATTATAGTCGTACACTGTCAAATGTAAACACATTATAAATATATGTTTTATATAAGTTACAAAATTGACCAAAATTGAAATAGACCTATATCTCAGGAACCACAACCAACCAACCTTATGGTCGAAGTCAAAGTAAAGTCTTCTACTTTTTCTGCGTTGAGAAAATAGTCGTAAGTGCCATACATTAACATTAACTTACGACTATCTTAGCGTTAAGAGAGCTTAACAAATCTAGGCCCTGTTTTGTAACTGTTCCATGGCAACAGCCATTTGACTACTTGCAACTGTTTCCTGTGATTCTCTGTGTCCTCTGACCCAGTACTTTCAGGCATGGCACCTACACTGGAAATGGTCACCAAAGACTTGGGAATAAGCCCTTTGAAACCAATGACTGTTTTTAAGATGGAATTCTAAACAGATAATACTTTCATCCAGAAAATGATGAAGGAAAAGCTTTTACCTCAACAACACATGTAAAGTCATCCATGGAAATTGGCTGTTTATTAGAAATTGACATAACTCAGTAAATCTGATGATGTCTTATTTTTTTTGTTAAAAATATAGCACAATTAAAGATGGGTTTTTTCATAAACATTCTTTTCAAATGTTGAAATTTTACAAAAAGTTAAAAACCATGAATGATACTTCAATACAAATTTGGTAATGATTTCATACATACGTGCCTAGTGGGGCAGCACCCCTCCTTCTTTTAGTACTCCTAATACATGTACATACCAGCAAACATCCCAAATAAGGTTAATGAGGCTTCAGGGCATTAAGGATTGGTATTTAAGATGAGATTTAGATTAAGTATTTACAGTTAGCTAATTAAGATTATATTTACAGTTAGCTATTTAAGATTAGATGTAGACTCTGTGTGTGCGTTCATGGAGTGGGGTGGGTGGGGAGAGGGTATGTAAGGGGGAGATTATGTTTCATGTTGTAATGTAATAGCGTAGAAATAAACTCTTATAACTCACAGATTGTGTTTGAGTTTTCACTTTGATTTGTGACAACCACCATGGTGAAATTCAATATCACAGAATAATGAAATACTCTCTGTGAAAAGATTTAAAGTATTCAATAAAACCTCTTATAGAGGTATACTGTGAAGATCCGGGTCTCCAGTAAACCATGTAAGAGGCGACTAACGAGATCGGTAGGTCGGGCTCGCTGACTGGGTTGACACATGTCAATCGTATCCCAATTGATAGATCGACGTCCATGCTGTTGATCACTGGATTGTCTGGTCCAGACTGGATTATTTACAGTCTGCCACAATATAGCTGGAATATTGCTGAATGTGGTACAAAACACCAACCAACCAACCAACCTTATAGTCGTACACTGTCAAAGTAAAGTCTTCTACCTATCTCTGTGTTGGGAGAAAAAGACACAACAACCAACCAACCTTATAGTCGTACACTGTCAAAATAAGTCTTCTATCTATCTATGTGTTGAGAGAAAAAGACACAACAACCAACCAACCTTATAGTCGTACACTGTCAAAGTAAAGTCTTCTACCTATCTCTGTGTTGAGAGAAAAAGACACAACAACCAACCAACCTTATAGTCGTACACTGTCAAAGTAAAGTCTTCTACCTATCTCTGTGTTGAGAGAAAAAGACACAACAACAACCAACCTTATAGTCGTACACTGTCAAAGTAAAGTCTTCTACCTATCTCTGTGTTGAGAGAAAAAGACACAACAACCAACCAACCTTATAGTCACACTGTCTCTGTGTTGAGAGTCTTCTAAAAGAAGACAACAACCAACCAACCTTATAGTCGTCAGTACACTGTCAAAGTAAAGTCTTCTACCTATCTCTGTGTTGAGAGAAAAAGACACAACAACCAACCAACCTTATAGTCGTACACTGTCAAAGTAAAGTCTTCTACCTATCTCTGTGTTGAGAGAAAAAGACACAACAACCAACCAACCTTATAGTCGTACACTGTCAAAGTAAAGTCTTCTACCTATCTCTGTGTTGAGAGAAAAAGACACAACAACCAACCAACCTTATAGTCGTACACTGTCAAAGTAAAGTCTTCTACCTATCTCTGTGTTGAGAGAAAAAGACACAATAACCAACCAAGAGAAAAGACTGTCAAACAGTCTTCTACCTATCTCAACCAACCCTTATAGTCGTACACTGTCAAAGTAAAGTCTTCTACCTATCTCTGTGTTGAGAGAAAAAGACAACAACCAACCAACCTTATAGTCGTACACTGTCAAAGTAAAGTCTTCTACCTATCTCTGTGTTGAGAGAAAAGACACAACAACAACCAACACTTATAGTCGTACACTGTCAAAGTAAAGTCTTCTACCTATCTCTGTGTTGAGAGAAAAAGACACAGACACAGAATATATTTAAATCTGTCTTTTATTCTGCACATGGTAATATATATAAAGAGAGTAATTGTACATCATTCTAATATGAATACAAATAAATACAGGACAATTCAATGGTTATGGACCTATACGCTATCACCACCATCAGAACACGTAATCATACAAGTCTTAAAAGTTGATAAAAACACTCTTTGGGCAGAATTTCACAAAGAAATCCCCAAAACATTTCTTTAGTACTTGAAAGACAACTTCATCAGATTCAGTCACTGTTGAGGTGACCTTGTTTTGTCATCCATATATAATACAAGATATCGCAAATTTTGTCTTTTCTAAGCCACAGCACAAGCTACCCCAAGGCAGTTCAATGAAAACTTTCAGCCCGAGAAAAATATGTACAACATATTTTGGCATATTGGGCCTTGAAGGGGAGAGGGATATCAAATTTTATAAATTTATAAAATTTCCCTCCCCATTGTAGGAAGGTTCAAATATTAAAGAGCACCAGTGTCACCATGGAAATGAAATCAACATTTCCCATTGAAAATTGTTCTAAATTGCTCTTGTATTGATGTACCTACATTGGTAAATTCTAATTTGAACAAAAAACAAAACATTCTTTTGAAAAATGTGAAAAAAGTTTAACAGCAGTTTTGAACCCTCTCTTGTTGTGTTAACATTAATATTGCATATCATCAGTTACCATGATTAAGCTGAGTGGAGTTACTTCCCTTACCACACTGACTGTTTTTTGGCAACCATTTCCCTGACTGTGCCACATCTCTTGCTCTGGGTTTATTATAATTTTGATATTTGGCTTGTAAATGCTAAAATAAGGTGTCAAGATGCAATAACTGTGCACTCTGTATACCAATAACTTCTTGTTATAAAATTCTAACCAATACAACAAACATACCGGTACATTCACTCTAAAATTCAGCTAAAATTTCATTCATGGAGTACAATCTATTGTACCGAAACTTCGTTTTAATTAAACCCAAATAATTACAGATAAAAATCTGTATAACATAACACTATATAATATAACATAACAATTTGAATTGTACATTATTACTTTTTGTTAAACTGAAATCAAATCTCAGTAGCTAATGCTGAACGTTACTAAGCACAAGGACTATACTATGGATGTTTCACTATGAGATTTTGATTTTGAATTGCTATCAAAACAAGTGACAATCATGATGTGTGATTGACACGCTTGGACCCGTTTCTCCAAAATAAGAGTTTCCTTTTCTAGTGCTTCAACATAACCAGGCTGATCAATATCGCGCAGCCCTGCCACAAACACTGAAATGATCAAACGAGACATTTCAGATGAAATAAATTCAAATCTGTAACCAACATACCTTCTATATTTCAACAAGTTTAGAACCAGTCAAGCTTAACAGATTATGAGAAGTTTAACTGTAGGACACGTTTACAAATATTTTATCTTAGATCAATGGTTGAATACAAAACAAATAGCAGTCAAGGGCATTGTTATTTACAGTTTTCTTCAAGAAATTATCAAATCATTCCTTTCAAAAGAAACATTTTATTAATAAAAATAATTTTCTTGGAAATATATCATCTTGTAAAGAAAAAAATTCTTTCTAGGGATGGATGACAACAAAATTCTAAAGGAAAAATATACTTAAAAGTGCCGCCTAAACAACAAAATATTCTGTGCATCTGGGCTGGTGAAACGCTGACATTATACAGCTGTAGCAATATACGACAATGTATACAGACTAACAGAGTGAGGATAGTTACATTCAAAACCTGTACATTTCAGATGGTAATGTACATTTCCAATGTCAAGGGCAAGGTGGTAATCGATTTCACCCAAATATGCACCAAATTTGGACTGCATAATCAACAGGAGCTAAAATACATTGTTGCATAGCATTCAAACATTATGTACATCAAACAAGAGACCTCGGTTATACCGCTGGAGGTATTGGTTGAATGAAAGCGAATGCTTAACAAAAAATATCAAAATTGCATACAGAAAAAGGTGGTTAGAAAATAATGTAGTACACTTTTGCATAAGGTCAGTATGACTTGAAATAAACTTTAGATGCAAAATGAGGTCTCGAATTTTTACAGTGAGGTACATTAGCAATGGAGATAGTACAGGACATAGAGATCATAATGATGACAAGGGCTCAAAGAAAATGTGCGATGACAAAATATTATGTAGTTGTGGAGTTCTTTTACCTGTCAGGGATAAATAATACAAGACAATGTGGTGTCGTCATCAGTTTCTAACTCAATGAATACAACAAATTCAAGGGTACATCTAGGTTTGGAAAAGCCATCATAAAAGCTCTTTTCTAACAATCAGTTTCCTATATCAATTCCAGTTCTTCAATGAAAGTTTGTCAATGCCTTTTGCAACGACTTAAATCAAGAATGAAACAATCTGGTTTCAGATCTGTTCTGAAGGTTGATTCTTTATGAGACGTTACTAAATCTACCCTTGAAGTTTCACATGAATGTTCAACCTGCCCATCAGACATATTGAAGTAAGAAACAAAACAATGAGATTCAGCTACACCTTGGTAGCAGAGACTGTGGAGGATTACAACCAAAGCTTGATGGAGAGACAGTGCTAGAAAGATTTGTATGGTCTCCTCTTGGAACAAAACACGAAAGGTGCAGTTGCGTGCTGACATGATGCTACTGCAGGTCAGGTCATGTGACACATCAAACATCGGTCCGGGGCGATCGGCTCTTACAGGAGAAGCACATGAGAAACTTACAGTCGAAGCTCCACGTGCTTCGCTCCATCATAATGCGGTCTTTTGGCGCTGTCAATTCCTGTTTGAGATCCTCCTGCTTGTTGAGAAGCTCCTTCACTCGTTCCTTCCGCTGCTGCTCAGACAACTTGGTCTAGAAAATTTAAAAATTATATATTTATTTCAGGATCTTTCTCATGAGTGGGTCCATGCAAGGGATAAAACAACTGTTGATCAGTGAAACGCTAGCAAGGCAACTGCTTCAAGGAACTGGAACACTTCAAATGGACAGGCAAATGAGAGAATGAAATTTTGCACCAAACATGTATTGAAAAGCAATTACACACAAGTATTTGTACTGAATCGAATTTACATATCTACCATTCCACAAGATACCAGGTTAGAATAGTTCCCTGGTTTGGTTGGTCCAGACTGGATTAACTACAAGATGCTTTGATATAGCTGGAGTATAGATTACTGGGATCAAACAAACACAAACCCATGACATACTATATCAAACTGGAACTAGTTGTACCACAGCTGAATATAACACTTTGTATACAAAGCAGCATTCACACACTCAAATGGCTACATGAAAGCAAGAGCTGGATTCACTGATTCTGAGGCTGCAAGGACTGTCTAAAGAAATGCCAAAAGCAAATCAAGCAGGGATAAATTGGTACAGATTTAGCAAGCAAATCCGAACAAGAAATTGGCGGAAATCGCACCTCTTTCTCGTCGGTCCTGCGTCTCTCAAATCTCTCTACATCGTTTGCATCATAGCTCTTGATGTCTAACGGTTCTTCCTTTACCTTCCCCATGTGACGCGTGTCCACCCAAGCACGTGGTGACGGGCTCATAGCTTTGCGACTAACAGAAGGGCTTTGCTTGCAACTGTCAGGGGGACTCTCTGAAGACCTAGCAGGCGCTGACCGACTTCGGCGAGTTCCTGGAACCAACAGCACTAATGTCAGGCATGTCTCATTATTTCACAGTTATGTTAGTTTACAGAGAAAATTCAATCTTCCATAAAATCACAAACACTTGATATTTATGCTAGATATATTTGAGGGCCCTTGCATTTTGGCCCTGAGTGTCCATTTTTAATCACCTCTAGCATTTGCCAATAATTCCCAGCACTATTGTCAGGCATGTCTCATAATTTCACAATTACGTCAGTTACTTTGCAGAGATAATTCCATCTACCATAAAATCACAAACACTTGATAATTATGCTAGATATATTTGAGGGCCCTTGCATTTTGGCCCTGAGTGTCCATTTTTGACCCTCTCAAGTCTTTGCTAATAATTCCCAATTTTGACATATGCACTACAAGCATATTATATATGCTCATTCTCCATGAATTTAAAACACAACCAGCATCAAATCATTCTAAATCAGTGTTTAAGAATTACTACAATAACTAAGGATATATTACAGAAATGAGAGTTATGTCCCTTTGATCAGATCCTTATTTACTGACTGTAGTGAACCAAATTTCCGACAGGGTTTCATTTTCATTTTTCACACATGACCCAATACAAGCATTTGTCAAGAGCTTATTAACACAACAACATCGAACCATGGTGTCGATTCCTAGAAGTGGGCAATAATTCATTTTTTCCCCTGAGTTGATCTTCAGTGACAGAACATATTATGGGAGCTTTACACAAACAGAACAGATATGAAAAGCAGGAAAATAAAGCAAGCGGAATGAACCTATTAGCCTAGCTATGTGGGAACGTATAATAGGTTGGTGTATACAGAGATACCCAGGAGAGTGATGTATGACAGAACAGTGTTGGCTGTGTCTGCTGGTGTGGTATGTATCATGTGTAGCTCACAATACAAAGGCTGCTCAGCTGTTTGTGTTATGTCATCAGCAAACATTAGCCTCTCTTCTATATATAAACTCAGCCATTGCAGAGGAAGATAGAAAATAACCAATATTAATCATGTCATATTTCCATGAGTAATCATATACTCTTTCATGATGTTTCATCAACTTTACACATTTGAAAATAGATAGTTGGTAATATTCTTGAAAGAACGCAATCTGATTTCAAGTAATGAATGAATTATTTGTTTTTATTCTCAGCAACTGATAAAGAAACAAGATCTAAGGAATTCATTTCATGGGATGCTAAATCTCAAGAATACATTTCAGCAAAACTAAATCACAAGAATATGTTGCAGAAAAACACAAATAATAAAATGAAATCCTGAGAATTGGCTATGGAACTATATATCAAGAATGTCTAGAAGACCCATAACATCAATAGAGTGTCAGTACTCACTACATTCAACTAATGTTTGATCATTGATGAGGTTCAAACATACCTTTTCGCTTTGATCCTTTCTTCTTCTCCCCTGAACTGTCATCTGTATTTTCTTCTTCTCCCGATGATGATCCCGTCGCCTCGCTGTCTCGTAGCATGCTTTCATAGCCACTGCTGGTTCCACCATGAAGCTTGTCAGACTTGTTGCCATGTGTTGAGTGGATGTCAGTGCTGATGGTGCTGCTATTGTCACTGCCATGTCCACTGCTAGAGTGACTTGGTGTCCTGGGTTTTGTTACAGTTGCATAGGGAGACAGCAGCTTCTTGTCCACAGTCACGATCCCGCTGTCATTTCCACTATCAGAATCAGTTCCTTTGTTTTTGTGAACAAGCTCTGAAACACGACCATTCCCGATCTTGCTAGTTTTGCTATCTTTGTCTTTTTTCCGAGATTTGGACTCCTTGACTGGAGATGGGGTCTTAGAGCCAAAGATGGGTAGCTTACTATGGGCAGCTTTGGGTGATTTAGATGCAGATTTGGACACACCGTTGCCTGGAGGACTTCCAGCTTGGTGTGAGACAGATTTCTGAGATGATGATTTACCGTTTCGGTCTTTCTCTTTGCTACGACCGTTGTGTGAAGAAACAGGCAAGGAAGAGCTTTTGCTTTTTTGATTTGGTGAGAGGTCTTTGTGAGAGTTTTTTGATGGAGAAATTTGTCGGCATGGGCTTGAAGGAGCAGAGCCAACACTGGAGGGTTTAGGGAGGGAGCTGGGCTTGGATGTTGGTGAGGGTTTCTGAGGGAGAGGAGGTTTAGATCGTACTGGCATTTTTGAACTGCCCAGTTTTCCTGATTGCACATCTTGAGCACTATAGTCAATGCCTGGAGTTCCAGGTTTACATGGTCCCATTGAGAAACTTGAGGTAGGAGGGAGTTCAGATACACTGCTGATTCCAGAATCGTTGTGACTAGATGTAGCAAACATCATCTCAATGGAAACACTTTCACCACTTATTACATAATTGTCCTTCAACTGATCTGCCAATCCTTCCTGGAACACTTCCTTAAGAAGGTTCGGGTTGGAGGCACCATCAGGTCTCCTCAACAACAGTGGCCTGGACAGTTCAGGTAACACATCATTCTCATTGTCATAATCAGATGGCACAGGAGATGTATTCCTGTCACACATTGACTTTATTCCCTTGGACACTGAACTGGAGCCTGTGGTGAGGGCACGCACATGCTCCTCTATAGCACTAGATTCAAGAAGAGGCTGATTCTCACAGTCCTTATCATTATCATCAGTCCGTGATCTACTACTGAAGGTTTCATCATCAGGCACATCATTCACCACCCTCGACCCATCTCCCCGCTTCAATCCTTCCAGCTTCTCCTCCACCTGAATCTCATAAATGGACTCACGATTCAACAAGCTTTCATTGTATTCTCCCATGTCCATGCTACTATCGAAACTTGTGTCAGGATGTGCATCAGCCCCATTTGTTATTCCCTTAATTGAGTCTGATGCTGCCAACCTTTCAAAGTCTGAATCATGTTCTGTGTTTGTTTCAGCATCAGCCATCACAACCTCTGAACTCTCAGATTTGGCACTAGTATCCAAGCCTTGCTCAAATGACACAGACTTTATCCACTCTGCCACTCTATTTGTTGGGTGGGGTTGAGATGGAAGTTGCGTTTTCTGCAGTTTGGTTTGACTTTCAGGTTTTTCCTTTTCCTTAGCTTCTTGTTTACCTTTCCTTGACAAGGCAGGAGAACTTTTGGGCGAATGCTTTGGAGATGTGGACAAGAGTTTCTTTGCAACAGCTTCATGTAATTTTTGTTTTTTGTTACCAGACATGGATTCTAATGTACCTATGACTCTGTTATCAGAGTCTACAATGAACATGCCAGTTTCAGCATCATTTTGTCCTTGTGTTTCATTAACAACTCCATGTCTTTGAACCCAATCACGAACAAATGGTTTCACTTTAATTGTCTCAGGAGCAGGTTCTGGTTTAGGTCCTTCAGCCTTCTGTCCATCTCCTGTGTCTAGCATACTTGCAGGTCTAGAATCAGCTGCTTCTGCTTTAGTTGAGAGATTGCTGTCAAGGCTTATTGTGCTCTCTGGGCGCTCCTTAGAATCTTGCACATGTTTAGGATGAGTCTGTTTTAGCACCTTACTACAAGTCTTCTGATGGCTTGGCGAAGACTTTGGTTCAGCAGATGCCTCTTTCAACTCAAATTTACATGATGTATGCATGGGCTGCTTTGGGTCAATCCCTGCTGGAGGCACATTGTCTTTTGCTCTTTTCTGCCCAGCAATCATTTCTGAAGGACCATCAACCCACAGCTCCTCTGAGCTTACTTTCCTGTTGAATCTAGAAGCAGTTTTGGGTGTATCTGGTGGAACAACAAATGCCTGTGGGCCATCTACCCACTGTTCTCTAGCCTTCTTATCAGGGTAGATAGCAGCCCCAGGTCCATCTACCCACTGCTCTCCCTGTAGAGGTTTTGTATCTGGGCTTGGCCTCATACCCCTCTTGCTGGAGTGATGAGGAGAGTGGGGTGGATGTTGAGGATGCTGTGGATGCTGTGGATGCTGAGGATGCTGTCTTCCTTTCTCAGACCAGTGTGCATTAGCTTCTTTGATTTCACCTGGTAGCTGGGGTCGTGAGATAACTGCTTTTGTTCTCACATTGGCTCGTCTTGATACTGCACCTGGTTGAGGAGATCCTGGAGCTGAGTGCATCTGTTTCCCGTACATCTGCACGCAGCCATTCACAGGTGTCACCGATCTTAGAGGGGACCGACTATGTGTATCAGAATATGTCATACTTCGTCCACTGTCTGAATTTGATCCTTCGTCTCCTGACGACCTTGACCCACTTGGTCGTCTGGGAAGACGAGGGTTTGTTCTAGGTACATGTCTTGGTGGACCTTCGTTATCGGTCAGCTCACGGTCACTCAGAGACTGTCCATTAGCACCAAGGTAAATAACTGTATCACAAGACTGTTCACTACTCGAGGTATAGTCGGGATCTGAATGTGATGACGAATACAGCACATCTTCCCGGAGTGTTCCCATTCGAAATCCTCGATACGGACGGCGGAAGTTGATGCTCTCATCGGTAGAACTATCTTCAGAACTTGTGCTTGAGAACTGAAAAAAATATTTACATATATATTTTTCTGTATAATAAACACAACATGACATCTGGCTTAACTTGAGACTACATGTAGAACAAAATCTTGCAACTTTATCAACATGAATATCCATAAACATTACAACATATAAAGGAAACCATGTAAATAATTCATTTATATCTCTATCATGTTATCTGCAATTCACCTAAGTTGAATTCTACTGCAGTTAAGTCTGCAAGTCACAAATCAAAAATGCACTTCTTCTCATAATCTGTTGCTCTTTGAGTATTCCATCGTCAGAGGAACGTGTACAGAAAACGTCAACCGATCCTTAATCTTCTTGTTTACTGATTTACACTGACTTTAGACACGAACAGGCAGAGAACCTTATCTAACACAAATATATCCAATTTTTGGTAAAAACACATTTCACCACAAAGCATGTGTCAAACTTAAGAAATATGATGTAACAGATCTGTATGTTTGTTTAATTGATTACGAAAACAAACTTTATTGTTTCAAGATATTTGGCATGAATGGGTTGGTTGCGTACCATGCAAATCCAAACAATGAATTAATACACAGCACGTGCTATAACACGTCAACACAGAGAAGAACCAGATACCTTTTCTATTCGTCATCAGGGTCGTGCAATATGATACGACTGTTTACCTACACGGCCAGTGTACAATTCTTCAAATATTGAAACATGACAACTTCTCTTAGTGAACGTGGTGATTGAGAGGCCAAAGTATTCAATACATTAGAGTGGGTACGCTAAAATGATGCTTGTGTCGATATGTTGACTTGGAAGCGTGCAAGTATGGTACAACAGGATGGTTATTAACCATTGAGAAAGTATTGATTGAAACCGTTAATCAGAGAAAAAGTTTGCCGAATGGAACACAATACAAATCAATGAAGGATGTTTTCCCCTTATCGGTATAACTGACTTGATCATTGATTGAGAGCACATCTATACTAAATGCTCCGTTGGGGTATGGATCAGACCGTCTCAATTGTGGTTTATACGCCACAGTTCAGATACAGCTTTTCCTTGATGCTGCTCTAATGCCTCCAATACTAATGTATATAGGTCACATGATATTATCGATGTGGCATATACATACAGTATGATTATTTATGGACACAATTTGAGATACTGTTTTATTATTCTAAAATATAATGTTATATACATTCACACAAAAATGTAAAATTTCCATCAACTTAATATCAAAATGGTTGTCTTTATTGAATTATATTCATGTATAAGGTATCATTTCTGTACACTAATCCATAACAAATTTATATTGTAAATCATAAGAGCAAGTGTATTTAAAACCCTGATGCATTCAGCTTATCCCAAAACCACAAAGAGTAGAAAAGCTCAATATTAGATTTTTTCATTCCACCAAATGAAACGTTAAGTGTTCAACACAAAAAATGGTTTCAGCTGAAGAGATGTTTCTCTTCCACTGCTTACATACAACAGATAACAGATAAATTCAGATAATTTTGGAGCCATAAAACAAAATATAATGTCTTTTTTGCATATTTATTTTTGCATCTACCCACCACGATTTTGAAAACAAAAATCTGTAAACCAACACAGAATATCCTGGCCTTAAATGTGTACATTAAACAGAATGTTACCTCAGAACATAAAACTACTTTGGCATCAAATCATTGTAAATCAAGACCTGTGATAAGGGCGTCAGCAGTCAATGCAAACGGTTCATTAGTCAAACAGAGTAGTAATCGGGAACCTTTTTACTGGCCCTGATGAATTATCTGGAGGAGGTTATATCGTTGTTTTCTCCAGTGTTGTTCTATCATTCAGAAGACAAACAACATATTTTTCGTACTTTCAAAAGAATGGCCTCAAACACATTCTTCACACATGATAAAATAGCCCTTACTTTTAACAGATGAAGGTAAAATTAATCTTCTGATCTTCACCCAAAACCATTGTGCAATGGTTAAAAATTAGCTTTCACTAGAGATTGTAGAAGCTCAGATTTCTGGGAAATTAAACTTGCCAACAGGCTTCATCTAGGTAGTCTGACAATAAACTATCATCTGAATAGTCTGGCACTGTCTGACCACCATTTGCAGAGAGAGTTGAATGCTGTCTGAACCCACATCTGCATAGACTGACACTGTCTGACCACCATTTGCAGAGAGAGTTGAATGCTGTCTGAACCCACATCTGCATAGACTGACACTGTCTGACCACCATTTGCAGAGAGAGTTGAGTGCTGTCTGAACCCACATCTGCATAGACTGACAATGTCTGACCACCATTTGCAGAGAGAGTTGAGTGCTGTCTGAACCCACATCTGCATAGACCATTTGTGACACTGTCTGACCACCATTTGCATTTGAGAGAGTTGAATGCTGTCTGAACCCACATCTGCATAGACTGACACACTGTCTGACCACCATTTGCAGAGAGAGTTGAGTGCTGTCTGAACCCACATCTGCATAGATGTCTGACCACCATTTGTAGAGAGAGTTGAATGCTGTCTGAACCCACATCTGCATAGTCTGACCACCATTTGCAGAGAGAGTTGAGTGCTGTCTGAACCCACATCTGCATAGACTGACACTGTCTGACCACCATTTGCAGAGAGAGTTGAGTGCTGTCTGAACCCACATCTGCATAGACTGACAATGTCTGACCACCATTTGCAGAGAGAGTTGAGTGCTGTCTGAACCCACATCTGCATAGACTGACACTGTCTGACCACCATTTGCAGAGAGAGTTGAGTGCTGTCTGAACCCACATCTGCATAGATAGACACTGTCTAACCACCATTTGCAGAGAGAGTCGAGTGCTGTCTTAAGTCAACATCTGTGTTATCTAACACTGTTTAAACCAAAATCTTTGTAGTCTGGCACACAGTGTAGAGCAACACCTCCATTCCTCCACTGTCTTATCCAACATTTAAGTAGTCCAACACTCAGCCAACATCTTCATACCATGCAACCAACATCAGCACTGTCTGATCATCATCTAAACTATAAAGTACTAGTCCCAGTAGATACAATGTAGACATGTACACAGTCCAACCTAGACTAAGGCTAAGTCCAACCAAAATGCAGCCAGCACTGAAAATAGTTCCATTTGTTTCAAAATCCCTGAGTCCCAGTAGATACAATTTAGACATGTACACAGTCCAACCAAACTGCAGCCAGCACTGAAAATAGTTCCATTTGTTTCAAAATCCGTGATTCCCAGTAAAATAGACATGTACACAGTTCCATTTGTTTCAAAATCCCTTTAGATACCATGTAGAAATGGTCCATTTCAAATTCAAGTGTAAATATCCTAAAAACAAATTCCATACAAAACACCAGTACCAAAGAAAATCATTTAAATGCCAAAAAACAATGCCCATCTCTTCATAAATTTTCAATAGTAGACTGCGAGACATTCAATTAGCCATTACTCATTGTTGTAAGGTGATATGTTTGCACATATTGATCTGTTTATAATTGATTATTGGTTATCGATCGTCTTACCTTTGTCCGCCTCCTTTTCATCCTGTGTATCCTTGCTGCCAGTTGAATCACCTGCAACGTCTCGTTGTACCGGGAGATTCCTGATGACACATGCGCTATCATGCACGTTCGGCATGACATGTTGCCCAAAGAATCTCTCAAAAGTTGAGCTATCTTGCTGTCTCTGCAATTAAAGTAAGCTTTTTACCACATCGTCAGCAAAGTCAATTAAATTTTCTTGCTCTGAAATGAAGCGTAATTCATTAATGTGTCAACTGTTTTTAGAACCACCTGTTTCCATAATTATCACCTGTTCATTGAATCAATCAAGCAAAAAGGATCTTGGAATAAAAAGCCCAGTTTGAGTAATGGGTACAATTTTATACATATGACAATTCCTGGCACAAAATGAATGAAGAATCATCACATTCACTTTTCATTTAAACGTTATTACAAACTTTGGTGCTGAAAAAATAAGTTAGAAAATGCTAAAACACCAAACTGTTGCCAAACACATGTTGATTATTTACCAGAAAATTCCATTTGAGAGTCCTCTTTGCATTATCAGGAACTCTTGGAATACTGAACAGGGTATGAGGAAAGAAGGTCAATATATCAGCTCTAAAAGCAGGTTCCAAGAATATGACCCCCCCACACACACACACACACACACCCCACACCCCTCCACACAGACAGACTATCCCCTCCTTGATGCACCCCCACCCCAATTCCCCTGCATCTTCTGATCGGGTGCCTGCTGCGATGAAAATCCCTATCCCTCCCTCATGACCAGTTTCTCCACCCCTATACATTTATAGCTGAAGCATTGAAGGTTGTGACAGCAGGATTTAATTTCCTAACGACAGCAAAGAACATAAAACTAACAAGGTAAATCAGAGACAGGTGTAAAACTCAAGTTAATTAAGTTTGCTAATTATGCTGGGAGAAAGATGGTTATTGAATTAAAACCTACCAATAACATCCAATCAAAACATGAATTGGCCTTTTCTCATAATAACCACATCAGCCTAACTTTCCATTTACAACATGTAAACAACATTTATCTGAAACTGACTCATATTGCATGAATCACAATGCTTCATGAAAACATTTTGACATCCACGTTTATATAAAGTAATGGAACCCTAAAATACATAACAAGAGATATCGTATTGGCAATAAGAACAGGCAGCCTCTGCACCATGTCCATATTCCCAAGAGAAACCCCTTATGTTAAGGAAGAATTATATCGCTTGTGTGGGAAACTCCATACCACAAAGAAGGCATAAAACCTTGCTATATTTACAGGCCCTGTTTTTATTGAATTTAACACTATCATAAACAGCTAATCTACACAAGATGGCTGCTGTGAGACTGATATTATTGGGATCATGCACATTTAAAACAAAGGTAGTTTTTGCCTTGACCCAGTCTTTGTGCAAGGTAGCTGTATCAATACTAAACATCAATGGTGTATGTTAAAAGCATCTGTTAAAGAAAAGTTGAAAAGGATTGGTTTTCACATGAAACCTCCCTCTGACATCATGACTGACATGAAAAGCTTGCCTTCTCTTTGTTGTGCTCCATTATGACAAGTCAACCTATATCGCACGCTGTTATAGCCATTAAAAAGGGCATAATATCATTATGCGACAAATATTGTTTATGATTAGTCATCTTAAGTGGTCTTGGCGTAGTTTTCACATTGTGCATGGGAAAAGTTATGCAATTACTACCTAAGGGTATTTATTACTTTATATCATGATATTTACTACTTTATCAATGCCTCATAGCAATAATAATTATAGTAATAAAATGAACATATAAACTCAAAGAACTCTAAGCCCTAAAGATTAACACGGCCTTACGATCACATAAATGTGATGAGAAATGAAGCTGAAAATATTTTGAAGATTTCCAACAAGTTTCTTTGACACTTGACACATTTTGTTACTTCTAAAATGTTCTAAAATGATTATTCCATCATCTTGCACCATCTGGCATCTTAGAACCTTTATGAAACATTGTCTTTCATGACAAGTATCCTTGTTTCTTCAACATTGTTTAAAAGCTTTTTTTCATTTTTTTAGAAGAATGGATTGAAACATTTCTTAAAACAAAAAGACAATATGGGGAATCACTCTTAAAAAGATTTACAAAACATGACATGTTTTCTTTTGCTTTTCTGTGAAGGATGTATTATTATTTTGACATAGTGGAAACTTCTGCAAAAGACAGGCTTTCCTATAAACAATATAAGTATACAGATATTTGGTTTCACATTTGACTCAATGGCCTTTTGTGGCAGCATTCAGGGCATTTTTATACAGAAAAAAACTGGGTGTGACATATGCATGTAAAAACAATTTCAGCTTCATAGCCCACACGTTTTCAATTCAACATCAATCAATGCCAAGATTTGCTTCACTCCTTAAATAAACAAACTGTTTTCTGAAGTACCCAATAGTTTGAAAAACAATTCACTTCGGTTGCCATCACTTCTACATAATTTTGACAACAAAAATAGAACTTCTGCTATTCCAAACCTATTCTAAATTACTCAAAACAAACAATACATAAGCCATAACAATTAGGTGCAACACTGTATCACTTCAGTACAGGTCCTTCCAGTTTGTTCTTTTGTCAGTCATAATGTTTTCACACCAAAATAAAATAAACAAATGTCAACACACAGGTCTCACTGACAGTGAGATGACAACGGGTTTAGAGCAAACAGATCTCCCACAAGGGATAAAGATCTCAATCAGTTTAATGACCTTGCTCAAAGGTCAGGTGATGCCCCTGTTTCATGCTTAGGAAGCTAGTATCTGATCTCCTGGGAACATCATTGGCTGAGTTAATACTGTCTCATCATCGCCAGGGCTATCTACATGCTAAATGCTCATCACAGAGCTGACCGATTTGAATAAATATGGTCTGAGGGAACTGACCAAGAGGATTAAAGAGCTTTCAGTGTTTTTATGACATGTACAGAGTATCTCTGTGTACTGAACACTAACTTCCATACAACCAGAAGTACTTCATTATGAACTCAACGATGAACTGTTGATATTTGAAAGTATATTATGCAAATATAACAAAAAGATTTCCATATATGACATCATATTCAAAGTAAAATGATATTTATTAAGAGTATAATTATGTAAATAAATATAAAAGATTTCCAAACATGACACAAAGGGCTCAAGTTCACTTCAAAGTCACAGCTACATAACATCAGTGGTTAGGCAAACCTCACTGAAATCAGCCATACATTAGAAAATGCATATCAGTTGTCTGGTTTCACTTACAAGTAAGACAAACACTGTCGTAAAGACAGGTTAGAGCACTTCAGTCACATTATGGCCATTATTTATACTCAAGTTTCTGAACATTAAGGAGAGATCATTTCTGCTTGATTTCCTCCTGGCCCATAGGTGGCGCTGCAAGTGGATTTTAATTGAGATCTATATTCCACACAGCACTGTAGATCCACTCAGAAATATTTATTCAGCAGGGGATGCCTCATTGTGGAGTCGAAATATTTCGGAAGGTGATGGCATGGATATTCTTTATGTAAACTGTCCTCAAAGTAATCAGTGAGGCAGGAATAAAAGTAAAAAGTTTAAAGTCCATTCTTGGCAACTTCAAACAGTCGGGAAGTTTTAAGGGACCCTAAAACTGAACGCAAATACAAACTAGCTCATTTGCTTGGTCGTAGCAAGTCATGCAGTCGTTCTGGGCCAATTTGTCACAATTCTCCTATCATTGATTTTTCTATCTTTATTTCCTCTGCGAGTCTTCTCCAAGAGGGACTGTCGTAATTCGGTCCATACAATCAAGGCAAACATTCTTCAACTAGACTAGATAAATTGCTAGGTCCTCTCCCTCAGTAGGCTGGTCAGTGGAGACCGTTCAAGACGAAGTTCTTGGGTTGACAAAGAAGACCTCACACATCAGGTGAACCCACGTTCATCACCACTTGGGAATACAGTGATAAGAAGGTTTATAAAGTCATTAAACGCTGTGGCTGTCATAGTTTTCATGTCCACTGATCAGTATTTCACTTGAGATTTGGGCTTTTCTAACTTTTGCTGTATAGTTTTCTTCTGGAATTAAATGTCAATTTCAAATCAATTTCATCCAAGCCACCAGAGACTTCACAAATGTACTGGGGCAAGTTATGTCAGTTTCAGTCTTATCAGTTGAAATTGTTTTCATCACAGATATATAAATTTTCCACCTTTCTTTCAAGAAGAATTATAAATATATCACTAAGTTGAATACACTCCGGATGCTTGTCACCGGTGCAGTGTTCATTAAGATATGTAAATTAGCTCATTTCATGTTTTCTCATGTCTTTATGTTTCATCAAACATTTCAAAAATTGAATACATATTTACATACATATAAAATTAAATGACTGCATGTATGAACTCCCAAATGGAAACTTCTAAAACATTTGAGTTCCAAATAACATACACAAATTATTCTGAACACAAAAAGCAAGAGATACATAAAGGAAGCACACTTTTGTGAAACTCAGGTATGTTCTTGATCTTTGAAAAAATTATTATGAACTAGATAAACCCATCCCTTCATAACAGTTTGGCGTTATGTCAAATGTTCTTAAAAATTGAAACATTAACTTCCGAAGAACCAAAGAATGAGCAAATTGGTCAAAATCCAATTCTTTGTAGGACTGCAAAGCATGTTAAATCAAATACCTTCAATTCCATGCATATCAATTTTGCATTTTGCCAAACTGAAATATTTCTTAGCTGAAAATTTCATATCTATTATTCATATTTTTGGTGCAGTTTAATTTAAATGACAAAGGGAAAATTGTAATGGAATTTGAACCTTTAACTAAAAAATCAGAAAAATGGATTGATGTTTGGGTATTTATCAACGCTTAGCCTCAATTTAGTTCATCATATATTAAGAGACTCCCTATGAAGCATAATCAGGCAACCTTTATGAAGAGGATATCAAAGGGGTAATTAGATTCATAATAATTGGTTCCGAGTCCCAAAGGCAACATTAGTGACTTTGGCTAACCCCAATCCAAGAAAATGAGCCACATTTCCAAAAGAATGAGGAGGAATCTTAGACAATATCCATAAATTATATGGTAATTGCAGGAACTGATTTCATGTTTAACAACACTGTTGCGATTAAAGAATGTTGCAAATTACTGGCCAAGTGAGTCACTGCAAAGAACAACACCATTATGGCACCTGTGGTTTTTGTACAATTTACGATTATTAGGACGTCAACTGATGTGTTACATTGTTTGGGTTTTTACCTCCATGTTGAAGAGGCGCCTGAAAAACTATACTAGTGACTCAAATCATCCATATCATTCTGCAATACTTGTGCCAGTGCAGTCTATACATGCACTTCAACCAACAGGAATCTGTTTTAATACAACTGAAAATATGTAAAATATTTGTTTGTGTTTTTATACCCTTGTCATCTAAAAAGCATTGTGATGTTAAAGACGTTTCTTCTTATTTCAATTCCTAACTCTTTCTAACATCTCCCATATGTACCAAAAGCTAGTCCGTTGAAGATATATTTAAATATGTTGGATATATTAATGGCAGCACAATTTACACAATGTTCGACTTTTCCCATTAAATCACTGGAAGGAGTCCTGTACGATTTTATCATGCCGCTTGTGTAAGAACACCACTAGATTTTCCATCTTACAACATAAACCCACTGGGTACTAATAAATTATGGTTGTCAGATGGATACACCATCCCTAACATGGCTACCCCTGAACCCTGATCATCTGAACACAGCAGGGGCAGATAACTCCCATCACAGCAGGGGCAGATAAGCCAACATGGTTTCCTCCAGCCCAGCTGCCAATCACCCAGATAACCTAACAAATTCCAGATTCAAATCTATCTCAGAAACAGCAAGAAGCCTGCAAGTAATTTCACTCTCAGCCTAAACACATTATTTCCTTGAATATGAGTTTTGATTGTAGTAGCAATATGTGGGTTAGTTAAAACTGAAAAACAGGAAAAGAGAGAGAGAGAGAGAGAGAGAGAGAGAGAGAGAGAGAGAGAGAGAGAGAGAGAGAGAGAGAGAGAGAGAGAGAGAGAGAGAGAGAGAGAGAGAGAGAGAGAGAGAGAGAGAGAGAGAGAGAGAGAGAGAGAGAGAGAGATAAAACACAGAATGAGCGGTTATGCTAAAAAACAGTGTGATCGTGTTGTGATTGAAGTTATTAGACTTGTTTCCTTGCAAAAAATATTCGTCCATGAGAGATGAAAGTATATGTTAAAGGTCAACAGACAGACAAAAGATGGAAGCAGCTGTGAGAGAACAGCATTAAACATGTGTACCAAGACTGTTCATTAAATCTCTCAAGAGAATAATTAACACACAAATATGCATGCTCTGCTCGTATGCATTGGCATGCATTTTGCTCTACCCTAATCAAAAATATGTTCCAATCCCTTGAAGTGGTTCAAAGCAACTGAACATAAATACAATATTCAAATCATATTTCACAATTAATTTGCCATCTTGGAAAGGCTAAAAAGCCTCTTTGTTAAAAGGCAAATGTGAACATACTGAAGCAAACATCGGTCATTAATTCACCAGAAAGACTCTTTACCTAATGCAAAATTTTCCATCAGGCTGAAAAATATTCCAGTTATTGCCAGTGACCCCTTTTAACATTGCTGTCCCCTGTCTCATCACACATCCCAGCCAAGTCTACTAACTCCTTGATGTGGAATGATATATCCATACAATTAAAACATTTCTCGGAGATGCCACATCAATTTGGTATAAAACTTTATAGCTGCTGCGCATTTCTCATTACCAAGTATCAAACCATGGCTCCAAAGTCCATATTGATTTTTATGATTATTGACCAAGTAAAGCATCAAAGGAACCTGATGTAGCATAAAAAAGGATAACATTGTTATCTTTTCTGTGTAATAAATACCATCATCAATAAGCCCTCTTTCATAATATTTCACTAAATATTTGGTAAGGAAGGAGTGTTATTTTTCTCATTTATTTCTTAGGCGTGGTAGTAAATAGACATATGTTTTATAATTTCTCACTGGGATGAAAGTGGAAGAACAATATCACATGGCCCAAATATTTTCTGGTTCAAAAACATTGTCACATGAGAACGCTTCAAACCGTTGTATTGTTCTTTGACAACACTTGCATTTTGGATCAAAATCTACATAAACAATGGTATGACATATAAGAATCTATGTTGTAGGTCATTTTCGAACATCTTTTGTCATAATTCAATGCGTAATACTGTAAACATGTAAAAGCATTTCTGAAAGTTCTTTGTTTTTTCTTTGTTTTTGAATGTACTTGTTGATGAAAAGGTGTGTTTTACATACATTATACAACTCATGGCATTTTAACATTTCATTGTTTGTAAACTATAGTATTTCTGGTTTGACTGATGCTTTTATCTCAAGATTATATCTTTACAAGTCTTTGTTCCCTAACAACAGAACCGTAATCGTCCTAACTGTTTCCTATAACAATCTCACTACTAAAAGGAATGTAAAAGATTGAAAGAAGAAGTCCTGTTCCGGTTTCCTTGAAATGGACTATCTGCAATGGCAGCATCGCACTGTCAGGAATTTTACAACCAAAATGTCTTAAGCCAAAGACTACTAGAATTTTAGTAGTCATCCCAAATGTAAGGTTTCTTACACAATATTTCAGCTATCATGGCCCATACTTCTTTTGATAGAAACATTTTGGTGAAGTACATATTTAAATACTATCCCAAGATCCCTTCTGCTGTAGATAAAAAGAACGTAACAAAACATGATACTATGCTCCAGTCCTGGGTGGTTTTCGAGATTAAGTGTTGATGACGTAAAAAGTGCCATGTTAGGAGTAGATATGGTCTGAGTGTTATCAGATTTATTTTTAAGATTGAGAATGATAAGCATGATATATAACATTTAGCAGACTAAGTAAGCCACGAGGCCAGCTACACGTTAACTGTTTTCTCACAACAGCCATGACATGCTATTCCATATCCCCAGTATCTGTTTCATAGTGTGAGTGTATGCTAAGTCCTAAATCCTTCCTTTCTAGAAACTTGCAATGTCCACAAAAAATGAGGTCAACAAAAACATTTCAAAAACAAGTTTCATCAATATTTCTTAAGAAAGCAATGCAGCAGTGCTAAGTTCAAAAGCAAATCGAACTTGTTATCTACAATGTGAATGCATTCTACATAATGTCTCTACCTGTGGGGTACATGGCGCTGTCCATTCACCAGAGCAAGTATGACATTGCCAAGGGCAGAGAGACTCAGGGCAACGTTGTTGGGATCCTTCGACTTGGACGTACTTCCTAGGTCAATCAAGTGTAGTCGACTTCGCCCTCCAGCAACTGAAAAAGAAGAATCCATTTTAAATCAATTATCTTTGTCTGAGTTGATTACAACACTGAAACACGTAATTCTGTTACCACTTCTTGCAGGCTTAGTCTACATGCAAGCCCTCCCTGCTAGAGGCCATGGTGCATAGAAAACCTGAAAAAAATGGCCTAATTTGTAGCTGTATTCCTACAAATTAAGATACATTTTTAATGATTACTTTTACACTAACCTACACATTAAAGAGCTTCCTCAACTGTGATGAACTGAAAATCAATTTTATCTGTGGGAAAGTTTAATATAAATGTAATTGAGTTCCAAATTTACACTGTTTTTCATATCATTAACCACGTACAGATAGTTATTTCAAAATCTGGAAAAACTTATTCCAACATTTCATTCAGTTATTGTATGTCTGCTGCAACAGGAAAATGTCTGAAAAACCTTAGACATTCTATGAAAGTAGGTGAAAAAATATGACACTTACTCTGGACCCCAAGTTGCAGCTTCCAGCCCAACAACCACTCGAAAAGTGAAGGGAAACTATTTTTACGTCAGCTGCTCTAGCTCTGCTAGTTTCCTAGCGCCTCCTGAGGCTAATGCTATTTGTTAGTGAACCAGCAACTTTTTATGATCATATCAGTGAGGTGTAAAATAGTTTCCACAGAGTTTATCATTCAATCGAAAGACTTACACTTATTTCAAGCACAGACCTAATCCATTTGAGTTTACTCAAAAGTGATATTAACAGAAAAAAATAGCCCATAAAACCTGTTGGAAAAAAATCAATTTCCAGAGCGGCCATATCATGAAAACATATCAACAAGCAATCTCTGTCAAATTACAAAAATGAAATTCAATCTCCGTGAAAAAAGGAAAAAATATCTACCTCCAAGAAGCAGTTTGCAGGAAAATATCGTAAATAAATCCAAGCTACCACCAGCTTAAGAGAGGGAAGGAATGAGCCAATTCTGCAACATTCCCCCATGTGAGAAGTCAAGGCCAATGACTACTGCTCTGGAAATCTGATGAATTTACCAGCTTACTGCAGATTTGTAGTCTGTTATCTTGAAGTAGCCTCTAAGCTGACCATCCTCTACTATCTCCTTACCCTGCTAATGACCGTTGCCCGTCACACCAGTTAACTGATCTTACTGGGGCTAAATTCCTTATATCACTTCAACCACAGCCAGAGGTGTTTTAATTGCTGCTTGCCATACCCCCTCCAAGCATCACTCACAAACCAGACTACCCCCTCCCTTGATGTCTGGTGAGACATTGCATTGTTCATTTCATCCCTGAACCCGTCAATTTCAATGGTGACACTTACACTCGAGCTGTGTCTACACATGTCAATTGTTGTCTAGCATGTAACTGACACCTCACAATGCATGTAAATCACTGCATTGTAGATACTTATCTCTCCCACTCTGGTTTATGGTATGTGTTAATACCTGGTACTGATGTTTTTATAGCCTTTCAAGGGGATTAAGTCCGATTGGCTACATCATTCACTTATAAGAGCTACATATACTCATTAAACAAGGTCATTGTCCGATGATACAACATTGTGTATATTAGTTCTTTGAGCCTGAACGTGCCTCATTGTCACTCCTAAATAAAGGTCCAGGTATCTTTACAGGTAATTAGCATTTAATTGCCTATGATGGCCTTAGGCCATGTGTGTTAATTTACCTTGTTCTACTATAAACACAATAGATTAGACCAATTAATTCAGTTTCATAGACGAGTCAATTATTTCATGATCTAGTGTAAATATTTTGACAGTGTTTATTTGATGTATTAACTTATTTCAGTAAATATATAAATAACAAATTACTTTTCCTCTTTGATCATCAGAGTGTAAAGTGACTTCAGTACTCTCATAACACTAATAAGAACAAGAAAGTCAATGTTTTGCTAATATATTGCAAATAGGATGACTTCTTTAATTTAGAAACTGTCACGATGATCAATTTCTCTACAAGATGTTAAGGATTCCCCAACTTTTGTTAGATAAAAATATGACAGATTGAAGAGGAGCATCATAAAACTAATGTTTCCGAGGAAAACTTACATGACCATTTTCTAGTAGCATATATATTTCCAGGTTTATGATGTAGAAATCAAAGGCAAAATATTCTTTAAAAAATACACTTTTAGTGTTTCAATTGTTTACACAGATACAATGGTAAACTAACAAACCGATGGCATTCTTTGAAGCAGTTTAACAGTGCGCCAAAGGTGTGTGGTGATTTCAGTGTGAGACCATAAACAAGCCTGATGACCAATTTAAAGGGAAGAGGCTTTCCTTGAGTCTAGACTGGAGGCAAACATGAAAGATGTTCCTTGATAATGAGAGAAAGATGGTCCCTTTCAGTGAAAGAGGAACCGTTTAGTGACAGATTTATACCATGTATCTATGTTTTTGCGTTGTGCCCTATGAATCATCGGTACCAATGAAGCATGGTTCTCACTCAACCATCCCTCGTTTGTTTATTTTGAAGAGACTATTGACAAGATGGAGACGGAAGAAGATTTTTTTTAATCTAACTCATCTGTGAATGATTTGGAAAAATAAATAGACAATATTTCATACAAATTGGTTCCATGGTGACAATTAATTATTTCGTCTCATCTTTTATGGATTTGGATACTTTTAAGCTCTAACCAAATTGTCTGTTTTTCAATTTTGATTAATTTTGGCAGAACAAACACTGTTTAATCCAGTTTGTCTTCAAACCAATATTTTTTGTTATTCCCAACTGAAGCAAAGGCAGAAATTGAACCTAATATCTTTTAAGTCTGAAACAATAATCTGTTCCTGCCAAAGATTCTTGCAGAAAAGAAAAGAAAGCCATGGTTAGAGCTAATAACAAGGATAAGATGTAAAACTTTGTGGAAAAAGACTTCTAGGTTAATACATATACCAGTTGGTAACAACGTAAGAACTCATATCAAAACATCACTAAATCAATGTAATCGACCAGAATGATTACCTTTAATGCTGTTCATTTTTCCTTATTTACTTACCAACTTCCCGGAATGCCAATCAAACAGTGGAATCAGTACACAACTTACAATAATGTGCCACACTATGTAACATATGTATGTATGGTATATTGTGTTTATTTACTTCATTTGTAAATATACATGTACTCTAAATGTTACCGACCGCCTCCGTGGTGTAGTGGTTAGAGCGTCCGCCTGGAGAGCGGAAGGTCCTGGGTTCGATCCCCGACAGCGTCATACCAAAAGACGTTAAAATATGGTACTTGTTGGTCCCTGCCTGGCGCTCGGCATTCATGGGTACAACAAGGACTGGTCGGCTTGGAGTCAGTATAATGTGTCTGATTGGGGTATTCATGCTTCACTGCGGCATGGTATCTCAGTGGGCTAGCACTATAAAACCAGCTTAAGTCTGGGCTAGTACAAGCAGCCGCACATACACATACACACGCATGCACGTCGTCATATGAGCGAAATATTCTCAAGCACGACGTAAAACCCAATTTCACCTCACCTCACCTAAATGTTACCTTATGTTTGTGTACACTGAATGTATGCATGTCTTCAAAACTGCCTCAGTTCCATATTGGAATTCTTTTTATCTAACAAATATATCTTACCTTATCCTTTCTTTTGATTTCAATTTGCCTTTTTGAGAAAGCTAAGATATCATGTCGACATAAGAGCTGAGTATCATCATAATGTCATTTCAGCAAGCAAATATATTTCAACTTATCCTATTTTTTAATTTCAATTTCTTTTTGAGAAAGCTAAGATACCATTTTAATTCCAACATGAGCTGAGTATCATCATAATCTGGCTCATTCCTGCATAGCATCCCCTTACCCCCAAATGGAGCCCCATCCCCTCCCTCGGCCACCGTTTGCCAGCTGTGAACACACACAGCTCAGCATCAGCAACAACAAACATCTCCTGGAGACATGTATCATTGTCAATGGAGTCTGCTACCCACAACGTGATACAGGCAGTTAGCTGTAGATGAGGCCATAATTGCCTGGATCTGATGAAGCATTTGAGTTCAGGGATGCCTTGGCATTTCCCATTTTATAGGCTTCAAATTCATCATGCTGAGCGCGGAATGATTTGAAAAATCCAGATATTATTCATGTAAGTTTAGAAAGTTGACTGAAGTGATGTTATTGTAAATCTGATCACATGGAGAATCATGTCTGTCGGTGTTTAATCTGAAAGCTTATAAAAAAGCCTACCAAGATTACAACTTTTGGGGTTCAACACTGCTGTGGTTTGTGAGTAAGACACAGGACCAGTTTAAATTTGGAGGGAATAGTTTTTGTTTCACAAAGCACTGACAGACATGAGCTGTGAAGTAGTTAGATTTAGCTCATGGTGTCTGTCCCTTGTACCAGAGACCATATAATATATTATCTATTATATGGTCGCTGCTTGTACTTGAATATGTTCTCGTCACGATATGGCTGAAATATTGCCGATGTGACGTTAAATATTAACTCACTCACTCTCTGCTTGTACTTGATAGTTTCTAACTCTGAGTGGGTGAGTGAGTTTAGTTTTACGCCACTTTTAGCAACATTCCAGCAGTATCACGATGGGGGACACTAGAAACAGGCTTCACACATTGTATCTATGTGGGGAATCAAACCCAGGCCTTCAGTGTGACAAGTGAACGCTTTAACCACTAGGCTTCCCCACCGCCCCTTGTAACTATGAAGAAATCCGACAATTCTGCGTTGCACTGAATACCACAGATTTACACATTCAATGGCTTATGCAAACATAAATGTTTTTCTCCAGACAAAACATGACAAAACTGACATGTAATCACCATTATCATTATAATAAGAATCTTGAACACTCGTGCCGATGTCAAATGTCAAAGCAGAAAGATAAATATGACAATTTGCTAGAATCAACAGGGAGATGGTGTCAGGCCTCACACCTCCGAACAAGTTGATAAACTATCTCTCTCCGAACAAACATAATCTTCTGGCACGCAAAATAAAGAGATAACTACGACCTGTTTGACACATTCTCGCAAAAAGTCAAATAAAAACATCCTGTAGGAGCAGCGACATTTTGATACAAGTAATTCCGTGTTGATGAAGACCCTCCTGTCAAGGGACAAGTCAGGGCTAATTTAATGAACTTAAACATGGACTGAATTTAAAATGAGCTGGTAAGTCCAGAGGGGGCTTGTTAGAACCCAAGAGGCACGGTTTTCATCATTTGACATAAGCCCTAGAATCCGTTGGTCCTAGGGCATGCACTTGAATGAACCTGAAATGTTGCATTATGGGATACCTTCCTCCACTTATCACTTTAAACAAGTACATGCAAGACGGAAGCCAAATGTTGCCTTATTAAAAACAGTTTGTTTAAACTGTCACTTAGGGAAAGATCTCTGGCTAATTTTTTCAGCCGAGTCTCACTATGCAGTATTGACAGACTTGGAGGAAGTGTACTTGTTGGCATGGCAGTCTGTGGAAGATTCTCAACTGGATTTTGACCCTGGTGAAAATATCACTGTGTCTGG
This sequence comes from Haliotis rubra, assembly GCF_003918875.1. NCBI lineage: Eukaryota > Metazoa > Mollusca > Gastropoda > Lepetellida > Haliotidae > Haliotis > Haliotis rubra. The sequence continues at coordinate 1,427,766 of NW_025766070.1, read as the reverse complement.
TCTCTTGTGGAAGAGAATTGATGGAAACTTTGATCAGGCATGTAATTTGTAGTATAGCTCGACAAACCCAGTCAGCTCACAGAACAGACATCATAAATGGAATGACCTATGTTTCTATAGGGTTAAGAACGGGGTGATCAAGTGTAGATTTGGGTGATGAATCAACTGTGGGTAACAGCAGAAACTACTAATATTTCTTTGATAAAAGAAGGGTCTCTTTCAGACCCAGGAGCATTTTTTCCAAAACCATCAACCACGAATAGCTGCAATAATGCTGATGTGGCTTAAAGTATATATCTACTCACTGAATGATTTACCCACTAAAACAAACAGCCTTTATTTCAATCACATCCTCCGATCCTATCCATATTAAAGCTTCAAGATCAGATCTTGCATATTATAAACCATGTGTTCCGACAAAAACGTCTAGTAGATGACATTTGTTCTGAATCAGTAGGTTGATTGGTGGAATTATGTTCCTGGACCCATTTCTTGACGGGATCATAGCTTTATGGCAGTTGTACCGGTAATTGTTAAACAGTGGAAGTTACGATCACCTTAGCGCCACCATCTTTTTGTGGAACAGCGCCCTAGACTATAGTGCTACACGAAGGGTGAGTGAGCAAATGTGTGTGCTTTCACCAATAAAATTCTCGATTCTCATGATCTGCCTGTCCAAAAATCTCTTTCCCCCTGATACCTTTTTATTATTCTGAGCTGTTAAGAAATAACATTGAAGTCAAGTTATGTCTTTGCTCCAGATTCCAACTTTTTTAACATACCTGGAGATTAATTATATTGTATCTCCATACAAACGAAACCTGTCATGGCTACCATGACTGACTGAGTTTGGTTTTACGCCGCTTTTAGCAATATTCCAGCAACATCACGGTGGGGGACACCAGAAATGGGCTTCACACATTGTACCCATGTGGGGATTCGAACCCGGGTCTATGGCGTGACGAGCCAACGCTTTAACCACTAGGCTACCCCACCGCCCCCATGGCTACCATGACTCAAGCAAAGACTGGTATGATGTGGAACAAGGAGGAAGGATTAAAACCAAGACCTTCTGAAGGTACAACCACTATAGGAGTGGGTGTAGTGGATGATTTACAAGCACACATTGTTTCTGTTCCACTGTTAGTCCATCTAGACTCTGGGCGGCAGTCTAGTGGTTAAAGCGTTGGCTCATCACACCGAAAAAACAGGTTCAATTCCACACATTAGTACAATACGTGAACCCCATTTCTGGTGTACCCCATTGTGATATTGCTGGAATATTGCTAAAAGTGGCGAATAACTAACTCACTCACTCACCATCTAGACTAGATTATTCACAACAGTTATGACATTGCTGTAATTTTGGGCTGCAGTACCAGAAACATACACTCACTAACTCTCCAATGGAATCACAAGCAGGGATGGACATAGCCTTGCGCCAAGGCTGTACTGAGTGCTAAGTACATGGATGAATACTAATTCAATCCTTTAAAGAGGCAAGTCAAGATAAGTGGGCTACGTCTAAGGACACCAGTCAGTGAGAGAGAGGGACAATGTGTTCTTTTCATTTATATCTCCCGGTGTAAAGGGGTTTTGACGATGTAAGACAAAAGTAATTTTTATGTTTAATATCATTAAAAGTTCTTATTTTACTAACCTTGAGTGATGAAGGATATATTCATCTATTTCACACAAAAATATCAAGTCTTTCCTACAAAAATAGCGTTGATGACATCCTATCAGCGAAACCGTTGCCGCTCTCAACATCTGGGGATTTTGTATGGGTTTTTGATGATCAGCCATATTTTTCGCTCCGCATGGTGAGGGAGTGTTGTGATAACGTGGCTTCCTATTTACAAATTGCCTGTCACAAGCAGACGACTGATCTTGCTGAATTTTCTCTTTCTATTTCTTGTTCTAAAGGCAGTTGATTTTGCATCTGAAGTGGTATTAACGATCATGGGTAAATAATTTTGATGTTTGTTTGCTTTCTATATAACTTAACTTTCGGATTTCAGTCGTCAATAAAAGTTCTCAAGACAGCCACTGGTCATCCGCCCTACCGATCAGCCACTGGTCATCCGCCCTACCGATCAGCCACTGGTCATCCGCCCTACCGATCAGCCACTGGTCATCCGCCCTACCGATCAGCCACTGGTCATCCACCCTACCGATCAGCCACTGGTCATCAGCCCTACCGATCAGCCACTGGTCATCCACCCTACCGATCAGCCACTGGTCATCCGCCCTACCGATCAGCCACTGGTCATCAGCCCTACCGATCAGCCACTGGTCATCAGCCCTACCAATCAAATTACTTGTGCACTCCGATCGCACACCTACTCCATCGATATAGTGCGAGCAATGCAATCGTCGAAATCCACCAGAACATCGAATTCAGCTCGTTTTGGGATCTTTTATAAATTATCACTTCAGCTATTAATTACTACCTAAAAGACTCATGAGGCTATTACAAATATATCACACATCATTTCATGTGGAGATGACAAGGTACATTTCACAACTTTCATCTATAAATTTGTATGTTTTGACACTGAAATGTTAGACAATATTTTTCAACAACATGTATATTTAATTAAACAAACAAGAAGTGGTTATGTAATGGGGATGTATTTGAAATAGATATTAACTTGTGTTTTTGAAACTTGAGATTGCTGACTCGCTGCAAAATGTGATAATTTTGTTAATTTTTTAGTCAGGTGTACATTTTCTTTTGCCCAACATTCAATTATTGATTACAAAATTTGAGTCCCGGTTGTAGTGAAACCTGAAGATGGAAGGCTCTTGTTTCTAATGACTACATATGACTTTGAAGGTATATAGCCACAAGCCTATCCGCTCACGTAAAGGTTTCCAATGTGCTTGTAGGTCTTAATAAATGTCGAATTTCCTTCATGCCTAAGGAGCTTAACTTACTTCAGATATCATTCATATCTTAAATACTATTCATGATGCAAAACTACTGACCGGTGTACTCTTTATTTCCATACTATGGAGATTTTATTGTTGTATTGATAGCCATGTACCTACAAAATGTGGGCAAATGTTCTGTAGGCCTTTCCGTATAAACTGATACAATCTTTCCCTAGAGAAGCCGGAGGTTGTACATGCCTATCACTTTCATCAGTACCACACCCGGAATTATGACCTGTTTGTTGATAAAAAACTGAGTCATTATTTCCGCTTTCACAGTATCAAGATGATTGTGGCCTTTATGGGCAGGTAAATGTAGACATGAATAGGTCGGTGTTCTCATTAATACGGTTCACAAGAAGATAGGGATGACAGATTCCTAGGACCATTAAATAGTATTATATATTATGGGTAGAGAACAGCCTTGCTGCACCAAAGAAAAGGCCCATTTCATTCTGATTCAAGAAGGGTGAGGTGGGTGAGGTGAAATTGGGTTTAACGTCGTGCTTGAGAATATTTTGCTCATATGATGACGTGCATGCGTGTGTATGTGTATGTGCGGCTGCTTATACTAGCCCAGACTTAAGCTGGTTTTATAGTGCTAGCCCACTGAGATACCATGCCACAGTGAAGGATGAATACCCCACTCAGACACATTATACTGACTCCGAGTCGACCAGTCCTTGTTGTATCCATGAATGCCGAGCGCCAGGCAGAGACCAACAAGTACCATGTTTTATGTCTTTTGGTATGACGCAGTCGGGGATCGAACCCGTGACCTTCCGCTCTCTGGGCGGACGCTCTAACCACTACACCACGGAGGCCGTCGATTTAAGAAGGGAAAACACTTGTCATTCAAGTTTACTATAGGAACAACCAATGTTTTTTCACTTAGTAAAGGAAAAACTCATGTAATTCCAGTTAATGAAAAGGAAAATAGGAAAACAAATAGGAAAAAAACATCTTGGGTAACGAAAAGGAAAAGTCATTCAGAATTGTGAAACAGTAAAGAAACCAATGTTTTTCAGGTTTATGTTAAGGAAGCCCTTTGTCATTAAAATTAAATAAAAAACCCATGTTTTTCAAGCTTTTCAAATGAAACTCCAGTCCCAGTTCACAAATCTTGGTAATAAGCAAGTATAGATAGGTACAGAAACAAATGATTGAAAATAAAAAAAATGTGGATTTTTTTAGTAATATGTTCCATGATTGACTGGCCAAAACTACATGGAATCATAGAAACAAATGATCTGAATTTTCTTATTCAAAGGAGCGGTGGGGTAGCCTTGTGGTTAAAGCATTCGCTCATCACGTCAAATACCCGGGTTCGATTTCCACATGGCTACAATGTGTGAAGCCCATTCCTGGTGTCCCCTGCTGTGATATTGCTGGAATATTGCTAAAAGCAGCGTAAAACTACCGGTAAACACACTCACTCTTATTCATAGTTTGCTTGGAAAAAAAATAACTGCTAATTATTTTATTTAAGGTTTGGCTGGAGAAAGCCCCAGGTGATTAGGATGGGGACTCACCTCCAGGAAGTCCAGCCTTGGTGTTGGTCTTTTCAATACGGTACTGATACACATGAAGAGTGAATAACACATGGGACGACCTCCCTTCCTCATCTGAAGGAGAACGATCACCAATTTGTTAACAATTCTTGACAAAGACAAATAATGCACAATTTGTTTCAAAACAAACAAAAAAGCTTCAGTGAACAAGTAAATTCCTTTCAAACGAAACATCAAACATTATCACATAAATAGGTGCACACATTGTATCACTTTTCACCTCAATGAATCCACATGGCAAAGGGAAATATTTGACAAAATTGGTTTCAAACTTAACGAAAGCTTCACTGAAAGCGTAACGTTTCTTTCAAATACAACATAAAAGATCATCTCATCAAATGGCACACATATTGAACCATATTTCTTCTTAATGGACCCTTTGATCTCCAGGATAAAGAATTCGATTTAGTTTTATTCACAGCATGATTTTGTCCCAATATTGAACTACTATTTTAAGAATCGGATAATGGTAAGGTATGAAAGAATTGAAGGTTCCAGCATGCTTACCAACAGGCGACCTTGCAGCAAGTGCAGCATCCAGGTAAAAGGCTGCTTTCTCCGCTGTTGGTGCTCTTAGTTCACTTTGATTCTCGAGCTGGGTACCACAGATAGGGTCCTCCCTTAAGTATACTCCTGGAGCTGTGCCTACTCCAGTTGTCTCTTGACCTGGAGGCAAACAGAGAATGTATGAAGACATTTCAGAGTTTTCTGTAAGCAACACTTGAAATATCAAGACAAGTGGAAGATTCTGCATTGGATGTTAAGTGAAACAAAAGATTAAAGTGAAGATTAAAGTTAACATGTTTTATATGGGATTACACTCTCTCAGTAAAGTACAGATTCTAGTACGTTGTTGGGTTGAGTCCCAACACTTTCTAATTTGACCACTTTCTAAAATGGCATTGTGTATTCAAGATAATTTTTTATATATTTTGGGGGTTCACAGATCTTTATTAATAATAGCCTGGTTGGTATATGGAGGAAAAATAGAAAATAAACTTAAGATCTGTTGCCATGTGAGCAGTGGTAGTTGTGATTGTCTGATTGAATGAGTTATAATCCTGAAACAGCAAAGGGACATAACTATTTATATAAAATTGTAAATCTTTGACTGGCCACTAGCTGAAGCATGGAAAAGAGAGATTACCAAATGAAAAACATTGAGTACACTTGAACAGAACAGCTAGCAGTGACATTTTTGTTACAGCAGTTTAAATACTATTCGTGTAGATTTAATCAGATCCATCTTGAAAACAATAGCGTTTCATAAAACCTTCACATCAACCAGAACGTTGCGGAAGTCAAAACAAACATTAACATAACCTGAATATCATGTACCATCTTCGTCTGTAATGTGTGTTGAATCATTCCCACTGATTTATTTTTCTAACTTTGTTCATTTGTTTGCAGGCATTTGTAAACATGTACAGTAAAAGCAACCTAGAGGAATGAAAACACGCATGTGCCTGACTGTATACATATAACCCATGTACTTCGCTACATCTGGCTAATCATGAACTTTCTCTACCAAAACCATCCAGACGCTCTCAACAACAAACCCTTCCTCCACCAATTAAACCCAGCCTTTCAAATTGTCTGAGCACCAGGCCTACATTTCCTTCAAATCATTTGAAGATCATCAGCCATCTTCAAGGAGGACATACTGAAGCCTCTGACACAAGCAAATCATCTCCCATTTCATTGTGTTTAGCAAGTTTTGACGGGACTTAATGTAGCTTGCCTTTAGGACCATGATGCACCGCGCAGGATGAGGACGTTTGTTGATTGTACAAATACATGCACGCAAACCATCCGTTGGTGCATCAACAAACACGCATAGTGGAAACAAACATAGGCCCCTGGAAGTGAACATTACTGACTGTTTAGAAGAATGGTATCACTCACAAAGTTAACTGTCTTTCCACTGATAGTGCTTCATTCTTGAAGGATTGGTCAGTTTCCTGTTCGGAATGGTCCAACAGTTACTGTGATGAATCTGTTTGTACCATTAATACCCAGGGAACGTTGTGTTGAGGGTTTTGTTTGAACCTCATTAATCAATATTTCAGTCCTATCATTCATTGGGCACAAAGAACGGCTTTACAAACTGTACAGATGTGGGAATCAAACTTGACATATCAGCTACAGAGCAAACGCTTTAACCTGAAAGCTTCCCTGGCAGGATATCTAAAAACAATTGAATACTGCTGGAAAAGTTTGAATCACTGCATAGCACTGTCTACAAAACCCCTTGAAACATACATTCTATGATAGTGTTATCAGAGACGTCTTTGGAATATGTAAAGTATTTTTTGCTTTTAAACTGACTTGAATAGATATCATTCAAATGGTCCATAAAATAACTTTCAGTTTGGCAAACAACCCTATTTTTAAAAATGAGAAGCAGACTTTTTGCTCATTTTTCAAATTTTCATATAACCTTCCAACCTTTGTTTAAAAAAAACACCTCCTAAAGGAAGAAAACAGAATGTTGATATTTCTATGATAAGAAAAAGACCTGACATATCTTGCAACAAAAAAAATATGAACCATGTCAAATTATCTTGACAAATTAGGGACAGTACTATAAAACACATATCTCAACAAAATTACCCACAAGCTAATTGAAAAAATGACAGGCGACGCATTACTCAACCAAAGCAAACTAATAACCACAGTTTCATCTTTTAGCTGCAGACGTAGAGAGGTCAGAGTTGGGTCCGACATCGATACATTCTGTGTTGTTTGTATAGCCCAAGCTTTGCCTACATCATCCTATCAACCGTTCCTCCAGAAGAAGGGGCAAATTATGACATAGGGACATGCAACCGCCCGGGTAGACATTGACAGCAGCCGAAGTTGTCGGAGTCAGCGACGATTGATTGATGGGGAGAGTGGAAGGGACGAGATGTGTCAAGATGCACACATTACCGCCACTGCTATAGATTGCTTAACTAACATTGTGCCTGTTACTGCCTTTCCCTGCTAGGCTTGAAGAAGAAGGAAGAGCCTCCACGAAACAGCCAGGCTCGAAGTGGGCAATTGATGAGAAATCAATCAATGGCCTCGTCAAATATTGACCTATGCAGATAGTAAAGAAGAGTTTATCTTCCACAGACGCCGTGCTGTGAACTCGACACTTTCTTGATTTCTGGCGTCAAAATACTTTAGCTTTTTCTAATACATTGTAGATGAGATTTTAGGGTTTGAATATGCTCTTCAGTGTGAGACTGTTCGTAAAATACATATTTACTGAAATGAATGCAGAGACAGTTGCTGATTCGATAGCATAGGTCAGTAAAGTTTAATAATGAACTTTCCATAAAGCTAAATTGAATTTTGTACATTTTTTGTGAAAGTTAACAGAACGTGGATATGTTCTTCCTTTCATACATTACAACCAGAAATTGGACACAGAATCTTATTTGAACTAATGAAGAAAAAGAAGTACTGCTGTTTTGTATTTTCTTCAGCAGAATAAATCTTCATGAACGAATTTACGATTGCCAAAGTGAGTTGCCAATAATGACCCTTGACTCTGTTGCCATGTCGTGATTACGAATCGACAATAATCCCTGGATGCTGGGAATTAGATGCTGACGCAATCAAACTGGTGGTGATGGCATCCAGAAATCACGACAACAGTCACACTTGATAAAAAACAGTCTTTTCCGTTTTTTATCAAAAAAGGACTTTCCACAAATGATCACATGCAAATGAAATTGAATTACTGGTTGCGACCTGGGAACATTTTGGTGTGTGACCAGGGTTGAGTTAACAGAAACGCACAGCTGAAGGCCTGGCGATCTTAATCGATCCAAGAATTAGTTTCCTTACTGTAGAACTCCGTACATGACAATTCAGAGTGATTCTTAATTGAATCATTTCCCGCAGTAGTTGATAGAGCGAGAGAAAAGGATGCAGAGAGGGCCTTAGCAAGCATTTCCTATGAGTGTCACACAATGTTCAGAAGCGTAGTCATGGCTGACTTCCCCTACCCAATACAAGCTGTCACACCATGGCAAATTCTTCAGCTACTCTCTTATTGAGCAGTGATCTCGAAACATCCGCCACTTGTGGCTTGTTACATCCGTTTTATCTCAAAACTGGTGAGCCACTGCTGTTTTGCACTATTTGTTAGGCCTCGTGCTCTCCATGGGTGCTGGATTGTGATCACCATGTATTTGGGCTGCTGTTAGCAACAGTTTGGGGGAGGTTGTAGGAGATCGGCCTGATTTAGCAGGAATTGCTTTGGTTATGTACCACACCATCTTGAAAGTATTTTCTGGTTAGATTTATTGCACTGGAAATGGAAAGGGTCTTCACTTCAGAAGCAAACACTCTGAAAGATGTCCACTTCATAATACAAACCATCCTGATCGGGATACTTCTCATCTAAATATCACCCATCAATGCTAATTAACGTTCTTGTATCTCTACAAATTGCCAGAAGTTAATAATAAGTGGGTTTTGAACATATATTTCATAAATGATTGATTCTTATTAGCTAAAATTGGTCATGTTTGTTCGTTTTACAATATGGGGTTCATGTAAGCTACAGGAGGTCTATAGAGATGTGACTGGATGATATTCCATCGTTTTATTGAAACAGACATAACAGCTCAGATTTTCCTAAATCAACCCTAAAATCTTTATCCAAGCAATCCTATTTCCCCTGGTTAGAATTCCTTTCATAATGTATTTGTACAATGTCTGCGAATGGTATCCCTGATAGCCATGGTCCGAATAAGAAATGATAGCGATTGCCTTGTGTAGAAAAAATACATCAAAGTAGGAGTTAAATCACTTTCAACAGTGTCTGGGTTGCTTCTTGTCCCATTGATGATACTAGGGCGTCACTACTGCATATACTGCACATTATGTGCACGTTAAGGGCATCTTCTTAGCATCTGCATCTAATCAATGTCATTACTCCAGTCTGATAGTTGTCAGATCATTGGCCCCACACATTATGAACAGCAGGCTCAATTTCCCATAATACAAATAGATATTATAAAGACAATCTCCAACTGGTAATTAAGAACACTTTCCGATCCAATTAATTAGTTTGTGAGTCACGCTTTTCCAATGTGATGGCATGCAGTTGAAGAATCTAATTTGCAATGGTCTGCTTATCAAACAACATTGAATAGCTTGCAATGAGATTTAGAAGCAACAATCACAGGCTGTTGTGTATTACTCAGAATGGTTTGTGCTGAAGAGGGGAAGATTAAATCCTTTTGTCCTCGTCACAGTTTCGGGGATCTCATTGGCAGAACATGTTAGGATAACATCGACGGATCTGCATGTTGCCTGTTCTTTCTAAAGCCTTGTTTGCTTCTGGTTAATAAGGTTTCATCTTTTGTTAGCTAATAAGTCCTAAGGAATGTCGGAATTGGTCTGTGATGCTATTGTGGTATGAGGAATCGTTTTTGACAGAGGCCTCTTTCAAGATCAATTTGTTGCACTGAGAAAACTTGGCCATTATGCCCTGAACAAAGTCATCTGAAGGAGCGGTTGCATTGCTTGATTTGACAACAATTCAAACAGGATTTTTTTCAAATCTCTGCTTCCTTTATCAAAGGTTTGCAAATTTTCAATTCATGATAAAATTACACAAAAATTTCACAGAAGAAATCCGTTGATAATCATAATTCCGAGCAGGAATAAAAAATTGGATTTTAAGAATTCTTGACTCAAATTGATTTTTGCATTGAAAAGGAATTGGAATGTTGAAACCCTCTGAAGAACATTGCAAATATCATTTCTTTTAAGATAATAGGTTGAATTCAAGGAATCAAACCAAAGTATGGCTATGGAAGTTAAGCTGACTTCTCCAATGGCACAAGGTGATACAAAGCTCTTGTAGAACATTACGACATACAACAGTGCTATTAATGAGTTATCCAAAAGTTCCCAATAAACATCACAGCAACTGTACATGAACAACATAGTTTCGGACTAATTCTGCTTTGATAAAAAGTCTTTGTACGCATTTACACAGATCTCCGATGCATGTTACAGACATGTTTGAAAGAAACTTGAATCGCTTGCCATTAAGCTTGATTATATTCCCAACCTGAGGTTTAGAATATCCTACCAGATTTCAAGACCACCAGCAAGGCGGACTCCTAAGGTATTATATCCTAGCCAGAGATATAGAATCATGGACCCAACATGTCGGGCATGTAGAACATGATCTATGGAGATCTCAACCCCTCGTGCTCAAACTATTCTGCGTTTTCAAATTCCTGCTTAATTTTTCATTCACAAATAGAACACCCTGGTATGGAGAAGTTTTGTATTTCATAAATGTGGTGATTTGAGCACATAACAAATTCTTTTTAGGCCTGGGTTTTCTCAGAAGTTATTTGATGTGGAATTTTGAATGGTATTATGTTGGTCTAGCTAATTCTAACAATTATAGCCCGAATATGATGAAATTGATGGTCGGAGTGTCTAAACATGCAACGGAGTTGGTGATAATGGACATTTTGAAATATTATCGCACATAATTGTGAGTCATATTGACCTTGACTGGTCAGAACACTTCATTTAAATTTTTTTGTTAAAGTTTTTCTAAACACAAACATTTAATACTTGACAAACAAGTTTAACACTTATGATGACAAAGCTAAAAGGACTGAATTTTGAAGATTACAACTGAAATCAAATATTTCATCAAGTTGCAGGCTCTGAAACACTTAAGTTGGTAATGGCATAAAATTCATGAAATCGTGATACTTTGAGGGAAATCATGGAGTCCATATTCCATGAAATGTGCAAGTAGCTTTGCGTAGATACGTTAGATAAACAGTTTAAAATTCATTAATTCATTAATTCATGGAATCTGGAGGGATATCATGAGATCTGCGTGTTATAAAATGCCTGGGTATCCATGGGCAACTACAGTCCTGGTATTTCATGGCAGCATGCTAAGAAGTGGACCGACCAGTCAGGACACTTAAAGAGAGATGGGGCAGAGGGCAATTGGTAGCCCCAGCAACTTGGATTCAAGTCATTCAAAAAACCACTTAGTTTGTCTGCTAACTAAAATCTCATGATGTAGATCAATCTCGAAGCTGATGATTACCTTAATTACACATAGACATTGTCTCAGTTCCACACATGGTCCTGATTACAGTGTCTAGACTTGGAGCTGGAAGTGGGGACTAGACCATGGAATGTTGCTAGTTTCTCTATATGGATAGTCCAGGAACTTACCGAGTGAAAGAATTTTGGGAAAACAATACAAATAAAATGATGTCTTACTTTGAGCAACATCGGCAAGCAGATCATGCAACACTTCCTGTTTGCCAATGACCTCAACTGCGGAGACACGGACAGAAAATCGAGCTCCTGTTTTTTCTTTCTGTTCATTGATGAGCTTGAACAACCACGCCACAGCACATGGCACCACCCCCCAACGTCTGTGATGACTCGTCACTCCCAATCATTGTGTAGCTTTTACCTGCAAGAGTAAAAATAATAGTCATGTCATGGAATTTAAGCAAGAAGGCAAGGACCAGACAATCCAGTGATCAACAGCATGAGCATGCATTTAGGATACAATAACATGTGTCAACCAAGTCAGTGAGTCAACTCTTATGACAAGCATGAGTTGGTGATGGCTAATTCTAACCCGTCACTAAATTGGGAGACAACAATCCATTGTACCTATCAGGGAACTGAACCTGGGATGTGTTGAGTTAATGTTTCAACCACATGGCTAACCCGCCATCATGCATTATGATACATGTGTGGTCAGGATCATAAACATATCTGGACCCCAGACCAATGAATAGTAGATCCTAGCATGACCAAGGGACACAACTCTGCACAGTGAATCATGTGCCTTAGCTCTCTGAGGCTACAGTGCACATCTAGCAACACCACCTTGTCATTTTTAAGCAACACTATCCCAGTAATTATGAAACAATAGTTTCCATGGCAGTCAAGACAAATGTATTTCCCTCAAATGAAACACAAACAATTCGCAACACTAAATCTTCTCCAAATATTCTAATTAAAATAAATTCACCAAACACTGACATTCCCAGCTTCAAGTTAACATAGATTCAATTTTTAAGAAATATCTAAAATCCAAAGCTGACATATCTCTCCCATTCCTTCAGTGCAGTTCCTCACAGACACTTCCATACATAGATAGCAAGTCAACAGGCAAGTTCCACAAGTCGGTCAGGTTCTAATGGCTTACATAACTCATTTGTCTGCCAAACCTCTGTTCCATCCAGATAATGACTGTTGCCATGAATCTGTTCCCTATTAATATAAACCATGTGTTGGATAGAATATTATGAAAATAATTAGAAATCCAATTATGTGGCTTGCCTAATTATCCTCAAAGAAATTGATAGTAAACAAGTGTTCCAGCTAAATGGACACATTCACTAATGCACATGTCTTTATCATAATAACATGGTAAGGATCTCAGCGCAGGAATATGTCTTGTGGTGCAAATGAAGTCTAAAATCAAAATTAATCTTAAGACGAAATTTAAGTTTGTAGTATATCTAAACCATGATGGAAGAATATCTGCATCTATTTCTCAACCCTTCGGAGATATTTGTTGTGTATCCTGTAAACACCTATTGATTTTATGCTCGGAATGCAGGGTACAGTTGCAATGAAGAGTCAGTGGTCTTAGACATGGGATATACTTTGCACAGTTGTGTCTCTTAGTCACACCAGGATTCACTGCTAATAAGTTTAGGTTCCAGATTTGCTTATACTTATTTCTGTGTCAGTACAATACCCATGATTATAGCTTTCACTATACCAGTAATTGAAGGTTTCACTATTACCATGCTTACAGGTTTCGCTATTCCCATTCCAATGTCCACGTTTGCTAGTGGTAAACATCTGCCCAAGCTAAGTCTATGCACATTTGTGTGTCATACTGCATATAAAAGAAATAGATCTCTTCAAATTGGGGCATTAAAGTGCTTATTTCTACAAAATCAATGATAAAATATTTTGTGTTGTTTTTATTACTTTTAATTGAAAATGTAAAAGAATAAAACTAAATTTATGTTATTCATCAAAATACAATACATGAATCATGCATATTATTTAACCGTTGAATCACCAAGAAGAAATACAAAATAAATCCATGGGATTGATCAAGTGTTAAACAACGGCAATGAAATTTATGACAAAAATTGCACTGAGCATTCAAGCATCAAATTATTGCAGTGAAATTTTAGACAGGAACTGTCAAAATATCTCAAATTTTTCTTCATTCAATATTTTCTTCTATTCACAAGCAAGGCACTTACAGGCTATTCACCGAGATACAAGTCTCCGGAATACCTGGAATCTGGCTACATATCTAAGCTTCAGTGAATCTATTTAGCTACAGCGCCTGAATATGATAACAACGGACCAATCACTATAAGGAGCTACAATTAAGACCAATAAAAGGTGATTTATTCCAGTGGTCATGTCTAATGAAATGGCCACTGCAGATTAATGGAATGACCCAATAGGACCTTGGTGGAGATGGTTTGGGTGTTGGACGGGTTAAGCAGTGAGATGGGTTTCAGTGAAGGGTTTGAGAGTTTTGGGGAGGATGTCTTGTGTTTGAAAAAGGCAGAAGTGCTTGGATGTACTGCTTGAAAATATGGCTAGAACATTTGCTAGGACATAGCATTACTTGAAAATATTCTTGGATATTTTGCTGGAACATTTGCTAGGACAAAACTGGTATAACTTGAAAATATACTGAGACATTTTGTTGGAATGTTTGCTGGGACAAACTGGTATTACTTGAAAATATACTGGGACATTTTGTTGGAAGTTTGCTAGGACAAAACTGGAATTATTTGAAAATATATTGGGACATTTTGTTGGAATGTTTGCTGGGACAAACTGGTATTACTTGAAAATATACTGGGACATTTTGTTGGAAGTTTGCTAGGACAAAACTGGAATTATTTGAAAATATATTGGGACATTTTGTTGGAATGTTTGCTGGGACAAACTGGTATAACTTGAAAATATACTGGGACATTTTGTTGGAAGTTTGCTAGGACAAAACTGGAATTATTTGAAAATATATTGGGACATTTTGCTGGAATGTTTGCTGGGACAAACTGGTATTACTTGAAAATATACTGGGACATTTTGTTGGAAGTTTGCTAGGACAAAACTGATATTATTTGAAAATATATTGGGACATTTTGCTGGAATGTTTGCTGGGACAAACTGGTATTACTTGAAAATATACTGGGACATTTTGTTGGAAGTTTGCTAGGACAAAACTGATATTATTTGAAAATATATTGGGACATTTTGTTGGAATGTTTGCTGGGACAAACTGGTATTACTTGGAAATATACTGGGAGTTGCCTGTAGGGAGGGGGTACATTGACTGTAGAGAGGGGGTAGCTGGACTGTAGGGAGGGGGTACATGGACTGTAGAGAGGGGGTAGCTGAACTGTAGGGGAGGGGTAGCTGAACTGTAGGGAGGGGGTACATGGACTGTAGGCATTAAATCCCATGTAACACAGGAGTGTGCTCTTCCATCTTGCTGAGGGCGATATGTATTCACCAAAGTGACAGTGACAGTAATATTTGACACTAATGAATACAATGTGAATATAACAGATAACATCCAGTAATAATCACAAGAATGGATTCATTACATGACAGTGGAGCATTCTTATGTCAACTTTTGGCGGAAAGATATCAGGCGTGAAGATACCAGCTAACTTCATGTTTGCTGCCACTATGCATTATCATGTGTCATAATGCCCGCAGGCGCTACAGAGAAGCCATATGGCAAACCGATCTGTCATGTATACTTAAAACTAGCCTCAATCTTCATATTTTAGCACAGCTTGAGCCAGCTATTTATATCTATTGATGAACAGTTAGTTGTACAACAGAGTAAAATGCTATCAACTATTTGCAATATGAGTTTCAGGTATAATAGCTCAATACACATGAAAAATTACTAGCTTTATGTTTCTAAATTATATCTGAAACAGTCGTTCTTCATTACTTGACACATTCTAATGAACATTTCTCCTATCTCAACAGCTGAGCATGAGATGAAATAGACAACAGCGCTAAGGCGTCAGTTTCGGTACAGTTCATTTCTGGCTCTTCCCTGATTGCTTGAAGCAAAGGGGGGTACAACCCACTGTTTCCTAATTACTATACCATCAGATGGGTAAGACGAAAAAATGGTAACAATGCTGAGGTTCGGGGATAGACGCCTCCTTGCAGACTGAAAGTCTTCCTCATCACCCCGATAAACTAATACCAGACAGATATAAACGATAATTCGATTAAAACATTCTGATACAGGTAATACAAAACAACACATGCAAAGGATAGCCTAATGCAGGATTTAATGAGCAGTAAATTTGTTAATTAAAGCATGTAATTAAGGATAGGTAGCATTATTTGGTAACAAGATGAAAGAAACTGTGACCTTAAGCTCCTACTCTGCAAGCCATGGAGAAAGGAATAGAGTAGTGATGGGCTCATAGATGGTGGGTGAGTGTTTTGTCAGAAAACATTCCTGTCTCCTATGGTACTGCTGATAGTCGGGATCTAGAATATCATCTCCATGTATGAAAAAGTATTTGTTCTGACTGCAACATGTCTATTTTCATTTCAATGAAATCAAGAATTTTCACTGAAATGTATTACACCCATGGTGTCCCAGTTATGCAATTTACAACAAATTTGATCATCATTATTGCCAGATGGTGATGTTGGCTGTGATAAGGATGAGATATGTTTCACTTGTAATGGTTTCAACGTTGTCTCGCTCTGTCAGTTATACAATTCATACCAGTATTGATTGCCTTTAAATATTAATTTCATAAACTGGAAGAGAGACTACATCACTATGAAAAAAAACATCTTAAGAATCAAACAGAAAAAACAGTGCAGTCAATATCATAATCATATCCAAAACTATCTATAGGCCTTTACAAAATAATTATAGACAACTTTCTGGTTCTTTTAGTTGAAGGGTGGTGGGGTAGGCTAGTTTTTAAAGGCTTCGCTTGTCACACCGAAGATCCGAGTTCAAGTCCCCACATGAGTACAATGTGTAAAGACCATTTCTGGTGATATCTCTGGAATATGACTTAAAATGGCATAAAATCATACTCACTCACTCATTTTGTTGAGAAAAAAATCTTATGATACTCAAGAAGTAACTATTTATCCATATTTTATGACAAATGTGTTAATTAAAACTTTGAATCTGGAAATTCCCACCCAAAATAAACACCAATTTTAGAATCACAACCATCTTTTAATTAAATCTTTATCAGATTATACAACAATTTACGCAAGTCAAACATCCAACTTGTATATACCTCAGAGCCATGAGGTTCAATAGGGTAATCCAACAGGCCATGTTTGCCGTCCTGGCCTGCTATCATTGGATCAAGCTAGAAGGGAGTTGATGCTTCACATGGATGTTTAAAAACACAACAAATTGCTGGAATGGTGGAACTGACCACAGGCCATGGCGTGGTAACAGGATTCTGCTGCCAATTTGTTGTGGTGAGCTGTCATGGCTTCCTCTCCAGACAGATTCAAGTGATAGCATAGCTCCGGGTAAAAATTGGGGATCCAGAGATTGTTAATGCAGCAGGTTTGGTTCTTTAGAAAAATCGTATGAAGAATTTGATTTTGAAGAAGAACAGGAATTAATTTCTAATAAATTGTCACACTTTACATTTAGTTACACATGTGATGGAAAAAAAATTACTATAACACACAGGATATTTTTTTTTCCAGAATTATTTCCTATTGAAATTACCAATTTCAAACATACACAAACATAAGAAATATTCAGAAATATATATTTCATCCATGGTAATTAGCTGGAATAACAGTAATGACATTCAAACCAATTTACAACATTAAGACAATAGATTTGATTTTGGAACAGATTCTTGTTGTTGATATTCCCTGGTATCTGGCTAATAGCTAAAAGAATGCTGATGAGAACCAAAGCAATAATAAACAATTCATAGAAACCATCCATAACCTATAATCATTTCACACAAAATTGAGTCTCGTAGCAAGTCTGTGTTTGCTAGATGATACAGAGGCTGGCTGGAAGGCACAGACTCAGTAATGAAGCCCTTTGCTTGTGGCTACGTCAGATGACACTGTGTACATAGAATAGCTTGCACTGGTGCTGCATGATTCCATCGACTGTGGCACACACTCAGAGTACCAACTGTGCGCACTAGGAGATTGATTCAGAAAATTGTCATCAGCGTTTCCATCATTCACAAAACTACATTACCTTTGACAGGTCATCGTCAATGGAAATGCAACCTATTTCCGTTAAAACATAATAAATATTTTGTCCTAATGCAAGAAAAAATCTTATGTGTGGCATTTTATTTTAATCAGCAGAAAATTTAGAGTCCAATGCACCTATAATATTTGAAATATCTCAAATTTATTGAATTATCTCCGTTTTCGTTTTTGCAGCCCCACCTAAACTGTTTAGTAGAAGATGAGTTGAAAAAGGTCAAGTTCATCTTCTTCAACTGAGACAATAACACAAGCTGGATGGCGTCTCAGTCATGCAGAAGCTATTGAGACAGAGAATAAAGCGAGGACTGTCTCTAAATTCACATTCATCACAGATATTGACATCAATTAAGATGTAAGAGCTTTCACCTTTTAAGCATCTGTAAACTGATAAAGCAGCTTAAGCAGTTGTGGGAGAAAAGAGGCGATTTGACACATAAGAAGATGCAAAGCCCAGTTAATTCCACGATGCTTTCTGCTCAAATATGACGTTGAGGATTACTTCTGCATGCTTCTTAGTTCACCCTTTCGCAAGACGTAAACAATTATGTAACATGTATTTGTATTTCCTCAACTAGAGTTCAATTATGCGTATTTTGTTTCAACATATGGAAGCAATAAGGCTATTACAGTTTGCCACTACTCGGTGCATAGCTCTTGAGAAACACATGGTGATGTGTATAATATGTGTTTTGAGGAAATGAGGTGTTACAGTTAACATTTCATTTTTAGTTTCTTTCATTCATGTATTTTGCATTCAAGGGGTGTGGGGTCTGAACCTTCAACCCTTAGGGAGTACTTCTCTCAGTGAAAACAATACCGGGGATTCAGTACAAATAATCTGGCAACTTGATCGTGTGCAAAAAACATAATACCATTATTTCCTCGTTTTGAGAGAGTTACTGAGCTTGCAATAAACAGAATCTATTTAACCTGTTTAATTTGTACCTGAGTTGGCATCTTCAAGAATGTTTTTTAATGAAAAAAGAAGAGGTATCTGTTTATCTATCAAAGCTAAGATACTCATATTAATCACAGAGTGAGTGAGTATGGTTTTATGCTGCTTATAGCAATATTCCAGAAATATCATGGCTGGGGATGCAAGAAATGGGTTTCACACATCAGATTTGACCTCGGGTCATCGGCGTGATGAACAAACACTTTAACTACTAGGCTACCCCACAGCACAATGACCATAAATATATATACCATGGTATAAATTGGTTATTGTACTGAATATCATGCGTGCAATGAGATGAGTTATTAGGTAATATTATGCTTCTTTGACAAATATACTTCGTTTGGGATAGATATGACTCAGTAACAAACCATGTCCACTCTTGATAATGACATTTAATGTTATTTGTGTCATTTTGTTCGTTCTGAGACTTGATGTAACTAAACATTTTCATCCTTTCTTCAAAGAAAACAAACTTCGTATTCATAATTCAAGGCAGTAATTTTCTTAAGATCTTTTACCAAAATGCAATATTCATGAGAAAAGTTAGACCACAAGACCAGACACTGAACAAAATCAATATTCATGTAGACTATTATAAGCAATAGGATTAGCCAGGGATATACGCTTAGAGTAGAACTATTTATTACAGGTACATAAAATCTTTTTTAGTTCTCTTTTTCCCTTTTTTTAATGAAAGGTGCCATAAAGAAAAGTGACAAAAACCATTTCCATAATCATAAACATAAAACATCAGCACCAAGGATCAAGGGTCTTCATCTGAAGAAACCGATTCCATTGATTGGAAATGTCAAAGTGGAGGTGAAAATCATGTAAACGAATTCCTGAAAATCAGTGATGACACCAGGTGCTCCTGACACCCCAGTCTATTGTATGATTCCAACTACAGCATAAACATGTGTTTATGAGTCTTTGTCAAACAGTAATGACATAAGGAGCAAGAAGCACATTCTGTCTCGCATGTGGCACTGGTGGAACTGCCTTCAAAGGTAAATCAGTTGTCTATCACACAAATAAAAATAGGGAATTGCATCAGACATAATTTCTGTAACTGGTTTGTTAAAGTTGGAAATGTCCTCTACATGTACACCATAAAATATTTTGAAAACTTTCTTGAGGCCATGAGTGTTGTAATCCTTATCTAACAACTTTGTAATCTCAACTTGTTTGTCATCAAGCAAGTCATTTTAATCTCAACACTGTAATCACCGAACAAGCAATGAATGAAAAGTATCAGCACAGCAGACAAATGTATTTCCAACCTAAAACAGCATGACTGTAAACAAGAGCATTCAACTCATCACCAGAACTAAGGCATCTTAAGTTTCAATAGTAATGAAAACAAAATTTGATCATGATGCCTGTTCTTAAGGCAATAGATTGCTATGATCGGTGCAACCTTAATGCAAACAAATCTTGCTTGATTCTATTAACCACAGGAAGTGGAACCACTACAGGAATGTGCGGACAGCGCGGAAAATTTTCAAGTTTTCCTGTCGGAAATGAGATTCATCACAAGAAGAACTCTTCACACAGACAATCTCTTAGAAGTAGCAGTGTCCATGCTGAAATTAACACATGTCAATTTCACTCACAAGATGTTTTTACAAGTATTTTTTCATGAATGACAAATACATACAACCAACTGCTGCAAAGGATTCTGGAACATTTTGGGATGATTTTTACAATGATAACGTATTTGGACATGAAAAAAAGCCCTTAATTTCATAATCAACATTATTACAGAAAGACTCCTCATTAGTGAAGATGATTTTTATTCAAATATAATTACTGAAATCACGATTGAGCAATGATGGATTTGGCTTGTAATAACTCACAATCACATTAACAGTGCAAAGTGTATATGAGAGGGTAATAACAGCTAATCTTCAAAGTATTTCCATTACCCAATTCATGATGAAGATTTCTCCATTTTCTAACTGTGAGCCCACCTACATTGCCTACCGAGCTTAACCCTGGTAATCCCAAAGTTTCATCCAGAGTATTTCAATATGATTAGTTTCAGGATTCAAGAGTTAATATTACTGTATTGGAATGCTGCCAAGACATGTTCCGAGCTGATGAAATATAAAAGTCATCAAATTCTGCCTGATGGTTCATGAGCAGAATCTACATCAAAAGATACATTAAGGAATCTTAATACTTACTTCACATCTCATGATTATAAAGGTTTAAAGCCTGGTAGTCATGCTCAACCTGGCAACTGCATTTTAAGACATAATAAAACTAAGCTCTTTGATCATACAAAAGGCATATCCAACTAGTCAAGTGGCATTTGCAGATATCACCAGCAAAATATCTTAAAATAGAAGCTAGGTTGACATAACAGAAAATCTTTAATGTCAAATCATCTCAAGGACGAAATTCATTTCATGCATTGTGTACATACAGCATTTCTGGAGAAATGTCAATTTCATGATGAGATCAGTACATCATGCTAAGATAAGGTATGATTCTGAAACTGGCATCACAAATGCCTTGTACATTGCACATATACAGGATAAGAGCATGTCAGAGACGTAGGGAGTATGTCTTTGGATAATTCAATTTCCACACTGCCTGTTGCTACATTGATGCCATTTTCGAATCAGTATGATGTAATGTCCATGATATTAATCTAATCTATTGCAACTGATACAAACGATCATTGATTTTTGTCAATGCATGAGAACTTTTTTCAGTATGAATCCTTTTGATCTTTATAAATGGTGTGCTAACTGATTAATATTGCACTTGTTCAACAAATATTTACTGTTCTTGACACTGAGCATACTTTTTCACAATGGGCTTCAGTGGCATACAATGCTGCATTCTGATACCTACAATTGTTCCTAGCACTGGCTGCACTTAAATGTATGTCTACATGCAATAAAAAAACTGCAGTTTCCGAATTCACACTTAAAAATTGTTTATTTATTCCATTTATAGCACCAGCAGGTCTTTGAAGTTTTCAGTTCAAAATGTGCTGTATTAAATTTATCACACATGCAAATATGTTGCCTTTCATCAACTACCGCCTTTGAAACATGGAATCAATAAAAAGTTTGCAAGCCAAAAATATTTCTCTCATTTGTACTCCCAAAAAACTTTTTGCTGAACAATTCAATCACTCAGCATTGCCTTCCGACACAACAACAGTGCTTTCTCTTTATTATATGCTCTTCTCATCACCAAGACTTATTCCTCTTACTTGTATAACAAAAATCATGCTTGAAACACTTTCATCACTCAGCAGATCACTTGAACAGAATCAAAACATATTTCTATCTTTCTGAATGTGTTTTCACTGTTTTAAAATCATATTTTTTAGGGATGAAAAACACCTCAAAATTTATTGGCCTCTTTTAACAGACATAATCCCCTAAGTTCAGAACTGTAAGTACTTGGTATAATCAATTACATGTGTACCACACTAACCCATGAAATTGATAACTGAAATGTACATCTGTCATACAAACAGCTGACTGTCGTCACAAGTCGACATGGCTACCACATGATACCCTGTCTACAACATTGTAGGCTAACTTAACACAGATGGTCCTAAATGAAGGGTTCCTAGCGTGACTCATTTTGCACTGCAAATCATTATTACCTGGGACCCTAGACTTTGTAACAAGGATTGATGATAGCTGAAAAACGTTTCTATACACAGCTAGGAATTACGTTATAAACAAATGTATCCATCCTCCAAGGAAGCCATTTTGCAATGTGATCTTGTAGTTATGGCTGTCATATGTGTCACGGTGATCTAAAGATCCTTGGTTTAGCTTATGACAAGTACTGGTAGAAGAATTATTTTCTTCATTTTTTTCTAAATAGCTCTAAAATATTTCAAGTTCAGAATCAAACTAAATAAAGGAAGTGATAAAAGTGATTTGCCAGTCCTGAAGTATAAAAACAGATTTAGAGTTAGGAAGTTTACAATTTGAGAGGATAAGAATGTATGAGTAAACATTGTTACCATGAACAAGGTCATCACGCCATCACTGGTAACCCTTGAATTCAAAATATCACAGATAAGTCTTCTTTCCTTTTGGTATTTCATTATTCGAAAGCCTCTTACCGCCTACAACAATTTCAGGAGAATTTTAGTATCCAATTCTAGTTCAAAATTCAAAAAGATACTTTCATGGAAATCACAAAGGCACTCTCAAATATTAGACTTCTCTACACAAAATACAAAAAGCACATATACATATCACAAAATTTATTTCAAAGATATCACTGTCTGCATATAATAGGAGAGGATTCAGCAATCTAAAATGTTATGTTATGCATAATGTAGTTTATATTCATAATGCAAATATTACTGTGAAATATTTCTAGCATGATAACATTCCGCTTTGACAGCAACATCCATATGGTTCAAAAGGCATGTCCTTGTGGACGAATTTAGTCTTTTAAACACCAAACTGTCGTTTTGTACCATATTCATTGTATATTACTCAATATTATTATTTGTTGGAAATATTAATAATGTATAACAGTACTTAGGCCAAATATATGCAGGATGACTGTTTATCTTTCTTAATTGACCAGACCCGTGAAGATCCGGGGTAGAATAGGTCTTCAGCAACCCATGGTACTATGCTTGTCATAAGAGGCGACTAACAGGATCAGGTGGTCAGGCTCGCTGAGTTGGTTGACACATGTCATCGGTTCCCCATTGCACAGATCGATGCTCATGCTGTTGATCACTGGTATTTTCTGGTCCAGACTCGATTACTTACAGACTGCCGCCATATAGCTGGAATACTGATGAGTGCAGCGTAAAACTAAACTCACTCACTCACTTAATTGACCATAAACTGAAGGTCTGACCTTACAAGTTTTTTGACTTTGTTTCAATTAAAACATGTTGAATACCCCCCCCCCTACCAATCCTATTTGTCATTAGTGAACTTCAATTTTACGTCACATCAGCATTATTTCTGCCATATATATATAGTGATGAGCTATTCATCATCAAGACTTTACAGTATTACTGTCATATATATATAGTGATGAGCTATTCATCATCAAGACTTTACAGTATTACTGTCATATAGTGATGAGCTATTCATCATTAAGACTTTACAGTATTACTGTCATATAGTGATGAGCTATTCATCATCAAGACTTTACAGTATTACTGTCATATAGTGATGAGCTATTCATCATCAAGACTTTACAGTATTACTGTCATATAGTGATGAGCTATTCATCATCAAGACTTTCCAGTATTACTGCCATATAGTGATGAGCTATTCATCATCAAGACTTTACAGTATTTCTGCCATATAGTGATGAGCTATTCATCATCAAGACTTTACAGTATTTCTGCCATATATATATAGTGATGAGCTATTCATCATCAAGACTTTACAGTATTACTGTCATATAGTGATGAGCTATTCATCATTAAGACTTTACAGTATTTCTGCCATATATATATAGTGATGAGCTATTCATCATCAAGACTTTACAGTATTACTGTCATATAGTGATGAGCTATTCATCATCAAGACTTTACAGTATTACTGTCATATAGTGATGAGCTATTCATCATTAAGACTTTACAGTATTACTGTCATATAGTGATGAGCTATTCATCATCAAGACTTTACAGTATTACTGTCATATAGTGATGAGCTATTCATCATCAAGACTTTACAGTATTACTGTCATATAGTGATGAGCTATTCATCATCAAGACTTTACAGTATTTCTGCCATATAGTGATGAGCTATTCATCATCAAGACTTTACAGTATTTCTGCCATATAGTGATGAGCTATTCATCATTAAGACTTTACAGTATTTCTGCCATATAGTGATGAGCTATTCATCATCAAGACTTTACAGTATTACTGCCATATAGTGATGAGCTATTCATCATCAAGACTTTACAGTATTTCTGCCATATAGTGATGAGCTATTCATCATCAAGACTTTACAGTATTACTGTCATATAGTGATGAGCTATTCATCATTAAGACTTTACAGTATTTCTGCCATATAGTGATGAGCTATTCATCATCAAGACTTTACAGTATTACTGTCATATAGTGATGAGCTATTCATCATTAAGACTTTACAGTATTTCTGCCATATAGTGATGAGCTATTCATCATCAAGACTTTACAGTATTACTGTCATATAGTGATGAGCTATTCATCATTAAGACTTTACAGTATTTCTGCCATATATATATAGTGATGAGCTATTCATCATCAAGACTTTACAGTATTACTGTCATATAGTGATGAGCTATTCATCATCAAGACTTTACAGTATTACTGTCATATAGTGATGAGCTATTCATCATTAAGACTTTACAGTATTACTGTCATATAGTGATGAGCTATTCATCATCAAGACTTTACAGTATTACTGTCATATAGTGATGAGCTATTCATCATCAAGACTTTACAGTATTACTGTCATATAGTGATGAGCTATTCATCATCAAGACTTTACAGTATTTCTGCCATATAGTGATGAGCTATTCATCATCAAGACTTTACAGTATTTCTGCCATATAGTGATGAGCTATTCATCATTAAGACTTTACAGTATTTCTGCCATATAGTGATGAGCTATTCATCATCAAGACTTTACAGTATTACTGCCATATAGTGATGAGCTATTCATCATCAAGACTTTACAGTATTACTGTCATATAGTGATGAGCTATTCATCATCAAGACTTTACAGTATTTCTGCCATATAGTGATGAGCTATTCATCATCAAGACTTTACAGTATTTCTGCCATATAGTGATGAGCTATTCATCATCAAGACTTTACAGTATTTCTGCCATATAGTGATGAGCTATTCATCATCAAGACTTTACAGTATTTCTGCCATATAGTGATGAGCTATTCATCATTAAGACTTTACAGTATTTCTGTCATATAGTGATGAGCTATTCATCATTAAGACTTTACAGTATTTCTGCCATATAGTGATGAGCTATTCATCATTAAGACTTTACAGTATTACTGTCATATAGTGATGAGCTATTCATCATTAAGACTTTACAGTATTACTGTCATATAGTGATGAGCTATTCATCATCAAGACTTTACAGTATTACTGTCATATAGTGATGAGCTATTCATCATCAAGACTTTACAGTATTTCTGCCATATAGTGATGAGCTATTCATCATTAAGACTTTACAGTATTACTGTCATATAGTGATGAGCTATTCATCATTAAGACTTTACAGTATTACTGTCATATAGTGATGAGCTATTCATCATCAAGACTTTACAGTATTACTGTCATATAGTGATGAGCTATTCATCATTAAGACTTTACAGTATTACTGTCATATAGTGATGAGCTATTCATCATCAAGACTTTACAGTATTTCTGTCATACTGCAAAAGTTTATCCATCCAGTATATTAATTAAAAAATACCCAACAAGTATATTATTATTTGTATTGCTAAACCTAAAATCTACACAAAAATACATTCCCTTTAAAACTAAATGACAAGTCAAAAAGGGAAAAGTCATTTTTCTCAATCACTGGATTGTCTGCTCCAGACTCCATAATTTACAAACTGCCGCCATATAGCTGGAATATTGCTGAGTGCAGTGGTAAGAACAAACAAACAAACAAACAAACAAACAAACAAACAAACAAACAAACAAACAAACAAACAAACAAACAAACAAACAAACAAACAAACAAACAAACAAACAAACAAACAAACAAACAAAACAAAACAAAACAAAACAAAAGCCATGACAAATTACTGTTGTTATATGAAAAACTCAAATGTCCTTCAACTTCTTTGCAGTAGCATATATTCATATTTTATAATACATAAATGACTGAAAAGTCACAAGGAGAGGTGATGTAAAGTTTAATGTGCTTATCCCTTATAGGTTAGGTAATAACAATGCTATATGACATGTATATTACATAGTAAATCATCGTTAATCACAAGTAAACAGTTATCTGTAAGTGCTGTAGGAAATTAACAAGACAAAAATAACACCATGATATTTGAAGCACAACAATTTGATCAAGATGAGCTTTAAATTATTTATTGACTGCATGACATAGGGCAGACACACACTTAATCTTTAAAAGTCAAATAAACAATTACAACATTCTGTCTAGACATATATTCAATAACAAAGAAAAAGCATATAAATAGTTAAATAAACAATCTGAAATTGACACTTATCATGTCTTTGAATGGCATTTAGACACCCATGTTATGTCGACATGTTCACCCACTCAGACTGAAAAGGTCACAAGAAAGACTTTAATGTTAAGTGAAACGGTGCCTCGTGAAACCTGTTGCATTGTCTAGTTTTCACTAGAATTAAAAGTTTCCATATACTGTTGTGGTGGCCTTGTGGTTAAAGTGTTGGATCAGGGTTCAGTTCCCAAATTATTGGTACATGTGAACCAGTTATTAATAAAGCTGGAATATTGCTAAAATAGGCATAAATTTCAACTGACACTTTCAACAGGAAAAAATTGAAGTCATATTTAGAAATTATGTTTATTGTTATCCATAATAGAATCTTCTATGTGAATGTATTTTATTTTGATGGCCGAATTTAATTTTTATGCACTTTGATTTTTTTTTTAAATTTCAATGCTTACTTTCTTCTCCCCTCTGAACCACCTCCTCTGACAAACATTCACCTCAATAAAAACTGATTAAATAACATCCATTTTTTATGCAAAACTAGGAAGGGCTTGTGTCAAAACCCTCAATCCATGTTATGATATTAAAACATTTTTCACTCAAAGGATAGAAGAACTCATATCCTCAAAAAACTGCTGACTAAGTTCATAAATATGTCCACATGTCTATTTCTCTATGGACTAAATCACCTATAACAATTCATTTAGTGGACAGGTATGACAGACAAATGGCCCCAGTACTCTCCACAGAGGACAAGTGGTCAGCCATCTTGTTTTTCCGCTCAGTTTCAATGAAAGCTTTCCGATGTACTAAAGAGTCTAACAGTTTCTTGTCAGCCTGGGGTAACGGCAGCTTTCTTTATCCCCAAATATATCACATCAAATGGCCCATCTCAATAGGCCTTATTGCTAGAGATGTCGTAGAGAATACTTTTATGGCAAGCTCTCTTTCCTTGTATAATGTATATATGCAAATTGTATGCACGGTCAATAGTGATAAAAACTTCACTCTGGGGAGGTACCCATTGTAATATGGATGCTAGAATTTGGCTACAGAAGATACAGGCATGGCTCCAAGTACTCAAACCAATGTGCCTCTCATAAAACCCTATTCTTGGGATTTGTTTCATTAGACAAAATTAGCAGCTAATTTATTGATTTTAATGTTTAATGATTTAATACCCTTTGCTTTAAACTTTCATCCTCAAAGGAGCTAGCAGTAACGGTGCCAGTCTATCCACGCTCAGTGCTCTTCTTTGAAGGCTAAATACCGATAGTGCAAAATTGACAATTTTGAGGAAGCATTTGTGTTATTCCTTGCAGGGGGGGGGCACGTGAGGTAAAAGTTTATACGGTCTTATCCACAGTGATGTCCGTGGAAATCCCTCCGCCTGTTATGCCTTTCATACATCGGTGGCATAAAAGTTCAAGTTATCGGATGAAAGCGGGGAGAGTAAGCCAGCGAACACTTCCTGCCACCGGAATGCGAAGATCAGAGAGCTGGTTTTGTAAATGCTGCTCAGCATGCACTCATTCCCCGAGCACCTGGTCTCACAAACAACACCTAATTTTATCAAGGAAACATTAAAAGTTTTCTTACCAAGCTTTGAGTGGCCAAATGTGAAAAGACATCCATCTGCACCATTTACAACTGCTTGAACAATCTCCTGCAAGGCTGCTTGAACACACCTCAGCCTGAAAATGAAATATACATACATCTTAGATCGAAATTGATCTGAGAAAAAGAAAAGAAAAAACTTTATAACTTTGGTTACTTCTCATGGCAAATAATGTCGAACTAACCGTCAGTTGTGCTTCATGTGTTTATGTTATAAACACCTTTGTGTCTATACAGAAACAGCCTTCACAGGAGTTACATACTGAAAGATCTCTGTCAGCTGATGATATGAAACATCTATTTACATGCAATATACAAGCACATTGATGTCATCATGTCAGTGGCACGAACACATGTTTATTCAGCTGTGGTATATGGTTTGTTTCTGCAATAAAGATATAACTATAATATACAACAGAAAGCTGTTTATAGGCATTGGAATAAGACCACCCAAAACATACTTATCTTTTCATTACATACCAATTCTACCTGAATGTCCATTTTTTTTCCAACATTGCCATGTTCTTTTGTGAAACTGGATGTTTAATGACTTAACAGAATCACTTCTTTGAGAGGAAGTTAGAAGTAGGAGTACTAAGGAACGCCTTTATTACAATAGGAGCTCCTACTTTCCATATATTCTGATACTTTCCTTACAGTATCGTGTGAATGTGCAATTGTACTCACAAGTTGAAACCAAGGTGAATACAATTACAGGTGCTTTATCACATCTTTGAAGAGTTTGAAGACGTTTAGAGGTGACTACCAATTAAAAGTCATGTTGCTGAAACTATCCTCAAAGAAATGAACACAAAAGAAATGGATGAGCAATCAACTAATGTGCCCATTGAAAAACCCTGATGTACATTTCATGATGATGATGCATGTTCTCAAGATGAAGCCATTACCAAGAAGGCTGCAGCAATCATCAATGCCAAGAATAAAACAGGAAACATTTTAACATTTTAGTCAGCTCACATTACTGCATAGTGCCAGACAGTTCCTTAGATAACAGAGTGTTGATTCCACAGAATGGCAGGCAGCACAGACATTTTGAAGTCTGTATCGAACATATCAGCTGAAAATGTTATCTGAGATTAGCGATTAGACAAAGGTCATTTACTTTGTTGAAGATGTCTTCAGTGGTAATCATGCAGTTTGCATTCCTAAATATTGGTTTAATGGGAACGCAAGTGTATAACAATAAAATCACTATCTGGGTAATTGTTAGTTTGCATAAACAGACACGCTTGTCATACATCAAAGTCACTCATGTGCCATTTTCATGTATATGCTGTGTTCTTTGGGTTTCAACTCAACATTGCAACAATTACGTACACCAAAAACTGTCCCAAAGAAACGACAGCTCCATCTTTATTTGTTGTTTTCGCTTGAACCTCAACAACAGAATTCATCAGTCATGTTTGCAAGCAAATAATCACTGAGCTCGTATATCAGTCTATGCGCAGGGCTCAGTGAAAACGACTATGGCAAAGGCCATTTTTCTTGCAGGCTGAAATGAGGATATTGGAAGCATGGCGAAGACCATACTTCCAGCAGGGATATATTGTGGGGGATTTTCAGTGAGCTGTTGCATGCATTTAACCTGACCTCTTCCCCATTTTCCCTCATAACCAAAAGGGAGGATAATGCCAGAGAAGAAACTGTTTCACCATATGTTGTTCCCTATGCACAAGCAAGGTGAGAGGAACTGAGCAGGGGGTTGGGCATTGGGGTTTTAGGGGTGAGGGGAATCAGATAGTTCAACTCAGGTAGCAACAATACCCACAAGAATCTTAGTCTTTTAACATGAGGCAGATGTCTGTGTTGCAGAATTGACAGGAATGCTTAGGTCAGCAATGTCACTGAAGGTATTTTCAGATATAGACAGCAGAAATGTTATCAATTCTGCAGAATGTTTCATAGCATATCTTGGGTATAAAAGAGCGTTTTCAGGCATTAAATGCTATATTTCATTTACTGATTTGATTAAGTGTGATACGTTTAACTATATGATGTGATTTCAAGGGCGATTTCAATTTTGATGAAAATTGTCAGCAGTGCAACTGTAGAGTGAAAGTACTAGGTGAAATTAAATGCCACAGAGTCCGATGTGAAGCCAAATGATATCTTAGAGTGAGTGAGTGAGCATGGTTTTATGCCGCTTTTAGCAATATTCCAGCAATATCACGGTGGGGGACACAAGAAATGGGCTTCACGCATTGTACCCATGCAGGGAATCGAACTCGGGTCTTCGGCGTGGTGAGTGAACGCTTTAACCACTAGACTACCCCACTGCCCATATCTCTGCTTGACATCAGTATCATATGTTATTCAGACATTACACAAATGCTGACACAAACACATGAATTCATCCAAAATTCTTGTACATCCTCAGAAACCAAAATTACTGTCATCGATGTAAATACAGTACCATCCTCATTTGTCCTAAATACCAGTGTGTGCAATCTCAAACCCTGCCACCTGACACCTTAACCACTAGGATACCCCAATATGTTAGATGTGAAACTTAAGAACTTAGTGTCAGAAGTGAAACTGGAGGAGAGAATGTCAGATGTGAAACTGGAGGAGAGAGCGTCTGATGTGAAACTGGAGGACAGAGTGTCAGATGTGAAACTGGAGGACAGATTGTCAGATGTGAAACTGGAGGACAGAGTGTCAGATGTGAAACTGGAGGAGAGAGAGTCAGATGTGAAACTGGAGGACAGAGTGTCAGTGAAACTGGAGGACAGAGTGTCAGATGTGAAATGGGAGGACAGAGTGTCAGATGTGAAACTGGAGGAAACAGCGTCATATGAGCAACTGGAGAAAAACAGTGTCAGAAGTGAGACTGCAAAACATAGTTTCAGAAGTGAAACTAGAGGACATGTCAGACAGAAAACCGGTTGAGTGACCAGTGATGAAGAGCATAGTGTGACCAGTGAAACCGGAGGACACATCAGAAATGAAGTGTCAGACGTAGAAATGTTATAAGTGCCACAGCTCTGTCAGACTGGGGAAACTATTACTTATTCACCTGCTCTGCCCCGGGCAGGTAATGGGATCACAGTACCAGTGCTGCTTTGCGATGATTTAGTGATGAACAAGACAGAGGCTATATATGGTCATCACACAAACTAAAGCCAAGGAACCAATTAATTAATAATTTACACATGGCTGGATTCTTCTTGTCCTGGTGACTGCTCCCAATGCAGTCAGCTCTCATTACCTCAACCCTAAATATCTCATCATAAACCTTTGGTCCCAATCTCCTGACTATAGATCATATATCAATTATCCTCAGACTACACCCAGTTCATCTCAAGGCAATGTCACAGGGTCATGTTCTGATGGAATACAGTAATTCAAATTTCATATTCCAAGTGTACTTTACCTATAAGATATTATTTTATATCACTACATAATTTACTTAACATGATTCTTTCACTTTTAAAAATTAAAAATGGTATCTGAAAATAGTTTTATCAGCAAAGTTGATCTGATTTATGAAAATACGGATGCGTGTTTGACTTGGACTCAGAAATCAGATACTCAATATTTTAATCTGATAAACTTAACCTTTTAAAGAATAGAATACATTTTAAAGAATAGAATACATTCTAATAAGACGCTAACCTTAACACATGACACTTCTAAGAGTACAGATCACCCTTCAGTGGGTAACTTATCTAATGTTGGTCAAGAAAGGAATGGGCTTGCCTAAGGGAGACATCACAGAGTGTTTATATACATTTGAACACCCTGAAAATGTGTTATCCATCTGACAATACACACCGAGCCTCAGGTATAGAAGTAATCGATCAGCCGCAAGAATTTCTGTCACATTCTTGGCACCATTGTGTTGTCATACTATCTGCCAAGTTGCCGCATCCTTTCAACACCTTACTCAACACATAACAAACAAAAAAGGGTAGTCCATAATAAGAGTGTCAGAAGGGGAGATAATGCTGGTCCCAATACAGCTATCATGCTTAACGAAGTCCCAGCAACTAGGGTGAAAACCAGTGCTACAAGATGTGATGTTACCAAAAACAGACAAGCTATCAACAACTCTTGCAGAAAACTGGGTTAATATGGGTGAAAATGAATGTTTAACAAGCAGAAAAACACCTACGCTGAACTTGATGAATAGTTCAGATAAAGTTTTAGCAGGTAAAAGATGTCTCATTTGGAACACAGGTTGTAAGGGTAGCAATTAATGTTGAATCAGGCCTTTGATGTTGTGTAGTGATACTGAATCTTTATTTGAATCCTTTGAATTTTAAGAAAAACATACACAAGGTTGTTACTATAATTCATGCCTATCATTACTATAGGGAACCAAAAATGTTTTGTCAGCTAGACACAATTTCATAAAAATATCTCTTTCTTTTTTTGTTCAGTACATCTACATGTGGTTAAATCATACTTTCAAATTCTGGTAAATCATACCACTCACTTGCATTTTGGCTACCATGGTAACAAATGATCATTATGCATCACTTTATGAAAAAGCTGTATTTTCAACTCCCTGGGGAGAGTGCAACTAAACCAACTTCCCTGTGAGTCCAGGAAGATTTCCATGGGACTTAACAAGGTTGGAGTCTTACACTTAGTAGTTACAGACATGGAAAAAAGAATTCATTGTGCACAATAGTGTTTTATGAATAAAACATGAAGAAGTGTCAGTTATACAAAGACGGGTGAAACAGCTTACCAGCGAGTCATCTGGTGAGAAGACAGCATCGAATGCAAACATTTTAGGGGCAGTCACTCCCCCTCTTCTGCTTGCAGCAGTTGAGTAACCACTGGCGGACGGGTCATAAACGGTTACTTGCTTCTTCCGAGGGTCAAGGTTTAGGAAAGTGTGGGCCTGCTCTCCTTGGGTTGAGCTGGATGGCGAACATATTTTCAGCATCACTTTAACCTAAAAAAAGTAAAAATAAAAATTTCATAAAAATCATTGTTCCAATTATTCTGTAAATATTGCTGTCTGTATTGACTTTAAGAATTGGAGTATGTTAGACCTTGTGATAGATAAACAAGTGAGAAACAAGGGTCATCTGAAATGAGTGAGAGAGTGAAGTCGATGAATTACTTTTAGCAATATTCCAGCAAAATCATGACATGGACACCAGGAATGGGCTTAAGATATAGCACCCATGTAGGGAATCAAACCCGGGTGTTCGGTGTGATGAGAGAACACTTCAACCACTTGACTACCCCACCACCTATGAAGTGAAATGGTAATTAATATCATGTTCGCGAGTATTGCATTGTGTACTGACAGGCAGGTGTGTGGCTGCTTGTAATGGATAAGATTGATGCAGCATGAGGCAAGGTAATAACAAGTACCATGTTTTAACATCTTTTCGTGTGATGCAACTAGGGCTGAAACAATGACCTTTGTCCCTCCTGGTAGATGATCTATCAACAATGGAGAAGGTCTGGGAAGTTACATTAACTGTAGCAGATATCCAGCCTGAGCTGACTACCAAGCAATGAACAATCACAAATATTGCTCATGAAAATGCCACTTGAATGTAATGCTTGTTAACAATTCAAGTACAAAACTCCACAAGAAGTTAGTGAGTGTGCATATAATTCCCTATTCAGTACCGGTATTTTTGTTGCTCTCTCAGGGATTACCTCCCGAAATTACATTTTACTTTACAAACAGTAAGGGCCGAGGGATAATCCAGTGGTTAATGTTCTCACTTGTTAGCTGAAAGCGAAGGTTTGATTCTTAACACAATTACAATGAAGCCCATTTCTAGTGTCGCTCATAATGATAATGTTCAAATATTTCTAAAATCATGTAAAATCATACTAACTTATGAATTGAACCAATATTGCCCATCAAGGAAAATGGCTACCTCGTATTTTATCGAATCTGCCTTAGAATTCTACATTCTAGGCACAATCAATTTCCTGTAGTATTTGTATTGTTTTGTTACATAATACCATGAATTCAAACAATAAACATTAACTGAATAATTGAGCAAATCTGGGACATTAATTTAAGAAAAAAGTGAGTATTCAAAGTCATAAATGTAAATAAACATCTTAATGTTTGATGTTTCAGAATGTAAACAATTTTCTTTTTGCCCTAGATGCAGTTTCTCTCTCTAGTTTATTGGGAGCGTGTCCTTGAGAGAGTGACACAAATCTAAATTACTTGAGTTTGAGAAATGCCATCAGCTCCACAAACCCATTTCTTCACAAATGTCATCATGAACAAAGAATAGAAGTTGTTACATTCCATTATTCATGCCACAATTAAATTTTACTGCTTTGAGAATGGCCAATAAAAATTATCAAGAGTATCAAATTTAATTTAATCACTTAAATTTGTTCAGTTCATGGTCATTTTTAATCCTGCTTGACAAATGCTCTTAGTTTGAATGTTTCAAATGAAAAATTCAACTAAAAAACAAAACTCTATCCATTAATGAATTAAACAAAACCCCATGCTGCTTCATACAATGGTTTATTACCTTATGGTATTATTGAATAACACCAAAGAATTCTTAAAAATATTCCTAATCTTGGCACTATGATTTCCACTGAATGCATACAACATTCTATGACAGCAACTGGCGATACCTTAATTCGATTTGGGATTCTGGGAAATATCCTGATGGTCCCATAAGATATCCCAAATGCACTGAAAGGTCCAGAAATATACATCATACCCAGCTTAAGTAATAAGCCCACTTTCTGCTATATCAAAAGACATTCTTCAACTTATTACCAAATGAACGGTGCTATACGGGCTACCAATCATATATCCTGGAGGCCACCAAGGGCAACTGGTGCCCCATTCCAGCACCAAACAAATATATACACTATCAGTAATTTGGTAATCTTTGCCATAATGTGCAATAAAGTAGAAAATTAAAAGGATGAGAGGAAGTGCCTATAGGAGTTGATGTACAAATCCCAAAGGAATGTGATGTATTAGAGCTTATTTATATGACGGATGGTCACAGAATATGAGCAGATTGACACATAGAAAATCAATAATAGTCATCGATTGGCGCTCCTCAGCCATTTAATCAGAGCCTCGGAGTGTACAAGGACAAGGCACTACGCACTGACTCCCATCTGTATTCTGTTCCAACCCTTCACAGTAACTTGCCCTGACAGGGTTTTACTACAGTCTGTGAAAAGGAATGCGAATTTGTGAACCATTTGTTTCAATTTGTGCAGCTTACAGAAGCTAGGAATGGGTTCCAATCATTTGTGATACTAATTTGCTAACCCAGTTCCCCAACTTCATTGAATGTTCAGTTCTGAAGCAGCCTAACTGTCTTGACCTGTTACAGTTCTTTGATGATAATTTAATATTACCAATTGAATTATGCATTGAAATACGAACACAAGTGCTAATCTCCTTTGACGATATGACAGTCCCCAAATCACATTTCAGATTTAATTTTTTGACAATCCGAACCATTCCCACTTTTCTACCTTTATTGGGCACTTGAATAATAGATGTACTAAATCGAGCATAACTCTGGATCAAATTTCAAGCCACAACCAGATATGCTACAGACTGATGGCAAATTCCACTGTATCAACAATTGTTATGAACCTAAACAGTGAAGGCCAATTTTCGTGTTTGCCTGATTAAATCCAATCTGCTGGCTGTGTCTCCGCCAGCAGGATTCGCCTCATCTAGCTAGGACCGTTTTTGCTGGCATATCCTTTCTGCAGTTGGCCAGGGGCATGAAATATTTATCAGCACTATCATCTCCCTCAATTGTGTCAAGTCCTTTTGATTTACAACTCAGATTAATAGTATCAGGCACTTTGCAAATCTGATTAAGTATATTTCATCTGTAAGGTCGTATATGTCACAGCTATTTAACCATTATGGTGGGACTTTTACTAAGCCAAGTTATGATTCCTTAGCTTCATTAGATGTTCATCCTGAGTCTTGTTCCAAGTGTTCACCATAATCTTGGCAGGCATGGCCATAAAACACCTCCCTCCTCTGGGCTTGGTGGAATCACTCCCCTGGGGCTGACAGTAACTCATTTTGCCACATAAAATGTACTTTTTAGTTTGCTAGAAAATTAGTCTCAGCTGAGATCTGTTCCATTTCAAACATACTACCTACAACAGATGACATGATAGTCATCCTACATATGAAAAACACTTGTTAGGAAATTACTATCTGCCAAGTTGAGATGGGTCGACATGGTAAACCGCTGTTTTCTTGTTATACAAATGAGCATTTTAGGTGAATCATCTCCTGAAACCGGTTAAGCAGCCCTGTCTGGGGGTTATAACCTTAATTTCACTTGTCATAACGGTATGCCAAACATCTAGTTTTTCATATACGTCTATGATTAACTCTTTGATAGTTATCTGGTAAAATACGGTCTTGCATACAGGATAGAGCCCTACACTATATGTGGAACTATTCTCTTTAAACAGTAAACCTTTAGAATTATAAAATAGCAGAAAACATTTTTAGGTTATTTATGTTTAGTGAAAAAAAACCCATTTTAACTTGGGAGGTTGTAATTTTTTAACTTTCAATATTCTTTTTAAATATTAGTGATCAGTATCAGGGAAATTTGACTGTTACTCTTAATTTCAAACACTGAGAAGTGTTTAAATGCTAATATTAATACAAGGATACAATACATGATCAAAATGATGTTGCTGTAAGCCAAAACACAGACCATGTTGAAAGCTCACATATGTTCCACTAGGCATGATATAATTAGTCATTGGATTAACTTTACCTTAAACCATTTCCAGGATGTATTTCAGTAATATATTGTACAAAAATGGCTGTTCTGTAGCATAATGCCATACCAGTGAAATAATGCTACAACATACAACAGTCATGAATCTACTGCAGTGGCTCCAGCTACAAGTCCTGTACTACATGAGATTCACTGTTTATCATTTGTATGGTCACAAGGCTATCAAAACAAAGATGATCCAAACAATATATTCATTTTTTGCGATGCCTTTGTAAAAAATCTGAAATGGAACAAGGTAGCATTAAATGGTCCTGAACTTTCATAAATGCTCGGTTTCCTCTTGAACAAACTAGCACGGAATGTGATACTTTTATGATCCTTTTATGTTAAACATTGAGACATGGTAAAGAACAGTACTTCATCCATGAACACGTCACCCTATTACAGACTAACAATAAGGTAATTTCAATCTAATAACAAACTGTGTCATCTTTTATTCTGTAATAGCAAACTGGACAATTAGAAAATAATCCGTTTAAAAGCGTGCATTCCATCAGTAGACTGACATGCAGCAACTGGTTCTTGCTCTCAATACATTATGGAAGCAATCAAACCATAGTGAGGATGGCATGAGCCCATGGTCGGTGGCCGGGCGTACATTAATACAGAGTTTGAGAGCCTAATCTCTTTAATGCACTGCAATCGCATTGTACACGGAGTCCTCCGTTATTCTCTGTTTCTCAATACAGCATCGTGGCTAAATCATGTTTCGCGTGGAATCTATTTACATTCAACCTCGAGAGCCAGGCTAGGGGAAAATCTAATTTTCAACTTCACTGCTAGGAAAGAAAACTGTTTTGATGATTGGGAACCCTCTGACAGAGGACTGAATTCAGCCATCAGTGGTCCTGACAATGCTATTACTGGGCAACTGTTAAACCTCACAACTATTCATCAGAGTCTCTGGTTAGGGGGATGGGAGTGACAGCCGGTGTTGTAAGGGGAATAGTGTCCAGCCCTGGCTTTATCCCTGACCAGCCACCTGAACATGGACAACCTGCATGGCTAGCTTGTATGGTGTAATCTGCGATTAATGACCACATTGCTTGGCCAGATTGACCATTATCATTGGGAATGGGATTTCATCGTCTAGTTGTTTCTTTGTGGTTTGAACAGACGTTGCTGATGATCCTCGTACTACGGAAGGTGTCGATGATCACTTCGCAGTAGACTCTGTTGACAGGGGCTACACTGTACACGACACTTAACCCCATTCCCACGATACAGATACTCTTTCCCAGCTTTGTTGATGTTGGTCTCAGGAAATCAATTCCTTTAAAATCAAAAAACACCACTGGCGTCACTTCACCCAAATCTCACACAATGCAGACTAAAAATGCCTTCACCTAAATCACATCACACTATAGGGAGCATCATCTGCACTTCAGGCAATAACCTAGAGATCATGAAAATCACAGATCTTGTAGATATACATTGATTCACGTAAATCCCCGACAACGCAGCTTACAAATGCCTTGCGCTAACCCCAGACAGGACACTGTAGGGACCTTTATCTAAACCTTGTATCACGGAGTCCCAGATCTTGTAGACATGCATCGATTCACCTATATCCTGTCAGTAGCCAGTACAATACTGAGATGCTTCAACCAAACCCCAGGTTTGTACTTTTCTTAATCCTGGGTTTATAGACATTAAACTCCTCGGTTTATGACACTTAACGATTGACATTACACTCCTAACCTTCAATAGACCAAAGTGATCACCTAAATCCCAGTTTAAACACACTACACCAAAGATAACAATATAACCAAATCCCACATAGTCAATAAAAGTAAGCAGTGCGCAAAATTAATGCTTGCCCAGTGGCCCATGGCTACTTTCATTTCTATCTGGCCAGTGGAAATATCTACAGAGTGTCTAGCTGCTTTTTCTATCTTGTGACTTATACATAAACCTAGAAAACAGAAAATGTTATACATAACCCATTTAGAAAATATTATTTAAAACAAAAAAAATCAAGTCTCTTGCTATTCACCTGTCACAAAACTGTTTGATATTGACTCAGACAGTAGTTCTATCTTTTTTAACTTGTTTGAGTGGCATTTTTAGAAGTTGAGACGTACAATATGGAACACGTTTTTATGGATAACACCTTCTTTATTTCGTGAGCACTCACAAAATAAAGAAGTTGTTATCCATAAAAAACCGTGTTCCATATTCTATCTTTTTTAATTTTGACATAATTTTCCCCTCACTGTTACCGTGTTTCCTTTCATTTGGTCATGTGAAAAAACAGGCTAGTAAGAGAATATATGACCAGCATGACTTGCTAATCATGATCAAATATTTTTCACACTGTCAAGAAACATCCCTACTTAAAAATCGACCACATGGTCCAATGTGCCTATTGTACGCCATAGTTACCAGTTTCAGTCATCAAGTATTAGGCTAATGGACAGTACACTGCCACCATCAAATCGTACAAAGGAAATAAAACATATTGTTTATATCCTATGTAGGTGTAAAAGATCCAAGTACTTCTCTTCTTGGCAGACAGACAGCAACATCACACCTCTGATTTTACAACTGTCTGCACCATTAACTGAGGTTTTACAAACATAAACCACTGACTAACCACACTCCTAACTGAACAGAATACAATGGCTGTACCAACAGGGGATGTGAGAGCTGTGACATTTATTCTTATACTTTCAAACAGACTTAAAGTAGTTGTAGCATTATGGATCATCTTTGGAAGAAGGTGGAGTGTTCTGAAGAGATATCTTCGAGCTATATTAATGCCATAACTTCAATACTTTCAAACAAACCTAATAAGGTTGTTATGTAAGGATCTTAAGTACATGACCTTCATTACTCCACAACCTTCAAACAGACCTACGATAGTTGTGGCACTGAGACCCATTTGTTGAACAAGGATTGGGGTTCTGAGGGATCACAATATGAATGTCATAACATCCATGCTCTAAAACAGGCTGACAATAGCTGAAGTTTAAAGATCACTTTTTCCGAACAAGGTAAATTACTTTTTAATAAAGTGATCTTAAGCTATGGCTGTCATAATGTCTGTACTTCAATAGAGGTTAGTGCATTAAGGCTGATTTGTAGTTCAATGTTCAGGCTCTTATCAGTGGCTGCTCTAAGGATTATATTTCAATGCTGTCTCAAATACATCAATCAGAAATGATATAGAAGATTGTCCGAGGCATCAACATTAAAACACTAAGGAAAAGATCTTCCCTGAGGGTCTACTAAGAATAATACTTTAATATCTTATCATATGTTAGCTTCAGCCATATTTAAATGACCTTTCTGAACGACATCTGGAAATTAAATCCTCAACGAGTTTAAACATCACATGAAATTTCAATTTCACTGTAGTTGCCAGTACTCAGTAATCCCTACAAATGTTCTTTTCCCAAAATGGCCAGGGGTGCAGATCAACATAATCAGATGATTATTGTCAACTTAAAACTGGAAGAGGCAAACTGGCCCCTGACCATGCATACTAAACAGATCACAAGTCGAGAATGGTCCAAGAATGGTTTGGTAACTGTTTTAGCCTTCAAGGACTACTTCAATGAACTCACAAAGCAAATCAGGCCTATCTCAGAATTGTTTCTGACAAATTAATTGTCCCCAAGGGCTGCTGTTCGGTACCCTTACACACAGAGCCCAGTGAATGTGCCGGTCTTCAGAACTCATTGCTCTAACATAGTCCTCTATTCTGGCCGAAGACGTCGCAAGGGCTTTCGTGATAATCTTTTCATGACTCTTGCATTCCGAAAGTGCCTTTTGCTGCTGTTAATTAGGGGGTTGCTGTGATATGGAAAGCTCCAAAGACTGATGAAAATGTCATAGCAAAACTGAGTCACATTTCAACCGAAATAATATAAATTACTCAAGACAACAAGTCCGCGTTACCGAGACCGTTCTACAGCAGTAATAGTGTTACAGAAGTCATTGAGGTTATACAGGAGACTTGCTTAACACCCATTCATTTGCTCAGAACAACAGGCTTACATCAATCATTTTGCTTGATGGAACAATGGTGTGCCTTCATGTCCGACACACATTATTGTTTGTGTACCCAAGAGAGTCATCCACTATGTAGATTTCTTTTGATGACAAATTAACTGTTTGTTTGACAAAAAAAGGGAATAAATCACTTCAAACAATATGGTTTTAAATTCCAAATTGTTGCACTGATGAGGATTTGTTAGTTAGAATTCATGGTCTGCCAATTTGCAGGAGATGTACAAGAAGACCTGTCTGAATCGATCAGTGCAACAATTACTTACTGTCCTGTTTGTAAAGTCATGTTTTCAATTTAAGTTTTGTGAAAAGTTTTGGCAATGGTTGTGCACGGATGCAAGTTAATTTAGTTTGGTTTGTTCCATCATCATCATCATCATCATCATCATCATCATCTAAGGGGAGCCTGACTTGACCCCTTTAGCCCTGCAGACATAACCGGACCATTTGAACGGACAAAGAGATAATGACATTCATCATCATCATCATCAACATCATCATCTCATCATCATCATCACCCGCCGTGATATTGCTGGAATATTGCTAAAAGCGGCGTAAAACCAAACTCACTCACTCACTCACATCATCATCATCATCATCATAGTTGAGCCTGACTTGTCCCATACCCTACAGACATAATCTGACCATTTGAATAGACAAATAGATAATGAAACCACCACCACAACCATCATCATTATCACCATCATCATCATCATCATCATATTTGTTGAGGACAATTTGTCCCCTTTACTTCTGCAGACATAGTCTGATCACTCAAACAGACAATCACATCATCATCATCTACATCATCATCATCCTCTCTACTGCAGACAGAATCTGACCACTCAAACAAAGAAAATAGTTAATGACATCATCATCATCATCGTCATCATCATCATCATCATCTTTGTTGAGCCTGATTTGTCCCCTTCTCCACTGCAGACATAATCCTACCCTTCCTTACGGACAAATAGATAATTAAGTCCTTGTTCTAGTCATTGATTAATCTGGATTGTGTGATGAGGTTAATTCTCACAGCTTATCAATATGTCATGCAATGCTGACTTATTGAATATTGTTTGTACTGCATGTCATGAACTGAGCATAACATGCAATGTACAGTTCTCCAGGGACACAGCTCAGGATGCTCGCTATCTCTCACCTGTGTCAGGTGCAATAGGCTTACCACACATCAACTGTAGCTGTGGTTATAGCTTGTATCAGACAAATTACATGTCATACTGTGAACTGTTAGCATGGTATCTCTGATAAAGACAGACCCCCTTCCATGACTGTGCATAGTTAGAAAGAAAGAGGGCCTTTTTGGCTAAATGGAAATATCAAATTTTAAAGTTAAGGAAATGTTTGAGATACTGGAATGGAAATTAAAGACACTTTCAAATGACTTACATCTGGTATTTTTAATTTCACACTAGCAATGTTTCTGTTTTGTCATGAGAAGAAGAATTGGTAAAAGTCATCAATAAGAGTGATTTTTCATTATGATTTCATGATAATTCTGTTGCCGGTAAGAGCAAAAAATCAATAGTTCACATGTGTGATATAATGTATACTCAGTGGTCATGCATACATACTTTATCTAATTACATACTAATTTGTGTAATAACATACACAAAAATCACTAGTAAACGTATTTTTGTCACGATTCCACTCCAGCTGTTTTGTACTTTCTATGGATCCGTGGGCCCAATCCATTACAAATCGACCACATGCCTTTGTTTCAATAACCCCTGGGCATGCACTAATTCCAATTTTCACACCAATAGAGTTTTGACCTATAAACCCAGATTACACAGAGCAATATATACAAATGTAATAATCATAGAGAAAAATCCCATTAATGCAAGTGCAGTTTATCTTATTGACAGTAACAACATTTCGTGAAAGTCTTTGATGTAAATTGGACCAATCTTGAATAATCATTCCGCTGAAATAGGTGAGTGCTTTTTGCAATGGCACTTTGAAGGAAAGGGACTGGCGATTTACTGGACAAGGCTTTTTTGCCCCGAGGAAATGTTTCAGACTAAGCTTATTGAATCTAGTCACTCTGTGGTGTTTTTCCAGGAAGGTGTATGTAACGGAACTACTAGGCTCAGCATCGATGTCTACACAGCTCAACAAGCCTGCTAAGAGGTCTAGTTTTTGTTCTCAAGAAATTATTAGTTTTGACATGAAAACATTGGATGCATCCTGGGGCAGGACAGCGGCGGACCTTCAGACCCAGACTACCAATTATGTCTCATCAGGGTTGGAACTGGCACTGCTGGACCCCGATGACCAAAGCTGTATCGCCTGTGGGGACGTGCTGGTGCTTATATTGACTTCAGTGCCAGAGCAATGGAATCGGCTAGTCCTTCTGGCATCAGTTCTTCTTACATGTAAACTTCTCAAAGGTTATTAGTGCCAGGTTTACCATCATCCTTTATCAGTGCCCTGCTTTGAATTCCTTTGTCAACCAACTTTGTCTGTAGATTGGGAGGATAATTGGGCATGTAGGACATTATGTGAATATTTGATCTTGAGGGCTATTTGCCACAATTTTCAGGACAGGAATGCAGTGATTAGATTGTATCAATGTATCTATATCATAATGGCCATAATTGGCTAAAAATTGGTTTACTATTATCCTTGAGCCACTGTTGGGTTAAAGATGAAGATGTGGTACCAATTAGGATAAATTTGGTAATTATGCTGATGATCAGAGCGTCCGTGTGTGGAATCATCCCTTGTAGTCCTTTGGTCTTCTCGTTCCTTCATTAGCCATTATTTCTCGACCAATTAAGACAAGATCCTCGATAAGAATGAGAGCTGTGGTTAATCGTTGAACCACTCGTTGATTTTATGAGACAAAAAAAACTAAAGCACCCTTAAATGAGATTTTTTACATTGGCTATTCCAAACCAATTAATTAATTAGACAACTGAAATGGACTTGGTGCCATAGGAAAGAGAGATGGTATAAACTCCCTACCCTGACAGAGATGTATTCCCTGTTACTGAAAATAATCAGAATCTCTACACATGTTATCTCATCATTGAGATAACTGATGACAATTCATGAATCTGATATGCATTTCCTTTACACCCTCTCTTTAAGCAGTATCCCTCATCCCTGAGGACCAGGCAAGAACTGCAATACCACTCCCCACCACCATTACTGGAACCTCATTCACCATCTCCAAAAGAACCAATCCATGTCAAGAACCAAACTATCCATGGCTCTAACTACAACCCTATATCATTACACACACACAAACAATGGCCATCCA
Organism: Haliotis rubra; assembly: GCF_003918875.1. Classification (NCBI taxonomy): domain Eukaryota; kingdom Metazoa; phylum Mollusca; class Gastropoda; order Lepetellida; family Haliotidae; genus Haliotis; species Haliotis rubra. The sequence continues at coordinate 1,383,077 of NW_025766070.1, read as the reverse complement.
ATCCATCCCTACTCAAAACTCCATCTCAGCCCATCTCCCATCCAAACCATCATCCATTCTAACTAGATCCACAGTCTATTTATATCAGTTGACATTACCTGTTAAGTGAGTATGGTTTTATGCTGCTTTTAGCAATATTCCAGCAATATCATGGGAAGGGACACCAGAAATGGGCTTCACACATTGTACCCATGTGGGGAATCGAACCCAGATCTTTGGCACGACGAGCGAACGCTTTAACCACAAGACTACCCCACTGGCTCTTTAGCAGCTGGAAACATTAAAAATTTCCAAATAACAATTTGGGTGTGATTCCCCGATGTAGCATTATACCGAGGTCTGCCTGTGGAGCTTAACCTCAATTATGTCACTATTCTTTGATGAAGACTCTCCTAGTTAGTGTTTGACACTCCACAGCGACCTCATCAATATCATTCTGCTGTCTCTCACCAGGAACACGTCACTTGTACCTTCTACTCACATATTCCATCACCTTGTTTTGCCAACTCTGCCATACATCATTAATATGCAAACTATTAAGTTAAAAAATATGTAAATTTCAAGCACACCTAACACCATCTAGGGAAGTTGAAAGGAGGCAATTAACAGCTTGAAAACTAATTTTAAGACTTAAGTATACCTGGCAATTCCGTTTGACTTCAGGTCAGCTGAAGAAATTGAACAGAGTCATTGTGGTCATACCATGAGACAGATGAACAGTTAATGAGTACCTCAGGAGGGGTGAGTGAGTGAGTGAGTGAGTGAGTGAGTGAGTGAGTGAGTGATGGAGTGAATGAGTGATGGAGTGAGTGAGTGAGTGAAAATATTTACATCACATCAGCATTATCCCATCCATATATAGCGACGAGAACAAGTGTGGCCTCAGTAGTAAGTGTTTCCTTGCTAGGCTGGGTAACTGATATTTGGTGTTGCAAATTATGTATATAGGTTTTTGTCTGTGTTCAAGCAGCAGTGAATGGGAATGGTAGATGAGATGACTGTAGGAGTGTACACTGTACAAGTTGGGTTGTGTACTCCCCAAGGAGTTCAATCTGTTTCATTTGTTTGTGGTTTAATTCAACACTCAGCAATATTCCAGCTATATGGTGGCGGTCTGTACATAATCAAATCTGGGGCAGACAATCTAGTGATCAACATCATGAGCATCGATCAACGCAGGTTGGAATACGATGACATGTGTCAACCATGTCAGTGAGCCTGACTACCAGATCCCGTTAGACCCCTCTTACGACAAGCATTGGTTGATTCAGAGCAATTCTTCATGGGTTAGTTTAATTTGTTATCCAATGCAAACTGATCCATTGTCCAAGATAATGTTAATGGTCTTAGTAGTAGATGCAGTAGTTTATGTGTTTTTACTCAACAATATTCAAGCTATATAACAGATATCTGTAAATTATTGATTCTGGGCCAGAAAATTTACTGACTGACATCAAGAGCATCGATCTACTATGATTGAATATGAAGAGTGAGTGAGTGGTTTAACACTGCTTTTAGCAGTATTCCAGCAATATCACGGCAGGGGACACCAGATATGGGCTTCACATGTTGTACCCATGTGGGAATCGAACCCAGGTCTTCAGTGTGACGAATGGACTCCACCCCCTACCTGAATATGCAGACATGTATCCATCAAGTTAACTGTGATATTGCTGTTGTATATCAATCCTCACTCACTCACTCCAAAATCATAATACTATGTTGTGAAATTATGACATTACCTAAGACCAATATTTTCAAAGATATATAAATCTACACATACAATGTGAGGCTGCTCTATCCTATTAAATATAACCTATGTAGATATTTTGGTTGAATTATACAATTCTTCATTTGTAGTGTACTGAATCAGTGTCCTCCAAACTTTACTTTCACCATAATGGCCACAGTTTAGTAAAGAACCAGCCTTGACAAAATTCACATCTATCATAAAATATTCAACATACATGACAAGTCTTGTAATTAATAACTGTCAATTTCACAATGACCATATTCCTGCAGTCAGGGTGAGGAGGTATTTCTTAATTTGATTTGAAATTGAGCTGTTTAAATAATCATGGGTTCGGAGTGCAGCTGGTGTACTCAGTCATTACATCACATGACTGCTGTTCCAGCCAATCAGAGGGCAGACCAAGTGATGCTCTCCTTGGAAGTCTCTTTAAATAGTCATTTCTGTCCAAGATAACTAGTATTTACTTCTCAGAACTGAAAATGGAATTTGCACTCACGAACAAGGCCTAACATATACTTTTCAACCTCTTTGACCTGAAATTAGTACTTTATTCCAGTATATTTAAGTTAATCTTATCAGCAATCATTTATTATTTTTATTAATAACTTGATAAGTAATTACAGATATTCAAAAGTCACGCGTGTACTTTGTAACAGACTTAAAGATTTCTAATATCTTTCTGATAAATTCAGCAAACACACTGTATGTACATGTGAAATACGTAGCTTGAAAAAAACATTTAATCACAATGATTTTGTTGTCCAAACAATCGTGAGGAGACTCTATCAAAATGTACATAATTTATATGTTGTACAACAATTTTGTCTTCAATAGAAAAACATGCATGTAATGGTGAAATTGCTTTCAGTTGCTGTGATTAGGATATTTCTTCTCGGCCGTTGTATTTAAATGTTTGAAAACGATTTGTATGGGTTAAAAGTATTGAATTTGTACTAGATACAAGACATTATTTTTGGATGCAGATGAATCATCGTGTGTTGAGAATGTATTGCTATTCCTTCTTTCTGTTTGCAAAATATGCTTTGGGATTTATCGCAGTTTTCCTATGAAAGTTTTTGTTTTGTATTCATGAGTCATCCAATGCCTTGAAAAGCGATGATGAAAATATTAGGCCGTTCAATGGCCTCTCATCACCTCCAAAACAAAAAAATCATTACAGTTGACAAATTCTGACCTTTGAGCTAATAATTTCTCATTGAAATCTTTTAGTCTTACTCTCTGAAAAAAAAATTACAGACACCATGTTGATAGCTGGGCAAGCCAATCTATAAGATGGCTGATGTGAAAGCATTTGCAAGGCAGCTTAACAGCCATTTTTTCAGAGTTATCCGTCATTAAGGCTATTATGCAGAATGAAGCAATAATTATAATTTGATGATAAAATAACAGCTTGGAATTATGTTTAGGAAACCTAATCTTGCATTATACAATTTGAACACAACAAAACTGTTGAATAGCTTTATTCAGAGGAAGGCGTTTGAAGTGCAGGAAATGATTATCAGTTTGGAAATTTCTCACAAATCTATTGAATTTATGCTGAATAGTTTTAGTGTTAATTTTCTTTCCCTGTAGTGTTTAGGAGCCTGTGAGTTGACTATGGCTTGCAATAAAAGCACGCTCGTAATTACAATTCTCTTGGAGTCACTGATTGGGGATTACGGAACGTTGGCCTGGCAGAAGCGTTATGACCGGTTATCTTGGCATGGACTGGACATAACAGCAAAAGCGCGCCCTCAAGTGGAAACAGTCCCTGGGAAATGGGCACATAAATTAGCAGCTGTAAACTGAAGTAGGAGGGAAATTGTCCTAACAGAGAAAGCCCCGATCCAGCAGTCAGCCATGACTGATAGCATGAAATGGCTTTCAGCCCATCAAACTGGTTACAGGCAATCTTGGTGAGGGGGTGCACGTCTCACAAATCAGTTGAAGGATGTAGTATCTCGCTTCCAAGTGGTCTTCAAGCCCAGCAGGATAAAATACGTACTGGTGGTGACTTTTTAGTGACCACTCTATAATTGCTTCTCAGTTTTTGCTAATAACCAAGTGCATTCATTATGTCGTAGGTGCAAAAACTGTTGCAGATTTTTCTCTGGACATCTTAAAAGACTGATAACTGTCAAGAGATGATTTGTAACAAATGCTTAATTGGTCTTTTCCATGTCTTAACTTGGACCTTCAGGGGGAAATGGCAACAAGCAAAACAGGTTGCACTTCTTGGAAGGATAGCTGCTTTTACCGGACACGTTAGGTTTATGGTGATGTGATCTTCCTAACTGATGCCTGGAACACAATTACCACACACCTATTGGACAAATAGCTATGTTTCATTAATATTTTACGCTAAGCAGACTTAAAAAGTCCCATTAACAGTAACTGAATGGATGATGAAAAGATATTTGACAAATTGTGAAAGAAAATATGGTGTTGTTGAACTAAATTAATGCATGAACTGACTTTTTATACCAATAAACACAGAATGGATGTTTGAAACTTTTCATTAATACTTCACATTTCAGTTCACAAATTACACTGATGGGAACATAAAAATATAATCAAAAACATATTTCCCATAAATGTGAAATAAGATCAGTAAATTATCAATTTGAGAATCTAGACCAACCAACAATCTTCGTAATGAGGTGCTGCATTTGAGTGAAATTCTTTGCACATGATTCTCCGGACTGCTTTCAAATGTGAAATGATATCCCTGGATTCAAAGTAAAAATATCCAGATCTTTTATTTCAAAATTCTTCAAGAGGACCCTTAGTTATGTTGCCAGGTCCTCAACCTAGGAACAACATCATAATGAGCATTTCAACAAAGACGACCGGATATGCACATCCATTAAGTTTTAGAAAAAAACTCTGTCAAAGACCACAAGCATAAAGCATGTGAGAAACATTTATACAAAGTTTAAAGATTACATAATGACCTTGGCAGCTGTGGGGTCTAAAGCTTCTAGTCCCAGTCCTATGATCCCCCTGTGTTCTCTGGGGGGCAAGGCCGAAAGGCGGAAGATGGGGAGAAGTTGATGATGGAGAGGGGATACTCAGGAGGTTCAGGAGGGGGAGAAATAGACATGAATGGGGGAGGGAAGAGAGGTAAGAGAAAGATTTGTGTCTGGAGGTGATGTAGAACTGGAGGAGGGAGAGATAGTCATAATGTTGGGGACAGGGGAGATAATCAGTCTGTAAATTCAAAAAATTTGAAGAGGGGAGACATAGTCTTGAATTGAAGGGGTAGGTTGGAAGAGATATTTAAGAATTAGGGGTAAAGGGGCAAGAGTCAAGTTCCTTGAAAACATAAGTTGTAGTGCAGTAGATGACTACTTATATTAACATATAGAACATTGTCTTTTTTGCTGCAAAATGCATTCATTTCATCAAATCTCTTGTCATAATCTATAGTGAATGAGTATATGTGGCTTTAAGTCACATCAGTAATTTTGCAGCTATTTGCAGCTATCATCATCCATACTTGTTTTCATTAAGTTAAAGGCAATTTTAAGGCAAAATCTCAGTCATTGTGATGGGCTAGTGGCTAGTCAACATAAGAAAGAATCTGAAAGTTAATTTGGGTCAGACCATAACCATGAGCAGCCCTAAACATGAGTTAGTCACCTTGGGTCATGGTCATCTGCAGCCATTGTACATGTCATCTTATTACTGTGAAAAGGGCCACTGTAAGATGATCAACAGCCCTTACCCAGCATGTGTATTACGTAATAGTCACACTGACATTAGCAATCCCGTGGGTGGTGAAATAGTGTGTGGGTGGCTGCTGAAAGGGGGGATGGTGGTGGGAAGCCAGCGACAGGGGGAGGGAATGTGGGACACCAACGGAGTCTATGGCATGCTATTCTACATGTCAAGCATGTAAGTTCAAAGGGATATTTTTATGTCTCTCCTTAAATTACATAATGTTACGTAATTATCATAGCTGGTTTCCATTTAAGGAGTGCTTGTCTATAAAGTCCAGTTTTATATTTGCGAGTGCTCTAGTGTAATTGCCCCATTAGTAGGATAATTATTCCCAATATGAGCAAATTGTAAATAATTCTGATAAGATATGCATCACCTTTCATTAGTAAATGACACAGTTTCTTTCATGTGGCGGCACAAACATGTCACCCATTTCCGCTCCTTTCATCCCCCCACAAAAATTGTTCATTCAGTCGCAGGAGGTGCCAAGGCTTATTGAAACTGCAAGTCTCTCATAACCATACAATTCTGGATATCTTCCTCTTTAGTTAACGATCAAAATAATGGATGGAAGAAGATCTTGTTGGCAGAGCTACACTGAAGACATTAGTTAGAATGTCTGCATAGTTCCCCCTAAATCACTCACTCACTCACATAACAATCTAGATAATTCGGTGGCACCATGATGATTTCAATTGTTATCTGCCAAAACCTGTGTCACAAAGCCAACAATCTCAATATTACTATCATTAACCTTTTCAAATCTAAACTAAAATAATTACACCAAGAAAATCTGGACATATTTTCTTCAAAATTTGTAAATTACAGAACAGAGTTTTCAAATAATTTCTAACTAATTAATGAATTCCTGAATCAGTGTTATCAGATAATTACAGATTTGAATTCCAGCGCCAATCTCAGAATTCCTCTCCCATAATTTAAGCTAAAATTAACGTTGTTCATTAAGATCACCTGGATCAACAAATAATCCTGTGTAGTATTGAAAAATTTGTTTATAATTTCATGCCACAACGGCTGGCAAACTTCCGCCATGTTGAAAACCACATCATGCACTTTGAAGAATTCTGCCTGGTAATGGTGAACTCGTTACATGCAAAGTATGCCAGTTTCCAGTGTAGTATACTTACTTTACGCTCATATGAGTTAATACTGCATGCTTACTTTTTGCCCATAAAACTTAATCCTACTTCTTTCAGAAAGTGTATCTTAACAACATTCCATTTTTCAGCATGGAGGTGAATCTGTGTATGGAGATATAAATAACACATGAACCTGACTTGAGTCTAGAATGATTTGGCAAGTCTAGATTAGGTTAGTTCTTGCAGAGACCATATAATATATCTATTATATGGTCTCTGGTTCTTGGAACTTTGTCTCAGCTCCATTTGTATTTTATCCTTTATTTCTAAGATATATATTTTTAAGTAAATAACTTCCATAACAAATTTCAGGATGTAAATGTTAATCTACATTCAGGCAAGAAATCTTGTAACTAGAGATTTGGGTAATCGGAGCCAAATAGGAAGATTTGCATCATGCACAACATGGAAGTTCTCAAATTTGGAATAATCTTTAAATGAAATAAGATGATGTTAAATGTAATTACATAATGTTAAATATAATAAGATAATGATTTAATGTTTCCATTGATAAAAACACGAAAGATCCATCAAACGATGAGCATTATTTCTAACAGAGCAGATTGTAATATGATAAATTTGTAAAATAATGTAAAATATAAAATGTAATTATAGAAATATGTTCAAGTTGATATTCTCAGTTCTAGGTTTGAACAATATTAAAACATTACATACATTTCAATGGAGCAACCACAGTAATAATTCACATTTGTTGTCAAAGGTCAAAAGCTACAGAGTTCCTTGCACAAAAACTGTAATTAATTAGCCTATTTATAAATATTCATTAGCAAAAAACAAGAAAGGTCAAAGGCTTAGTCTAGTTTACTTCCTCCACTAAACCTGGATTAATTAAGTAATTTCAAAATATGATAAACAAATCATGCTTTTCATAAATATTAATAGAAGAATGAAATATCACAGTACATGTAGTTAATTGTTTTTGATCCCTTGCGGTATATAAGACATGTGTTTGATGGCCCAAGGAAGTAATTAGATAATACCTAAAAATTGTGTTGATATTTAAAGATCAAATTTGATGTGTTAGCTAATTGTGCTGAATGGTTTCTCAAACATTATGGTTTTGAACCTGCTTCCTACTGGAACGCTTTCAGGATATGCCCAAATTCGAACAGTCTTCAAGACAGACATCATACAATCAAGGTATCCTTCCTGATGCCAGTATCCTTCCTGACACCCACACAATTCCAGCATCCAGGTATCCATGACGATACAGGTGCTCTTCCAGGTAAAGATTATTGATGCTAATCTTTTAATAGATATTTTCTGAGTTACCAATTGTGAGTTATATATTTTGAGGTCTCAATACGAAATGCACATGTTGAGGTACCCAATGGCTTTGTATATCTATAGGTCCTACTATGAATTGTGTATATTGAGGTACTGGTACCTAATTTGAATTGTACATTTTTAGGTCCTAATACGAAGTGTTATTTTGAGGTACCCAATGGAGTTGAATATTCTGAGGTTCTAATATGAATTGTGTATTTCTAGGTCCTGATCAGAATGTTCAGAACTACCTAATATAAGTATATATTTTGAGTTATAGAAAATAATTTACTCATTATGAGTTGTATATTTTGAGGTACCCAACTTGAGTATCCAATAAAATATTCTGATGTCTGTATCTTTCAAGATGGCCATTAAAGACCTGGTCCTATGGGAGTCCTGCTATCAAGCAGCTTCAGAGTACATGTTAACATGATGAGACTCCCAAAAAGACAAACAAGAGGAGAATCAGAGTGACGTACCTTCCCCATGCCTGGGTTCGTAAGTCTGCTGATTCCACGCAGCAGACATGGTGGCGTTGGTGGTGGAGATAGACGGATGACATCACAGAAACTGGTTGGGAAGGGTGGGGGTTCTGGATCCGGAGGCTGGTGCCGCTTCTTTTTCCGGCTTAGTTTCTGAGCAGCTCTGGAGGAGAAAACAAGACTGTGGTCAAACAGTGATTATTAATGTGTAATAGATTCATCAAGAGGACTCAGATCCATAACGACATAACCTTGCAAAGTCAGGATGTGTTTTCCAGAGATAATCTAAACATCACCGCACTTCAGCACAATTAACTTATGGATTTCTAGTCCATATTCTACACATGTGACATTTCATTTCCATTACAAGTATCTTTGAATATATGGTCTTCACAAAGGTTTTTGTAACTGTATCAAAATGTCACATACAGAGAACAGATGAAGATGAAATCAATATCATCCACAGGACATTTATACTTCAGCTTTGAAATGTCACTTCAATCACTGCTATAGTCATAGGATATCTATGTCACATACGCTGAAAATGCCTTTTAAATACTTCATATTGATGTCTCTTCATACGTGTCTTTTTACATAAACAGAACCAGAGATCTAGTATCAAGGATTTGCTTATTTGACCCATACCTAGATTCTGGGTAAGAGTATAGTGCCTCAGAAAACGATGCTTGTTTTAAGAATGGACCTAATTGGATCAGGTGGCAAAACTCAGTGGCTTGGATGGTTCCATTTCATTGATCCATTTTGCATGGATCAATGCTCTTCGAGTCAGTCACTGAACTGTCTGGTACAGACATGATTATTTACAGATTGTTGGCATTTAGTTGGAAGGCTGCTGAGTGTGACATTAAACACAAAGTGATCCACCTGGACTTGCACAAGTCTCTAAGGTAATAATTAATAGTTTAAATGATAATTTCTAAAAATCATAAAGAACAGACTGGCATCCTTGTCCACTTATCTAGACTTGCCTCTTTGAAGGATAGAATTACTATACATCAATGGGCTTAGCCTTCAGTGAGTGAGAGAGTGAGTGAGTTTAGTTTTACGTGGCACTCAGCAATATTCTAGCTATATGGCAGCAGTCTGTAAATAATCGAGTCTGGACCAGACAATCCAGTGATCAACAGCTTGAGCATCGATCTGCGCAATTGGGAACCGATGACATGTGTCAACCAAGCCAGCAAGCCTGACCACCTGATCCTGTTAGTCCCCTCTTACGACAAGCTTGGGTTACTGAAGACCATTCTAACCTGGACCTTCACAGGTAACTTAGCCTTCAGAACAGCCTTGGAGCAAGGCTATGATCCACCCAAGAACTTAAGTTTAGATACTACAGCTATATGTAGGAGTGGAACTATATATATCATCAGAAATCATTTCACATTTGACTTTCAACACAGATGATTATTGTTCATTGTGATGTTGTGCTCGATTTATATCAGCTTGTGTCATGGTCATATATTATGGGTGGGGGAGAGAGAAGATTGGTCATCATGGCAATCATACGATATCATCTCTCAAATCTTGCTGACCTCAACCATTTTAACATCTTTTCATGTCTCATAAAACTAAACAACTTTGCTGTGTCATCTGGACAATATCTACACTGTAACTCTACATCAACAATTCATTACTTATTACTGCTAACCCTGGCAATATCTACTTTGATACCCCACAACAAACACTGATTACTGGTTACTGCTAATCTGGACAATATTCCATGTGTTACTCCATAACAACAATTCATTACCGATTACTGTTAATCTGGACAATATCCACTTTGATACTCCATAAGAGCCATTCATTACTGATTATGGTAAAGAATGTAAATTAAAAATCTGCAAATACAATAATCTGCCAAACTGATTCAGCAAGTATTTACAGTTTATTTCTGGAGCTTGAGATCCTTGTTTAAGACACTACAACAATGAATTTATTTGCCGACTGTTCTTCAACAGAACCAATGCCTAGACTCAATCGCTCATCTGGCATGGACTGAGAGGATCCATGCTTTCCTGGGGGGATTCCAATCCCATCATCCCGATTTATAACATCAATCTCCGATCATACACCCTGATTATCCGATCTTCACGCACAGGTTCCAGCAAGCATACTCCTCAAATAAATGTTTGGGGAAAATCCAGATTTCTGAAGCTTCAGTTGGCCTTGTTCCAAATTTCTCTCAAACTCGACTGATTTACTTCTCTTGCTAACCTGAGCCAAGACCTTGTGCTAGAAATCATGGTTAACCAGCTCCCAGCATGCTGAATGACTGAAATGTGTGTTGAAGTTTCCTTTTTACATCCACTTCTTTCACAACCTATGGCTCTTTTCTCTTCACATCCCCAATGAGATGGGCACATTATCAAACAATGAAAACCATCCAACATCGAAACATACAAGAAGTATTAGATTTTCTTCTCATGTACATGTCTACATCAATATAAAAATGCCCCATTGTGATCGATATTGTTTTCATTTCAAGTTCATTTTTTTCAGCCTCATAAAGCCATTATTGAAGCCAGGGACATCATTGAACAAAGTAATAATCAAATAAACACAGCTGCTATAATGCTGAAACTTCGTGAATACTATCCAGATTCATTTCATGATATCTAACCACGGTCCATGTAAAAATTGTAAAAAGGTTATGCACCCTTAACAGACAAGGCAGCAAGGCTGCACATATTATTGCTGTCAAGCATACAAATTTGGTCTCCAGAGATGGTGCCATAGCTCCTGGAAATGCCACAGAGTCTACAAGATTAGTGTACATGTATTCTCTGTTTACATCCTAGAGCATCCCCTCTAATACCATAATCTAGTTCAATTTTTTGCCCCACTATCAGGTCCATCCCTGAAGTAAAGAAAATGATACCAAATTAGTTAAAGCTGCTCTTCTGTTTTTGCTTGCTTTCAACTTCAAAGGCTTCCCTGGTCAATACAACTTTGTTTTCTCAATGTTTGGATACAGGTGACACCAAGCGATGTACACGCTAAACATATGTAACAAGAGTGGTAGCCTTAATGTGAAAGATCAGACAGTCTATAAATTATTCCCCTCTGATTAAGGGGAGCCTTTAGTGTAAATTTCTCAACAAACGTAGACATGGACTTTTAGAATAAATATTTGATTGGAATGGTTGTGAATTCTTTGTTGTTTCAAAACCTTAAGAGATTTGCTATAATTGTATACAACCAAAATTAAAGCTATTCCTGATTTTAAAAAAAAGGTTTAACACTTTAAATCTGTTACTGTTTTTATTTTGCTCTGTATCCATTTACACTTCAAACGTAATACAAATTGTTTCTCCTTTGAATGTTATAGTAATACTGAACGGAAATGATAGAGATCTTGAGCTGAGGTGAAATGAGGTTAAATATATTGCACCTATATAGCAATGCGTGTGTCTGGTGTCAGTCTGTCACTGTGTGTGTGTGCTATGTGTGTTTCTGTGTCTCTCTCTCTGTGTGTCTGCTATGTGTCTCTCTCTCTCTCTCTCTCTCTCTCTCTCTCTCTCTCTCTCTCTCTCTCTCTCTCTCTCTCTGTCTCTCTCTCTCTCTCTCTCTCTCTCTCTCTCTCTCTCTCACCATAAGACCTCAGAGGTGACCAAATACCAATACGGGAATGAGCCTTTAAGTCAGCCAGGAGCAAGATTTCTGATGGAATTGTTCGCAGGCACTGCAAAAAAATCCTGATACTGAATGCCAATTTTGTATGGGAGATTTTTTCATGGAACAAAAGACTTGGCACCAAGAAAAGAATGTCTCACTTTTAAATCCCCCAAACACAGTAAGACACACTGCTGTTTTTACAATCAACAAAGCCACAAAAAGTGTATTCTGAGAATGTATTCACGCTACAATGTTATAGCTGAAAGGTGGTGGTTATAGTCTACCTTCAGATCGTATCACCACCTAGCAGCAAGATAAGACAACAGTCAGAGACGTCTTTGGCTACCAGATCACATCAGGGCAAATATTTCTGGAAAAAGGTTACTGGTTATCTGAGACAAACCTATTGAAAGTATCATCCTCAGGTACTAAGAAGTGCTTTTAAAACTTTTTAATTTTAAGTGTTTTTGCAAAATGGCAAAACCAATAATAGCCTAGTTGTGTGTCTCTGTCAATCTACTTTTAATCTTTCCTTAGATTTTAGTCTTTTAGTTGTAAAATACCATTTAAATTGTCCAGAGTCAGTTGGGTGAGCAATTGTATTCTACAATATTGTTGAGGTTAAGCACCATTGTGCTTGAAAATATTAATTTCAGAGTTGTGATTAAATGTTAACATTCTATCAGCTGATCAAATAATTCCTGCATAGCACAAGGGACCCTTCATGTGTTTACCCTGAAATCAACACTCATGTCAACTTGATTGACACTGCTGGATTTCAGCAAGTGATAATATTACACCCAAAAATTGTGTTTTATAGATTACGTTCCATATAAAATTTGTCATTTCAACACTCAGTATTTTCAAACATCAAGGCCACTGAACTAAATCTAAATCTATGTGACATTTAATCCAATCATGCCAATGCTGTAAGTGGCACCAAATATTTCCAACATCAGGAGTAACAAACTATTTTTAGAGCAACTTCAATGTAAAAATTCTTCCCATTTTCAACAGCCATGCAGTCTTGTGAAGAGGAGAGTATATGTGTTACTTGATGATTTTATGCCCACAAATGTGAGGCACATTTTACAGGTTTAGCAGAAAAGCAGAATTCTTCACCAAACACATGGTACTGTTTACCTGACAACTAATTACAAAGCTTCCATGGCGGTCGCCAGATGGATTGAGTTTCAAAAAACATACAACAAAAAATTACCATGCTAAAACTCTTCTGTGATGATGAAACATGACTACAAAAGAACTGTTATGATGGCCTTATCAAAGTGAGCTCAATTGTGATTCACGAGAATTAACCGACAAAGACAAGCTTTGTTATGAATGTGAAAAATGTAGATAATACCTATATTGGCATATAATGTGTACTCTTCACATTCACAAATGGGTGTAGGTTGAAGGATGAAATCTCTTCACTTATGCAAAACCTAAATCTGATATACACGTTCAAACGGTGTTAGGGATTTGGGGGTCTCAAGGAGCTTGCCGGGATTATTGAGAGTATAAAAGAAAAGTTTATTTTGGCAGACAACTTGCCATTATCTTTTTGTACTAACAAACAGTCCCTCTTGTTTAGCATCTATATTTCTGCATGGACAGATTGGTCCATAGACTAATCAATCAGGACTTCAGTATTTTTGCTGATGTTGCGCTATCGCTCTGATTACACCACTTCCTTGTCAAAATAATTCCAGTAGTATTCTGATGGTTTCTTTTGGAGCAGATATAACTCTTGATAAATCTCCAAATTCTTAGTTCCCCCATTCTTTAAGTAATTACTGAGTTGGCACCTTCAAAAGAGGCTAAATCTATGTCCTTCTGTGAAGTAAAACGATCTTGACATTCTCTTGCCATAGGATATCAGTGAAAACTATATTAACATGAAAAACCTAATATGAAGATTTTACATCAGAAACCAGCAGTCTAAAACAGGACTGACATTACCATATGATATGAAAACCGAAATAGCTATGGTTTAAGTGATAGAATCGAAACCAAGCTTCCCTAACAACTTAAAAAACCCAGTAAAAATACATAAAATAAGTCAAAATGACATTATCAAAAATATACTCATGCCAATAATGGTTGTCACCCCCTTCAATTTTTTTAATTGGAGAGGGGGTGTGGGGTGTGGGTGTGAGGTGTGTATGGGGTTGGTTTGGGGAGGTGGGTGACAACCATTATTGGCATAAGTATATCATAAAAATCATTCAAGGTTAATAAAATAAAGAAAAAATTACACACTTTGTATAAAAGACTACTGATTAAATTTTCTATTTGAAATGAGTACGTGGGGAATACTTTTATACTTTATAAACAAGTCAATAAAATGTCTAGGGAATCATAAAAATTAGTTTGTAGGGCAATCCCATCTTCAGCATTTTAGGTTCAAATGATTTAGGTTCTCATCAATGTCCAGTGGTAGAGAATGTGTTTTCTCATCTGTCAAGACTAAGAGGTGTGAAACAAGAACTGTTTGGGCTGCAATTATTGGTCCTGTGGGTGTACTATATAAATCATGGGGTGACATATAAGTTCTCCGGTGCCGGCCCAGGCTTAACAGGCTGAGCAGCAGACTGTGAGATTGTATATGTGCCATCATCACTTCCTTGCGAGAGCTTGGCACTGATCACCTGAAAACCATTCCTTACCATTTCTGTATTGATTCTATGGGTGTAGAAATCAACACAGGCATATTGACAGCTCATCTGAATCAAAACTTGGAGGAAAGACAAAGTGATTAAGTGAACTGCAAACAGCGATAATTCACAAATCAATTGCTTTGATCGACGTTCAACCCTAAAAGATGAATGAAAGAAAAAATAGTCAGCAAGAAGGATTTTATTGCTCCAGTGCTCCCAGACCAAGCACCATAGGCATGTTTGAAGTCAGTATACATGGAGGGACATATACCAGTGAGCATAACATGATGACCGTAAATACTTTTCCAGGTTGCATGTTCAACATATGGTTACAGTGGCAACACCAGGAATAAAGCCAAGCCTAGAAACTCGTCTAAATTCATGGAAAGTTTATGAAGGAGATTGGAAATGTGAAAAATGTTATGTCATAGTGTGTGCTGCCATTTGCATTCCATCTTGTCAAGAAAGCCAGAAGACTGTCTGGGCCACAAGATGTTAGCTATTAAGTCAGACATGTACCTATAGTAAAAGGAGGCCAATCCCTGTCAATCTCCACAAACAAGCCTTCATATCTGGAGGACGCCCACAGACCTTGTGGTCAGTCTGAGTCTAAAACTTGTGATTGCGTTCTTGTCTGTGATATGACGCTTTGAATGATGAGTCAAAACTCGTGGGGTTATTTTTTTGCTTGGTCTTGGTTGTTTTTCTTCTGTTTTTTTAATATTTATTCTCATTTTTAAGAAAAAGTAAATCGCATTGACCAAGCAATAACACAACAAAATAAAGTTTATGAAACTTTTATGTAGGAAGTTTAACAATTTTATTTAAGTAAAAGAAATAAGCAGATCCACTACTACATACTCTTACACCACACACAGTTAGGTATTAACATTTATTGCTAAATAGATGGTTAGGTGAGGTGAGATGAAATTGGCTTTAACGTTGTGCTTGAGAATATTTCGCTCATAAGACAACGTGCATGCATGTGTATGTATGTGTGGCTGCTTGTACTAGCCCAGACTGAAGCTGGTTTTATAGTGCTAGCCCACTGAGATACCATGCTGCAGTGAAGCATGAATACCCCACTCAGACACATTATACTGACTCCGAGCCGACCAGTCCTTGTTGTACCCATTAATGCTGAGCGCCAGGCAGGGACCAACAAGTACCATATTTTAATGTCTTTTGGTATGACGCGGTCGGGGATCGAACCCGCGACCTTCCGCTCTCCGGGCGGATGCTCTAACCACTACACCACGGAGGCGGTCAGATGGTTAGACTGATGGTTAATAACATGACTGCTTGGTCAAATGACTTCGCTTAGTTTATTCATATCATAGAAACTATTATTATCATTAAGGGGGTTGGATGATACCAATAGGTTGAGTGAGCGAACACAATTGTTGTCATGGTAACCAATATCGCTAGTACACAGAGAAGCCTGTGAGTCTGAGTCTATAGGACAGTCAATGTATATGAGGTTTGATAATACACAGTCTGCCAGGTGCTAGCTTCCTTAGTGGCCACCATCCTGAAACACCCAGGTTCCGCCAAAGGGATCTCAGCGTTAAGGTGGTTGTAACTCTCACAGGCTAGTCACAGTGCTAAGATGGCATTGTGAAGTGAGGCCAAATAACAGAAAGGACAAGGACAGAAATATAGGACACAAAGGACATGACACAATCCAAATGTTATACTCCAAACTCCAACTTTATAACATGGGGTCCAACTTAGAACTCTCTGAACAAACCATATACAGATTAATCTGAAGACCCATGTCTGTAGAAAACAGCCAAGGGTAACAAACATGAAGTTGAACACTCTAGGATAGAGTCTATAGAGAAGAATAAGCAAGAAAAGTGGGTCAATGTTCAGACGTGAATTGAATTCTGCTATTCCTTCATCATGTCCAGAGGTTAGAACCAGGACAATTGAATGTAATTGGTGTCAAGGGGACATGAATACGCTACTGTTTAACATTCATCCTTCCACTCATTTGATTTGTCTACATATTCTGCAATTATTCTACCGTAGTCGGATGTCTTGCAGTACTGGCCTCAGTCATGCTACATCTGAATGCTAAACAGTGATCAGTTCCGGCTATATTGTTACTGAAGTCAATACAATACCATTAAAGGAACCTTTCCAAGATGAGGAACAGAACAGTACTGTTAAAGGTACCTTGTCAACATGAGTACCACCTTGGTAGTGTACTGATACCTCAATATGAGGAATAGATGATTATGTGTGTTAGACATGCTTTGTCAACATTAGGAATAGGAATACAACAATAATCAAGATACCTTATCAGCATGTGAAATACAACACTAGTATTAAGATATGCTTACTACATGAGGAATACAACAGTACTGTTAAGATACCCTGGCAACAAGAGGAATACAATAGTATTGTAAAGAAACCCTGGCAACAAAAGAGAAATACAACAGTACTGTTAAGATACCCTGGCAACAAGAGGAATACAATAGTACTGTGAAGATAGTCTGGCAGCAAGAGGAATACGATAGTACTGTGAAGATAGTCTGGCAACAAGAGGAATACAATAGTATTGTTAAGATACCCTGGCAACAAGAGGAATGCAACATTACAGGGAAGATACCCTGGCAACAAGAGGAATACAATAGTACTGTGAAGATAGCCTGGCAACAAGAGGAATACAATAGTACTGTGAAGATAGCCTGGCAACAAGAGGAATACAATAGTACTGTGAAGATACCCTGGCAACAAGAGGAATACAAAAGTACTGTGAAGATAGCCTGGCAACAAGAGGAATACAATAGTACTGTGAAGATGGCAACAAGAGGAATTCAACAAAAGACTAATACAAGAGTACTGACAGTATTGTTAAGATACCCTGGCAACAAGAGGAATGGCAACAAGAGGAATACAATAGTACTGTAAAGATACCCTGGCAACAAGAGGAATACAAAAGTACTGTGAAGATAGATACCCCTGACAACAAGAGGCAACAAAGAGGATACTCTGGCATGCCTGCAAAGAACCTGGAGGAATACAAAAGTACTGTAAAGATAGACTGGCAACAAGAGGAATACAAAAGTACTGTTGAATATAAGATACTGGCAACAAAGGCAACAAGAGGAATACAAAAGTACTGTTAAGATACCCTGGCAACAAGAGGAATACAAAAGTACTGTAAAGATAGATACCCTGGCAACAAGAGGAATACAATAGTACTGTAAAGATACCCTGGCAACAAGAGGAATACAAAAGTACTGTAAAGATAGCACTGGCAACAAGAGGAATACAAAAGTACTGTAAAGATAGCCTGGCAACAAGAGGAATACAATAGTATTGTTAAGATACTAAGGCAACAAGAGGAATACAACAGGGACTGTAAAGATAGACTGGCAACAAGAGGAATACAAAAGTACTGTAAAGATAGCCTGGCAACAAGAGGAATACAATAGTATTGTTAAGATACTCAAAAGTATTGTTAAGATACTAAGGCAACAAGAGGAATGCAACAGTACAGGGAAGATACCCTGGCAAAAAGAGCTATACAACACAACCTGGACTTTTCTAAGGTTAATTGCAAATAAGATCAGGTTTTTCAACATTTTGTCAATTTAATTTTCTACAAAAGCACTTTTTTCAAAAACTTAGCATAACAGAATTTGAGAAAAAGAGTGTCTTAAAATTGAATCTAAACAAGACTGTTGATTATGAAACAAACAACATTTCAAATTCACACTTTTCATTTCATGAACAACACACAAAGTAATCTAAAAGATATATTGCCACGAGGTTGACACAAGCAATCTGTAATCTTGAAGAAACATTGTCAAAATGTTGAAGAAACAAATCAGTTTGTCAAAGATAAGATGCATTTCTTACATGATGAAATCTGATTAAACTGGGACTGTGCTGCAACAGGCCGAATTTTTTAGTTTTTTCCCAACCTTTTCCCTAAAAAAAATATAGTTCGTTCCCCCTAAAATGCTGGGTTTTGAGCTTCTGTTTTCAAAACAAATAATCATCATTTGATATGCAGGATGTGTCAGGAGTTTAAAAACCATTTTTTTGGTTCCACCTTTCAGAGAAAAATATTCCATGTCTAACAATGATCCATATCGCCCAAGCCCATCTCCCACCTCCATGTATTAAATGGTTGCTCCTGAATCCATCTAGAATGACCTTTACAGTGACCTTGCTTTATATTTCTCTTTCTCATTCCATATAAGCAGCTATGGTATCATATCAAACTGCCATAATTCCTAACCATGTACTTCCCTACACATTGAATACAATGTGAAAAACACTTGCTGAGAGGTCATGAACATAGTTTTATTTTCTTAACATAATTTTCCAATTTGACGGCATGATCCCCAAGAGGGTTGTTGCTATCAAATATTTCTATGAGCTTGCCATTCAATGTGAAATCCTCTCAGCTCCCAACATGTACTTCAAATTTATCAGTAAACAAAATCATAACATCAGCTATAACGGTCTTTACAATGAAATCCAAGAACTAGTCCCAAAACGCTGATTGAGAATAAACAAGTACATCCATAAACATAGCAACATCGGCATCAATGCCAGGAATGTTTCTCCTGGTCACCAGAATGTTCCTGCTAATCTATACATCCCAACAGAGGGTTGTCATAATGCATTGTCATAAGGTGTCAGAATCACCCACAGACACGACACATGAGCAGGGTCCCCTGGGTCACCTACATCAGGAGATCAACCACCTGCAGTTTGACAAAATAACTTTGACAGGGGTCAGAAATGTCAAGATGAATTTTTCAGCTGGAACTGCTATTAGTATTCTGTTTCTCTGGAACTTGGTAAATAGTGGTAAATATGTGGCTAGGTTTCTGGTACCGATACAGGGATCAGGCAGCAGTGGCACATGACTTTATTGATTTCCTGAAAGTAACTTGCGAGTATTGTGATAATATGTAATTCATGTACAAAACACAAAATGGTATTCGGTATTATTTACAATTCTTTCTTTAAAACTAGCAAGCAGAGACAGTACATATTGATGATGAGAAAATTGTTCCAACATGATGTATAGTATGTTTGTCATGCCCTTCAGTCTACCTGGGTGGTGGTTGAGTGAGTGAGTGGTAGTGAGTGAGTGAAGTGAGTGGGTGGTGAGTGAGGTGAGTGAGTGAGTGAGTGCACGTAGTGAGTGGTAGCTTGAGAAGTGAGTATGGGTGGTGGTTTGAGTGAGTGAGTGTGGGTGGTGGTTTGAGTGAGTGAGTGGTAGCTTGAGTTAGTGAGTGTGGGTGGTGGTTTGAGTGAGTGAGTGGTAGCTTGAGTAAGTGAGTATGGGTGGTGGGGTTGAGGAGTGAGAGGAGGTGTGGGTGGTATGCAGTGAGGTGCTTGAGTGGGTAGTGGTGGGTGGTGGTTTGAGTGAGTGAGTGAGTGGTAGCTTGAGAAGTGAGTGTGGGTGGTGGTTTGAGTGAGTGAGTGGTAGCTTGAGTAAGTGAGTGTGGGTGGTGGTTTGAGTGAGTGAGTGAGTGGTAGCTTGAGTAAGTGAGTGTGGGTGGTGGTTGAGTGAGTGAGTGAGTGAGTGGTAGCTTGAGTAAGTGAGTGTGGGTGGTGGTTTGAGTGATTGGAGCAGCTTGAGTGTGAGTGGTAGCTTGAGTAAGTGAGTGTGGGTGGTGGTTTGAGTGAGTGAGTGAGTGGTAGCTTGAGTAAGTGAGTGTGGGTGGTGGTTTGAGTGAGTGAGTGGTAGCTTGAGTAAGTGAGTGTGGGTGGTGGTTTGAGTGAGTGAGTGAGTGGTAGCTTGAGTAAGTGAGTGTGGGTGGTGGTTTGAGTGAGTGGGT
Organism: Haliotis rubra; assembly: GCF_003918875.1. Lineage (NCBI taxonomy): Eukaryota > Metazoa > Mollusca > Gastropoda > Lepetellida > Haliotidae > Haliotis > Haliotis rubra. Next base: position 1,362,557 of record NW_025766070.1, on the reverse strand, counting down.
GGTGAGTGAGTGAGTGGTAGCTTGAGTAAGTGAGTGTGGGTGGTGGGTGGTGAGTGAGTGAGTGGTGGTAGCTTGAGTAAGTGAGTGTGGGTGGTGGTTTGAGTGAGAGTGAGTGAGTGGTAGCTTGAGTAAGTGAGTGTGGGTGTGGTGGTTTTGAGTGAGTGAGTGGTAGCTTGAGTAAGTGAGTGTGGGTGGTGGTTTGGAGTGAGTGAGGAAGTGAGTGAAGCAAGTGAGTAAGTGAGTGTGAGTGGTGTGAGTGAGTGAGTGAGTGGTAGCTTGAGTAAGTGAGTGTGGGTGGTGGTTTGAGTGAGAGAGTGAGTGAGTGGTAGCTTGAGTAAGTGAGTGTGGGTAGTGGTTTGAGTGAGTGAGTGAGTGGTAGCTTGAGTAAGTGAGTGTGGTTGGTGGTTTGAGTGAGTGAGTGGTAGCTTGAGTAAGTGAGTGTGGGTGGTGGTCTGAGTGAGTGAGTGAGTGGTAGCTTGAGTAAGTGAGTGTGGATAGTGGTTTCACTGAGTAAGTGGTAGCTTGAGTAAGTGAGTGTGGGTGGTGGTTTGAGTGAGAGAGTGAGTGAGTGGTAGCTTGAGTAAGTGAGTGTGGGTGGTGGTTTGAGTGAGTGTGTGTGTTTTATGTCTCTTTCAGTGAGTGAGTGAGTGGTACTTTGAGTAAGTGAATGTGTGTGTGGTGGTTTGAGTGAGTGAGTTTTATGTCATTTTTAACAATATTCCAGTGAGTGAGTGAGTGAGTGAATGAGTGGTAGTTTGAATAAGTGAGTTTTATGTCACTTCCAACAATATTCCAGCCCCATCAAGGCAGGGGACACCAGAAATGGACTTCACACATTAATCCAGGATTTGCGAATGGGCCAACTGTACCACTTTGCTACATCACCTTCCCTGGTAGCTATCAAAGTTCAATGCAGTAAAGAGCTACCATCACTGAATAAACACTCTCAGATGACAGGGCAGTAATTGCAATGATACAAATGGACCTCATCTTATATGCTGCTCAGAGCCATTTTTATCGAGAATGTTCTCAGACCTGTGACAAATCTGATGACTTGCAACAGACGACAAACTACTCTCAATTCATGAAGGTTTAGATTGCATTACAACATATTTTTTCTTCTAATTGACTACATCAGTAACATGAGTGTATCAAACTCATTTCGAAGCAAATTTAGGCCCCCCTAAAAGCACAACACCGAAAAATCAACAAGTTTCAAAATATATTCCCACTTCAGTTCTAGCAGTGTAGCTTTAATGACCCCTGCATAAGAATATGGAATGTGTGCTCCCCATTTCTCAATTTGTTTTACCAGTAAAGTAATTAATAGATACAGCGGTCTACCGGGCTATTAATTACTTCTCCCCTCCTAGTCTATTTATTTATGTGTTCGCACCTTCCTAATTCCTGCTAGGATATGCTGCTCAGGCATTCTGAGTAAACGAGTCAATTTCAATGCTAATGCTTTCGAATGGCCGAAGTCATAGTGGAGATAGTAACAGCTCCACAATTCCTGATGGGTCAAAGCATGATGATTCTGCATATGTTGTCGAACAACTGCTGCCCATTAACGACTTCAGTGTTACGACAGCCGCGTTTGACAGGACATGCACGAAAACCTGCAACGTATGAGATTATGGTCTGGATAAGCGAGACTCTGTCCCTTGGATATAGTCAAGGAAAACAGCCACTTCCGTGGTGTGAAATTGGATTCATTATCGTTGGGTACTTTCTTCGTCAATGTTGTGGGCACTGGGGGGCTGATCAATAAGAGGACCGGCCAGCATTCTGATCACCACCAGTGATTAATGGCTCCCCGAGAGCTTTTAGCACCTTTCCTGACCCACGCCATCATACACACTTCACGTCGCAAGTTTTTCCCATCCTGTTCTTTTAATGTCAATGGAAGCAATGTCAACATGCAAACAAGTCTAAACTTCCCAGCTATACGACCACCTAACTGAGCAGCGAAAGCCACACGACCCGTGCTCATCGCCTGATCAATATTCTTAACCTGCGAACACGAGAAATGCTTCAATATACAACACTAATCCATAAACGCAAGAGAATCAGCGCAGAAATAGATTGTCCAAGCAACAAACAGTCACATAATCGAGAAAACTAACCATGTGCTGAAAGAAATATTGTTGATATATGGGAGATGTGGTGGGGAAGTGTTGGAGAAGCAATGAGATAGCATTAGAGGGATTTACCTGCGGCTTAAGGGGATCATCAACCTAGTAGGCTGACCACATACAGTTTAAGGCCAATCACAGTCAGAGCAATGGAAACATGATTGTTGAATAAAGAATCGGCCATTAATGTGGAACAGACACTCTGTAAGAGGTCCAGAGAGTCCCCTCTCTCAATGATCTATATCTGCTAGTATGATATGTGAAGATGGGCATTGGTTAACCGTACATATTCCCCAGATGGGCTTAGGTGTGAACTCGATCCATATAGGCGATGGGGATTTATTTTGGTGAGAAATGGATCCTTATATGCAATGGAGATGTATTCAGGTGTGAATTTGATCTATCAGTCCAAGGAACAATATGTTTGTGTAGAAATGTTTACTCAGCATAATAGCTCACCGCACTGTAGGGAATCAGTGCAATGGTGGACATGAAACAGATGAATGTGTGGGGATTCTTTACTTTAACAGCAAAACAAAGATGTCCTCTACTGATCACTACATTTGTTCCTGGTTTGAATGGAGGAAATATAATTTTTTACAAGAATCAATTGATTAATTAATAAATCTATAAATCTGTAAAAAAAAACATATAAAAAACAACATTCTCTCAAAAATAATTCTCAGGTTAAAACACTAAGATATAAAAAGATTCCTTCAAAATCCTTGCAACACAGAATAACTGGTGAGTATCATATATCCTTAACAGTGCAGCCCTAAATATGGCTGATAATACCCCAGCCCTGTGTTAATATTGAACATATACAGACATGACCTCCAAGTACATATATATATCACATACAATTTGCATAATGATCAATACACTATAAATACCTTTCTCATAAAAATATCAACATAAATGATGAAAGATTGCATTATGATACATAAAGTGTCAAGGTATTACAGATTGTTCTATTGATTACAGTCCATATTTTGCATCCATCTTTACGGCAGGTAAATATGTGATACTACAGGTAACCAGCTGATAGTACCGCAGGATTACGGTCAGCGTTTGATCACCTGATGACGCTAATATTAGTGACAGCAAAGAGTCGACACCTCACAGAACAGCTTAGTGCAAACATACTTAGCTTAAAACATAACCTTTAACCTATCCAATTCAACAGCTGATACAAATGCAAAATCAAATTGTTCACAATAAGAACTGAAATGAAACTCACCGACTCATCGTTGACAGTGAATTTAATCCTTACATCGAAATAATCCCCAGTCTACCATAGTTGTACAGTCAGCAGCCTTAGTTCTACACACTGTGGTAAGTAAGGAGCGAATACTGCACAGAGCAGCACACCAACCGAGAGACTACTTGAGCCGATCGTTAGTGAAGGAAGCAAGCAAGCCAGCGGTGATGCTCACTGCATGCAAGCCCAATACTGCTTGGCGAACAAATTACAGTGCTCATTGAATCTTGGTGTAGATCACATGGAGCCTGGTCAAGGGTAGAGTGTTGTGGAGATGAACCTGGTAATTAACACTAAGACTGAGGGAAGAAGTGTGTAACCTTGTCTTATTGGTAGATTTTTGGTGCATTGAGGTACTGTGATTTGGCTATAGATGGCCTCCTTGTAGACAGATTGTCGATGAAGAAGCAATGAAGAAGTAGAGCTGTGAAAGATGGATCGCATGAGAGAATGGACTATCTGTGCATCCTGACAGTGTTGCAAACTACCAGTCTCTTCAGAATTCCCATGAAACAATCATAAGTTATTGCAAACTGTGACACAGAGGCAAAGTGGGAATTGTGTCACAAAGCATAATGTCACAAGTTTAAATGGCTTCCCACTGAACTAATTAGCATATTTCAACCTTTTTTAGAAGTTTAAAACCACTAAATTCACACTTTATGTTTGTAATAGCATACAAATCATTAGAACCATTTCAGAAGTGAGCACAGGTTTTAAGTTGTTAGCATTCATTCTTTTGACGTTTATCATGCAGCCTGTGGAAAACAGGAGATGCCCTGGCGATAAGGTGTACAAGTAATTCTTAAAATATTTATCTCCAACACAGCAAGTAAAAACATTTCTCAATGAAGGAGAGAGAATTGTAACTGTTGGTTCCTGTCAAGGATATTGAGTACAGATCCCCAACAAACAATTATCCATATAATCAAACTCCATCCTAATGCCATGGTTTGTCCTAACCATGTGAAAATAAAGTCTTGAACACTGAAATTGTATTGCGTTTAAGAATGCTTTGGAAATGATAGCCCACACACCACATCATGTTTGCTTGAAGGTAGAGCAATTAATTTTGTGTCTGTTTACCATCTGGTGAAACCATTCTTTGCATAATGTCTACAGACCCACAGTTATGGATACTTCAGCAAATGACCAGCAGATCCTTGAATGGTTAAGGGAAGCAACTCTTCACAGCAAATACAACTAGTTGTGCCTTATACAGTTGTTTCTCCAGTTCCAAACTGCTCCTTTCATGAATGGATTGGTATATGTAGTGCCTCAAATACCAAAAGTTAACATCCTACCACCAGGTGCCAATTCATACAGATCAATTTGAAACATTTGTAGTACCCAGTTACAATGACAAGTATTTTATAAAATGTCCCAGGTTACTTTTATCAATTATCTTTGTCTATATCTATATGTGACCATATGCAATACAGCTAACTTGAAAATCCTTACAAAGTCATATTTACAACCTCTTACCTTCTGGGTACTCACTTATATATACATGTAGTTGAAAACAACGAAAGCACATAAATTTTCTCTGGTCAAAACATTTTTTATGTTTGGTACAGATTCTTGACAAACATAATGAATCTTTGTTAATTCCAAAAAGCAAATTCTTAAAAATTATTAAGTAGCAATTTAACAGAAACATACATCAAATGAGAATCAAATAAGGTTCGTTTTCTTGTTTCATTTTTCTTAATGGAAATTCACGTTTAAAACAAGTTAGCTTAACTACATATTATTGTATAAGTATTTAAATACTTGTAATGGTTCTTTAAATATTTAAATACTTATTCAAACTCTTGCCTAAGAACACTACTTAGAATGTGTGGTAACAAAATTTGGGCAATTACATTGTGATTGCTAAACCTGAAGCTTTAGCCCTGAAGCAGGGATTCCTGAACAATATGTTTTATTCAATGTTTTGTAAGGATCAAATAACCATGATCAAAATAGATGATCTCGGCAGAAGATCATCTCAAGATTTCTCTCCTGATTCCTGCAGTAAGACATAAGGATGTTGTGAATATATAACTCACGCATAATTTGGGGAAATGAAACGATGTGCCAAGTTCCTATGCCCTGACTATCAATCTTTATTTGAAAGTAGAATTCAGTGAGGGGTCTTCAAGTTAGCACAATGATTAAGGCGAACATTTCAATATGCAGTGTACAAGGCTAGATTGATGATGGCAGAATGGGCAAGAGAAATGAGATCATTATTCAAATATCACCTACACCATTACAGCGTGTGTTTTTGTTTCATACAAGCATCTTAAAGCAACATATTTTTTACATGTCAAGAATTTTTTTCATTCAGATGTTTTTCAACATGGCATGTTATTATCAGGGGTTATCATAATTGCTTTTATCTTTTTCAAGACATTTGTTTATGTCAGCTTTGTTTTTATCGCTCATCCCTTTACGTCAGCGGATTAAAGACAAGAGGTATCGGCCATATGGTTTGTGTGGCTTGCTGTCCTGTCATGTCAAAGTTTGATTTATTGCATAACTTGTTAATAACAGGGTATGTGAAGTGACATGGGGTGGTTTCACTCAGTTCCTTCTCAAAACTGACAAAACTGATTGATAACAGATCTTTCCACAGTTACACCAAGTTTAAATCTGCTTGAAGTTTTGAAACATCTGAAAAAATATCCAGAGAAAACGACAAATCAGTCACTTGGTACAAAGTGATCAAAGTCAGGATTTATTGTTTGATGCATAAATACAGAATATCAACATAAAATAAAGCAAATAATAATGACCAAATGACAACACTTTTATGCTATAATGACAACACATCTATCATACTTAATTTCCATTTTCGGAAGGGTGTCATGTTTTTATGACCCCTCTATCTCCCATGCATAGTTTATTGACCACTGTTGTGTTTTACAAGGCTTTCGTATGCATCTCCTAATTGGATATCGACTGCCACTTATGTGTCGTGCCTTCGTCTCCCTTTCAGGCTATTGACGATGTACATTGCAGGTGTCACACATAAGCCACCAGCCTGAAGATGGCGACAGATATGTCCAAACAGGATACATACGCAAATGACAACCTCACCTGCAAAACCTGACTGACATAACTTCATGTTTTTTTAGAATCTCATCCATCTTGATGGTTCCGAATCTAATCCTTGTTTTCATGGTCTACAAGTTTTGGGTGATACAATGAATCTGGTGGCTACGTGGCTGGAATATTGTCTTGCTGTGGAATCAAATAATCTTTGAAAAAGTTGGATTTAGAGGTCTTATATATACTAACAGAACTCATGTTTTTTCCCATCCTCATGCATCTTGATGGTTTGGAATCCAATTCCCGGTTCCAGGATTTTGGCAAGTGTTTGGTGACTCAATGAATTAGGAGCTACATGGGGAGAATATTTCCTTCTTAGAGATTCAGATGAAAAAAAAAGTTGAATTCATAGATGTCAAACATTTACTGAAGTAACTCCAGGGGTGTAAGTGAGTGAGTGAGTGAGTGATTTTAGGCTGTTTCCAGGAACATTTCAGCCATTCCCTGGGAGACTTCCAAGAACAGGCTTTCCTGTACTGATGTGAGGAATAAAGCATGAGCTTTTGGTAAAGCATATACTTTTAGGTCAAAGTGAGTGAGTGAGTGAGTGAGTGAGTGGGTGGGTGAGTGAGTGAGTGAGTGAGTGAGTGAGTGAGTGAGTGAGTGAGTGAGTGAGTGAGTGAGAGTGAGTGAGTGAGTGAGTGAGTGAGTGAGTGAGTGAGTGAGTGAGTGAGTGAGTGAGTGAGTGAGTGAGTGAGTGAGTGAGTGAGTGAGTGAGTGAGGAGGAGTGAGTGAGTGAGTGAGTGAGTGAGTGAGTGAGTGAGAGTGAGTGAGGAGTGAGTGAGTGAGTGAGTGAGTGAGTGAGTGAGTGAGTGAGTGAGTGAGTGAGTGAGTGAGTGAGTGAGTGAGTGAGTGAGTGAGTGAGTGAGTGAGTGAGTGAGTGAGTGAGTGAGTGAGTGAGCAGCAATATCACAGCGGGGGACACCAGAAATGGGCTTGAGTCAGTTTAGAGATAATCTATCAATGCAGATATTGTATTTACTTATGTATGTTCAAACTATCAAATCAAACTATAAAACATATATACACACATGTACTATCTTACTGAACTTCCAACTGCAGTTGATGAGAACAGATCATAGGGTCTTAAGTTGCAATCAGTGAATTACCCTGTATATTACAAACCCATATTATGACTGAAATATAACAAAAACTTGTTTAAACCACATACCTGGAAAAATGCACAATTAAATTTAAAGCACCTTAATAACTAATCCCCAGTGTATTTAAAACTTTCCTATAATAAAACAATAAATGCCTGCTTGGATGACATTTTGCAGCTAAATACATATAAAATTCTAAAAAAAGGTTCAAAACTGGCTTTGATTGTTCTGACTGGGCTCATATAATAACCATAAAATTGTAAAGTGCAACAGGCTTTGCTGTTCATATTATTAAATGATTATCATTCTTTATCTTGTTCTCTTCAAAACTGTAAATGGGCAAACATTACCTCTGAGCCATGGTTTTTAATGGATTAAAAACATAAAGTTTGCATATTAAACATACACAGATAAGTTTATGACACTTTAACCTTATTTGGAGTGTCTGCATCACCCTGATTCTAGGAATTTTTTCACAATTTCAGCAATTTTTCCGCTTCTTAACATTTAAATAAAATATCTACTACATTTTTATCCCCAAAGTAAAAGAGCCTAAGCGGAAATGAAACAAAACAGTTGGCAAAAGATTGGCAAATTGCTTTGATATTTGTCAGCCATGCTCCCAAGAAAGCAATCATCAATGTGAAAATCAGTGAGACATGTAACAAGGCTGTTATTGGTGTGGTTGATCCATTACATAAACAGCAGGGGTTGTTGTATCGTAAAAAGGAGACACAATTAGTTTTTGCATGCATAGATGGAGCTAGTATGTCCCTGGATTGTGGCAACAACTATAATGGTGGCCAACCGCTTGGACAATTGGCAACACTTGCGTTGGCATCATGATGTAGAACTTAATTCTATATGTCTAAAAGTATTGATAACAGGCGAATGAATTCATGAAATACAATTAAGTTAGTGATAATCATGAGGATCATGATTTTATAAATGTATATCTTGTTTTAAGTATTGATTTTATGGAGAGTGATGATGTTAATAATGATAATGATGATGATGGCATGGTGATGATGATGATGATGATGATGATATTTTATCTTAAATGTCTTACTATCCCAATACTGACCACTGGCAGGTTTTCAATCTATCTGAATCTGGAGAGTGATGATCCTAATAATGATAATGATGATGATGGCATGGTGGTGATGATGATGATGATGATGATGGTGATGATGATGATGATATTTTCTCTTAAATGTCTTACTATCCCAATACTGACCACTGGCAAATTTTCAACCTATCTGACTCTAAGATCTATTGATTCACACATAACAAATCATTCCAATCAAAGTACATAAACAGTTTCACAAGTAGTTCAGAAAGACTGAAAGGGTCCCTCAAAAATATATTACAACACTTTTTTAAAAATAAATCATCCTACTTTGTTTTTAAACAAATCATCAAGAGTTAATTCAACTGGATGTTGATTAGCCACATTCAGATTCCCTGAAACAAATACTTTCAACCTCCTCAAGCTGCCATACTCAATACGAGATAAAGAAACAGACACTCCAATGCTAACCACTTGAACTGCATGTATGTTCTCTACCATGTAGGGCTGGGCAATAGCCACCATGAGAGCACCATCAAGTGCAGGGCTGCTTTAATTCCCCCCAACATCCCCTCCGATAAATTTATGACTTAAGAAACGCCATACAAGTTGTGTTTCAATTTGTTTCCAAATTCATTCCTTCTTGCAGCCATTCTCTGAGAGGAGCACTAAGGTCTAAAACCTCTCCTGCTCCGGCTAAAACACAGTGGCTCTATGTAAACAGGGGAACAGTGGCGGAACCCAGAAGCAACAAGATGCTTGCAAATTATAGTGTAGGCAAGTGATCAGCATCAATGAAAAGCAATTTATCTAAGGCGCGTTTGGTTTATAAAAGAACGCAGGATGACCTGGGGCGAGGGGCGCTGACTGAGCCTATGGCTGCTGATTAAACAAAAGTCAATGCTCAGCCCCGATGAAATGTAGGAGTGCCTATTCTGTTACCGAACTTCCCAAGAAGATCAACGCCATAACAAGCTTGGTACCATCTCTGTACAATTGGATCCTTGGAATATTCGGACCCATTCTGATTACGTTTGCCAAAGAGTCCAAGGATTCCAACATCCAAATCATGTTAGCTGGCAAGTCTCCGAAAAGCAATTCCAAACCACCTAATTGTGTTAAATACTGTGGCTATTTAGATAGACCTATTTCTACAAGCCTGCTGTAGGCGCGCTGATCAGCTCGGATCACGAACATACCAGCAACGTATGGGACACATAATGTCTCACGAGTTAACTACACGTCACGTTTGCCACCAACGTAAGATGGCGTGAATACAATTTTATTCTATTTACACATTTTGTCCTCTGACACTGATTTCAATCTTCTGGCGAAAAAACAAAATCAATAGGGAAATAAAACAGAAAGACTTCAATCAAACATTTCCAAAGGTGATGTAGATTTCACCAGTTGATATTGTACATATCAAATGTATGTCAACACCTCATAGCTTAGCGATGAAAGGAAACTACTGATGTATGATGGGAAGAATCTAATAGACGGGAAAGATTGGTAAACTCTACCAATTACAAGGTATTACACAGGAAATCTTCATCTACGACACCGGCGGGAATTCTTTCTTATAGCCTTTATGTATCGGCGTCGCTACAGTTCCACATATTATACAAGATGAAAGACATTAAATCGAATTTCATTCAATGAATGTTACAGGTTTAGGTGCTATAGCCTACATAGACTTCTGGGTTTGTGAAAATGCAAGAAGCTCACTTCAAACATTTATACAGTTTCCTCAAAGATTGCCACAGCCATGGCAGCGGAACCTTGAGGCAAGTGTATGAATATTTCAGCCAATCAACAACTCAACTCTGATGGCACTTGCATCTAAACAATTCCCGATCAGCGATCATGAGATTATGCTGTCAAGCGACCATACTTCACATCAATGTTTCCTATGGTAAGAATGTTGCCAAACAAATTAACCAAATTATTACGTATAACAGGGTCGATACTTAACCACAAAAAAATCTTCACACTTCCAAACCCTCCTAGTACATTCATAGCGATGTGTTTTAACACCACATCAAAGAAGTGAGAGCTGTGAAAGACATTCTTTGATCATGGGAGGCTTAATTTAGGATGATAGGCATCTTTAGAGTGATAATATGTGGTGGTATAACACAAAATTCAATTTTATTCAGGATCAACCCAATTTATGGCAAAATGAACAAGAAGACAAAGTCATCGATATCCCCCGCAATGGCAAAATACTCTTCATGATTATGTCTACGAGTTATGATTATGTCAAATATTTAGGTGTGTATATAGAAAAGTGGAAGGAGAGTATTGAAAGGTTTTTAAAGTTCTGCTCCAGAAAGGAGCACTATCACCAATTTCAGTGTATGTCAAACTTGTTGCCATGGAAATGCCAAAAATATTTTATTCAGAAATCCAAAACTACCAAAAGGCACCAGTACACCACCAGATCTATCTATGTGCCAAGTTTGGTGAAGAAATAGTGAACGGTTTTGGAGTTCTGCTCCGGAAAAGAGCACTACCACTAATTTCATTCTAAGTCAAACTTGTTGCCATGGAAACGCCAAAAATGTTTTCTTCAGAATTCCAAAACTATCAAAAGGCACCAGTACACCACCAGATCTATCTATGTGCCAAGTTTGGTGAAGAAATATTGAACAGTTTTAGAGTTCTGCTCGAAAGACATCTATCTATGTGCCAAGTTTGGTGAAGAAATATTGAACAGTTTTTAAGTTCTGCTTCGAAAGACAAAGTGCGGACGACGAGTCCATTTTAAACCAACCCCACACCCCACCCACCCCCACCCACACGCGTTATGGGGATAAAATGGGGTCCTCAATTGATGTAGGTCTAACAATTCAGCCTGGGTTTATGTAGTTATTCTCCATAGATTTCATACAATATTGGAATCAAATCTTAGGATTGATTTTTTTTCAGATTTTTTCATAAACTACATCATGTTTTAATGATTTCTGCATAGCTTTACTCTAGATTTCAAATGACATAATTAGTCCACAAAATGTTTGATATTTACATGAAATGCACATCTGAAACATATACCCTCTCATTTACATTTCATTCCGAATAAAACACAATTGTTGAAATGAACGAATCAAATAACTGAAAGACATCAAACAAGTTTCTTTAATGCTTCTAGTGTCTGAAAATGTCTTGATTACTTTAAAAGTGTTTTTTGATAGTAAATAGAAATCATTCATTGCACAGATGTGACAGGACGATTTTTCGAAACAGTTGTCTATTTCCTGGGGCTGTCAAATTATAATTTCTCAGCTAAAAACAAACCAAATTATCCTCTATATTATGACAGTCCTGCACATAAAAGTGTCCAAACATTACCAAATGTACCATGTTTGGGAAGCTATCAGCAGGCATAAACTACAGCAAAGAATTTGGAGGATCATTTGAACCTAATCCATCAACACGATCAAAGAAATGAGAAGAAGGAAAAATGTTCTGCCGATTCCTCCATAATCTTAGCGCCACACTGCTCATCAGAGTGTATTTGAAATCTCTGTCATAAACTGTGATCGCAACTCAAGCAGTGACAAGTAACCACTCCATCCTTCTGTGAGTTTTACGAGTGCTCCCAATTCCAAAAAGGGGCGATTCTTAGAAGAGATGGAGAATCGCTTATATCGCACACAAGCTTATCTTCCCAAAATAAAAATTATATGTATCTGGTCCTGTTTGTTGGTAATCAAGATAACTAGGTAGTATTTTGCCCTGCAAAGGCTCCCCTTGTCTTCTAACCCAATAAATAAACATCAATCAGTTGTCCCATTGAGGTGAAGTGGTCGGGAGAATTATATCCGCATAGCTTTTCTTCGGCAGCATGTAATGGACAAAACCAAATTACATCGCGGAAAACACACAATGCCAACGGATAGGGATATACAAAAATAGATTTAGGAAATCTGATTTACTGAAACCTTTGGTGATCTATGTATGTTATCTCAGTGAACACATCCTCTCATCTTAAACTTACTGTCAAAACCAGATAAATGAAGAAAAATCAGCCCTTATTTCCAATCTTGATAAAACTCTAATATTATTAAGGAAAAGCTGAAATTGGATTTGCCTGCGAAGGTTTGTCAAGCCTTCCAAAAAGAAGACGTGTCCCTTGTTAAAATTTCACCAAGCAAATATGAAGTAAGATATATGATAATTTCATTAACTTAAAACGATGGCATCGAACTTCAACAGATTTTGTCAATTCCAGGAAAAAATATATTCAGTGTTGAAAAATGTTTGACAAAATTCCAGTTAGTTTCTTCGTGTGTCGCCACTAAATCGCCTGCCATGATTTTCTTATTTGACAACCAGGAGATGTGATACAAGTCATACACAGTTAGCTCCCTTTGAGCCCAACTTTGACAAATTGATTTGGTTTTTGAGCACTGACAGCAAACCCCTTGGGACCAGTTTTTTGTATTCAGAATAAACCCCATTTCAGAAAATGTGCAACCAATCCATCTAATCCTTGTCAGTTCCATAGTAAAACCCTCTTTACTATAGTTGGGAACTATACTAACCAAAAAATTGTTTTAAATTATAAAGAAACAGTAATGTTTGTTTTTTCAAACATTATACTGATCCATTTTAAATCATTCTTGTACATTTCTTAGATTTATTCCGATAAATAAAATTTGATTGATGTAACATAAGTTTTTTTTCAAACTATTTAACTGTTCAGCAATGTATTTATTATATGTGCATGGCCCTGATCTTATTAGTGAATCTTTAAGAGAAAATATACTTTTTACAGAGTGAGAAGAGGCGATTTGATACAAAACATAAAATATGATAAAATACCACAATAATGTTATCAATCATCAAAGAATCATTAACAAATATTGCGACATTTGTTACATGTGTTTATACCATGCATTGCAGCTATGTGCAACAAAACTGATACTTTTGAGGAGTAGATAAGTGTAATTTTTTTTCCACATTTTTACCTAAAAATGAAACAATTAAGACAGATAAATATCTGCACTCAAAAACAAATTGTCTACATATACTCCTCATTCCAAGACCGGCCACAGTAATAAAAATGAAAGAATAGCATGAATAAACTGTTCCTTAACATTTTGTTAGCAATATATGTTGATTCCTACTGTCATAATTTTTTAATGACTCTAAAAATACAACAAAATATTATTTATATCTTTCAAACAAATACACACAACAGGCGGAATGTTATTTTAACTGAATCACAAACATGTTCAAGATCAATGACAAGTATGTAAAATACATATCCTTATTGACATAATCAAAATACCCTTTGTTATAACTACATCTTTGACATTTCTCACAATAACATCAAAATGTTTGCTTTGGATGTCTCTCAACAATAAGAAGGCGTCAAACAGTTCACCCCATGCTGTAGATATGCATGCAGATAACGAGGCTATAGAACCGGCACCGTTTGTATGGAAGACTTAGGGGGCCATTTCCATATGTTAACTTGCATAGAGATTGTTTGTCCACTAACGCGTCCGAGACAAGTAGCTCATTAACGCCACATGTGCAAGTGACCACTCTGACACCAGGGTGCGCTGCACAATATGCTCCATGTAATTCAAGCATTGTTCTCCCGAAACAGCATAATATTGCCATGGAGTGGCATGTCATTAAAACCTTTAAAGAGCAAACACCTCAATCAATATCTATCCCTTTTTATCCCTTTACAGGACTCATCTTACACGGATGTGTGCCTGTCCCAAGGTCAACCGAGGTGAAAGGTCGTCCCGCTGTAATGGATCCTGATGAGTGGCTAGCAACAAACAAAACTGATCGTTATGATTTAACAGATATCGGCAAAAGAAGGACCTCTGTGTACCGAAGATTTAACCACACTGGATATGATGATAGTGGAGACATACCAATCAATTGAAGTAACACACCAATATTTACCCATCTTCGGAGTAAATGCAATTATTCCAAACACTTTTTATGCACAGGCATGTTGAGTTTGTTGTTCAAATGGAAAAGAGTACTATCTGACTTTTTCTTCACTATCTCAATCTCCATCCACAGGGTAATAGCCATGAGTAATCCTGTCCTTCATATCTAATCTACGTGACTTGAGGTGGAATAGTACAAAGGAATGCCATCTACTGATGAAATAGAAGGAGGTCTGTGGATTTCTATTGGAGTTCATTTACCCTGCTGAGCAGAATGATGAACGCAGGAGTTTGATACTGTATTTTATAGCAGAATGTGATCCTTCATTCTAGACTATGTAATCAAATTCTCCTTAAAATGTTTTCAATTTGAAAATGACTTTTTTCATGTAAATACTTCTTAAATGTAGATGCACTCATAAAATCATTATGCATAGATTTGATTTCTGTAAAATGAGATTAATGAGAAAAGCAGATCCAAGGTTTTGTTTGGATTCACGAAAAGAATCTCATTTTGCAAATGTAATAAATGTTGTGTACATATTTATTTAATTTGCTGTAATAATTCAAAGCTAATATGTTAATTATAACACATACTGAAAATAGTATCAGATATTTTAAAAAGTATCTCTCAGTTCTCATCAATATTTCTATTTCATACTTTTTCTGTATAATCAAATTGATCTTAATTCCATAGGTTTCTGCAGCTTAATTTACAGGATGAGATATAGTCTGTCATACAGACCTTGAAACAAACATATCCAAGTGAGCCCATGCAAGCGATGAATATCTGGCAAGTCTAGATTTCCAGTTTCAGAAAATGAAGAAAGTCTCAGGGCTCCTTTTCATTATATTATATTTTTTTTATTATGGACTATTTTTTTTCTGTAAAATATGTTCATTTCACAGACTAGTTGTTACTCTAGATGAGACACAAAAAGACATAAATGGCCCTAAAATGTCTTTAAGCAGTTATTAATCTTAAGCAGTGTAGGAGACAGGAAAAAATCGTTGACAAAGAGCCCACTCTATGTGATGAGAACTAACTTGACATTAGATCTGAACCTACAGGCTAATTAGATGAAGCTTGCAAACCTTGGTCATTAGTGTTAATATTAATATACAGTCATGGTCCAAACTCGTGTCACTGGGTCTGTTCAAGGAGTTAAAGCTCATCAATAGATATGAGTCAATTCCTTCCTCAAACGATGAGTGCTCACAGTCTGACAAGCGGGCTATCCCCTAAGCCAATTTTTAAGACAGCATTTTCTGTCTACCCTCAGGTTGACTAAACCATGAGAAGTCTAATTTAGCGTCCAGTCTACCGATGACCTTCTTAAAGTAGCACTCCCACAGTAATCTAGTCCTAACATTCTGCCGAGCCCAAGGTTGGCTTAACCAATCTAATTGTTGAATATATTGGGGTATGCATGTCTCTTAACTTTCCGAAAGTATCATCTTAACTTTCAGCCAGCTGGAATTTGAATGGACCAATATATGTATCTGGCACCATGCTGGAACAAATGCTTATCACAGATTCACAATATGTCGTCAAGTGGTTCCCACTTGGTATCCAACCTCAGGTGAACAATATGCTTATTCAGCATCACTGTCTGGTGACTTAAAGGGAATTCTCCTTTCTCAAATATATTTTTTTTAAAGTTCAACCACCAACATCAAAATGTTAACTTGGAAGGTTGTTTATCTCTAATTATCTCTAATTGTACTACCCCAACATATTTTTAGAGAATGTTTGGCTAGAAGTGTAAATTGACATTTCGATTCCAATTTGTCATGAGTGATGACTTACATTAGTGTACATGTTTCTTTCTTTCTTTATTGTTTTCATGATCATGTAGCGGCACCTAATGTGAAATGTCAAAAGTCTTCGATTTTCAGTTTTTTGTTTATATTTTTAATTTTTCGAAACCAACCAATTAATTCTTCCAGTTTCATTTTTTCAGCAATTAGATACTTTTTGAAACTATCAAATTTATGTCAATTGCATGCTTTAGCACCTCACAGCATACTTAAACGTTCCAAACAGCTTAGATCATTCCAGTTTAATTGTTAGACATGAGTTTTGCTTTAAAACATCAATTTGTAGCTGAGTGATATTCATGTAAATGAGTTACATCACAGTATGAATGTGTGAAAGACACTTGTGTGATGATTCAAGTGTTTATTCAGGACTTTTGAATTATGATATGACAAAGACAATTTCAAATCCCCATTCAAATTGTAACAATTCTATCTCCAAAAAAACTGCAGACAGATCAATATTGAACATTTAAACATGAATACTATCAAATTTTAAATGGAAGATTGAGTTACCATTTGAACACAGAGCGATTTGAAAATTCAATGAAACAAAAAGGTTTAATATGATGTCATATGATAACCTCATTAGAAAGCCAAACCGATTTCACAGGTAATCTCAAGTTTCAGTGGCTCTTTTGAAAAATGACAGTTTCAGGTAACGACAAACACATCATCCTACTTGTCTCGATTTGAGTTAATGTTTCACTATTTAACATCTGCAAGCTCTCAATAATATGACAAGGAGTACAATCGACTCTTGTTTATAGCCTCGTCAAGGTACAACAGCTCCCTGAAACCACACACAACAGCATTGTCAATTTCAGTCTCACTGGTCACAGTCATCAATCATGCAAAGCTGACAAACATTAATCCCCAAAACGACACACTGCTCAAATTCATTATTCATTAAAATGATGATGAAATTTTGAGGTCAACCATATTAGACTCCACCTCATAACCAAAATAAATCAACCCAAATTTATTTCAAAGCCTTCTGTGACAGTCTCATGCAGAGTGACATTGAAATGTACAATAGCAATGTACAATAGTAACAAAATTGATGGATTTTATTGCTTTAAACTCTGTACCCCTCAGTGACCATCTGTTTATCCTAAAGCACCCATCAGACAAGGATGACAGTCATCCCAACAGTTAACTCATATATCTTATTATCAAATCAATTCATCAACATTGTAAGTAGATAGGACCTTATGTTGTTAATTAGATATCAACACCTGACATGAACGACTATGCTTAGTTCTGATTATCAGGTAATTCATTCCTGTTTATTTGGTGACAGAAATTGATGACTTTTCATTTCATTCTGTGGCTATTTCACAACTGGCCAATTTCCTTTATAAATCTATCAAGAAGTTAACTTGTGGTTTTTATTAAATTATGGAAATGAAATCAAACATAAAAGTACCCCATTAATTACTTTTCTAAACACGTTAGTGAGCAAGTGAATACAACCACTGACATTGAGTAATGATGGTGAGTGTTTAATCTCATAATTCTTGCTTTAAGCCTGTCACAGTAAGTCGTATTGGCCAGGGTTATTCAACCATAAAATAGGGCATTAGGGAAATAGTTTTCAGCATAAATCTCAACAACCAAATCGATACCACACCTGCAGTTAAGCTCTGTACCTGAAATGCAAAACACATCTCAAATATGACTTTACTGTAATATCATTTAACTTCTTGTAAGGTTTCAGTCTGGTGAGCGGAGAAGGAAATACTATCAATTGATTTAGTAATTTGTACTGTGCGCCCATTCAAAATGAACAGAAGGTTATTCAAGTAAATCGATACTGCAAACAGAGAACCTAGTTTTTAAATTCTTGTTTTATTTGTCCTCTCTAGACTCAAAATCAGAAACACTGTGGGAGCTGAAAATCTGTCAAGATCACCAAAAAAGATATTAGGAAATCAAACTGATTATTTTTTGGTTGCGTTGTGTATTTCGCTAACGTCTGTCACGACATGAAATTTACAAGCAGTGATCTGTTTCAACTTCCCATATTTCCCTATGGTAATGTCAATCTAAACCAAATTGAAAAAAAATTCTATTGACAAATCCATTTTGTATTCTCTCCCCTGCAGGCTGTTTGACTTCACCGATGAAAATTTGTTTCATATTATTTCATTTTGTCCATAAATAACAATACATGCTTCTTTTCTTTTCCACATTTTATAGGAAATTATCATCAGCTTAAACACAACCGCAAATTTGGATAATGACCAAAAAATACCTGTCAATATTTTTTTGTCTTATTTATGACAAAAGTGACAATAGCATATTCCAGCTCTAATTAACACAGTGAATATTCACTCCTAATCCTATCATTATCACCTCAAATAACTGTCAAAGCATGGTCTGTTTATCGACCAAATTGCTTACACCCCCAACAAAGAAAGTGCAACAAAAGCTCCTTAACACACTCAATACGTTTCTCCACAATACCCATTATGGCATATTAGACCAGAAAATATGTTCTATTTGCTTAACCCTTAATTAGCTTAACACCTGGTAAATTCTCTCACTTTCTTTCTATCCAACTGACTATCGGGAAAGAATGAATCATTATCCTATCCGCTGATGAGGATTTACCAAGCATGGGGATTAAGTCGGAATTGGCCGATTCTAACCATTACTTGCAACCATAACGATAACGACAATGGTCCAACAAGCTCGTAAATATTTACTTCCATAACCAATCGTGGTATGAGTGGCCTCTCCACCAATGGCAGAGATGTCATACTCCTCAAAAGTCTGGTAGTAGCTTCCACATACTATGAGTCAGTCACAAAAACTCATTAATTATGGGAAATTTGTTGCCTGCTATTTTATGGATAATCAATGTATCCCCTCCCAAAGTTGGGGCCAAATTTGATCATCCTGATTCAAGGCATCAGAATGAGCCTTTCATTGTAGAAGGGTGTGCAGTTTGTCACGATTTTTTATTGACGACTTTGGTGATCAGTGTTACTAAATTCGTCATTTTTTGTCCGATTTTTTTCATCATGTAATCCCCTTTTTCAACACATGACAAAAATTAGCTCCTTAATTTCAAAGGAACAAACGTCTCATTTGTTATAAGAATTCTTGCCTTGCAGTGTAATATTTTAGCATTGAATTCAACATTTGTCAGTATTGAAGCTTTAAAAGCATGTTAATTGAAAAAGTTCCCCCAGACACCATGAAAATTGCTTTATCCTCCCGAGTCTCAAATGAATAATCCTCATAGCCAGAAGAAAGGGACATTTCACACGTAACATAAAACATGTGAGACTAAAACGGATTTGAGGAGGCCCAGGGCGCCAGTGGTATCGAGGAATCAAAAAACAATTCTGAAGAACACAACAAATGCTCTTTAAAGGTGATAATAAAAGAAGTGTGTTACATTTCATGAATTTCATACCAATCCTTGTGCCAAGCTTGTTATAACCCAGGCGGTCTTCTGACACAGTGCTGAATCTAAAAGACCCTTCAATGCCCGTCACACCTCCGATCATGACAGTGTACATTAACTTTAATGGTGTGTTCCCCTAACCACTGTCTTTGGAAGAATGAGTTCAAAATTCAATTACAGACGACACTGCAATGCTGGCATTCAGATAACTCTACAAAATACCACCTTCATTGGGGCAGCATAATGTAATTAGGCATAGCACCAACTTTTTGTCCAATTTGAACTTACTTTTTTTCTGAACGATTTATGAGGAATAATTCAGCTGGTTTCAATTAGGATTAAAAATGAATTCAGTATTTTCTAGCAACAAGAACAAAATGTTCAAGAGCTTGAATTTGTTTCAATTTTGCTGCAAATTTAAATAGGATTATGCAAATCTGGTTCTCATAATAATTAAAATTGATGATGTGAATTTTGGCAAATTTATTTGAAAAGTGAAATAATAGAGACGGTCTAATTTAATTTCAACCTTTTTCAAAATATTTCATTAAGAAACTGATACACTAATAGCAAAATCATAAAACTTCACATGTTTAATGCTTAAATCTGTGAGAGAAATCCATCCATTACATAAACATATTATGCTTTAAAAAAAACAACCTTTTCGCAAAGAGCATCACATTGCCAGAAGACATGGATCACTGGTGCCTGGCAAAAACACTTCTGAGTACTTTGTATTGCCTTGCCCCTATGTTTTGTTTGTTTGTTGTTGAACACCGCACTCAGCAATATTCCAGGGACCAGACAATCCAGTGATCAACAACATGAGCATCGATCAATGCAACAGTGTGTGTGTGTGTATCTATGTATATATGTATATGTACATGAATCTTTGTAGGTCAGTCAGTAATATATCTGGACATAACTCTCACCTTGCAAAGAAGGAAACAGCAGCAGAAGGGTTGGGCGGAGGTGACCCTGGCCCAGGGGACATTACTCTCTGTACAGGATGTGGCTGACCTGGAGTTATCTGCCCTTGAGGCGGTGGACTGTGCCAATGAGGGGAAGGCGTGTGGTAGATTGGTTGAGGTAGGGGTGAATGTCCATGCTGACCACTGATGTCACCAGTCTCCGGGCTGCCATACATTTTCTCCTGCCGACCGGACTGACCAGTTAACATCTGGAAATAGTACAATGTGGAAATCGTATTCATGAATGACATGCATGAAAATCTTACATGATATTTACAATACAGCTAAGCAAGCACATAACCTGCCAATAATATTGATGCTACCTTTGATGGAGACAGTAGGACAGAACAGGTTCCCAGTAAAGTTCCTTATCATTGCTCATGTGAAATATCAGAACACAATCCTATGATTTGTACTTCCGTTATTCTATTACTTTTACTACTACTACTACTACTACTACTACTACTACTACTACTACTACTACTACTACTACTACTACTACTACTACTACTACTACCATCACCACCACCACCACCACTTTTATACTTTTTTATGTTATACGTCCTTTGCTGCAACCTTTTCTAACATCACTCTCTTTCTAAAGACTATTAGTTTTACCACTGCTGTTTCTATATAATACTACTATACCTACAACTATTTCTATATGTCAACCTCAACAACTTCCACAACAACTACTACTACATCAATGACAATATACCATGCTGACACAATTCCACTGACAAATCAATAACACCTTTACCCTGCAAAGACCATCTTCTCCAAGTATCCCGTAATCAAACCTTCTTACAGGTGAATCGGTTGTCTGTGCCACCGAGCACAATGACAGCCTTGTCAGTATCCCTAAAGATTACAGCCATCTTTAAGACCTGTAGATGTTGAACTGTGCACCAATACTTGCAGGGTTATGACTAACAAGATGGGCCAATATTAACAGCATGCTACAAGCATGGAACGGACGATGCATACCATAACATAATTAGAAACAACTTGTCCATCTCACACCTTGATCAACGAGGCTGCCCGTCAATTATTTGGGGGGTGGCATTGATTTTGATTCATTTCAAGTGGGGACGCCTTTTCCATAATTCATGAGGGTCCTCTGACACCATAGCTACACAGTTGGGAAAAAGCAGAATTGTTAAAAGATGACACACACGGCAATTCTTTTTCCACTGATGGACCGCTGACGTTTTCAGGTTGTAAAGCACGACATGGCCAATATTCAACACTGGAATTTCCTGCTTGACACTTATTGCAAGACCACTTGACCAATTTTTTCTGGGAATTCCACAAAAATGAAGATGTGTCATCATATCAATACTTCCTGTCGCCCTTATGTAGTGGTGTTGTCATTTTCGACGCCATTGTTGACTTGAAAAATATATAACTTTTTATAACTTTTTACTGACTTGTAATTAGATTTTAAATAACTTGAAATTCATGAATGGCTCTGACATAATGCGAGTTAAGAGTTTTGATTCAAATTTTTAAAATTTTAATATTTCAATCAAGTGTCCTGAGGAAATGAACATTTCTGATTTAAAAGGCTGAGGTATGATAAGGGTTCTTTGAAGGCCTGATGGAATTGCAAAACTTCCAAAGTCACAGAAAGGTTTTAGAAATTGGTGTGAAAGTTAACAGACAATCCAACAGGACTGATGACAAACACTCTTGTTTTTATCACTTGCAATTTGTCATATTTCATAACCATGCATGACAGAATACATAAAACATAATTTTTACAACCTCCCATGAAAAGATCTCACTATGTCATTTTTGCTACAACCTACTGTGAAAAGTTCTCACTATGTCATTTTTGCTACAACCTACTGTGAAAAGATCTCACTATGTCATTTTTGCTACAACCTACTGTGAAAAGATCTCACTATGTCATTTTTGCTACAACCTACTGTGAAAAGATCTCACTATGACATTTTGCTACAACCTCCTGTGAAAAGATCTCACTATGTCATTTTTGCTACAACCTCCAATGAAAATATTTCACAATTTGACTTTTGCTATATCTTCCTCTCAAAACATCTCACTATGTCACTTTTTATTCATCAGAAATCATTATTGGTCAACAGCTGTAACTGCTTCAAGCATTAGGAACAGACTTCCTGACAAATATCAACAATATTGCCACATTTTCAGCCTGATCTCTAGATTATCTGTTCTTAGAACTATACAGCTTCTGCTCAAATTTGGCAGTTCTTGGGGCCAAAAATATCCAAATGTAACTCAACCTCCGACTCGTCCCTAGTCCTGACTAGCTTGACAAAATACAAATCTCCAAGAGTATGTTATACAAATAAGATAAATAGTAGTGTAATTTTCCAAGAACAAACTATTGATAGCACAAAAATGAATAATTATATGTGACCTTAATTAAATCCCACAAATCAGATACAGAGAATTATTACAGATATTGATGAAAAAATGGAATATGACACCATATTTAATAACGGTGGTACACTTCCAATAATTCACTTAATTCTAGCAAATATAGATTACTTAATCACCATCTCATGCCATGACAGCGGACAGAGCTTAGCTTACGAGTCATTTCATTATCTGGTGGGTATGGTGTCAAAGCAATCACATCTTTGCCATGTCGACTGACAAGCCAGTGGACGGACCCTACTCTGGCCCCAGATTCAATGGTTGGCCTAGGATTCAATGTCTGGTGGAGCAAGGCAGTGGCATTGAATCATACTGATATGATTTGCAGCCTTAAGTTGACAGTCTCATTAAGGATGCCTGCTCATAGCTCCAACATTGCATGTCTCATTTCAACCACTTGTAGGGCTTACTATAAAAATTGTATTTATTAATCAAAATTGGACTCTTAAAATAACTTGGGACTATTTATATAATACCCTTCCTTATGTTAATAAGTCATATTTGCCATATTTTACCATATTAACGTATTTCTCATAATAACATAATATTCAGAAATTTCATTCCAACTTGTTTCCAAGTGTATATTCCACTTATTGAAACTAACATGTTTCTAAGTGTATGCTTTCTAACACATTTAACATATAGGACACATGTACAGTATGTGAAATCTCCTACTCATCATAGAACATACACATGTTAAATATTTAGGTTCTTGGGTAGGGGAGTAGGTATATGGTGTAGGCTCATCTTGCTGGGTTCTATTCCATATACAATGTGTGAAGTCTTTCCTGGTGTGACTCAACAACCATATTTCATGCAAAGATGCATAAAACCTTACTCTTACTCATCCTTGTGATATATTTCCCTTTCTATCGATCCATTTATCTTTGGAAATAAACAATTGTTTAAACTATATATTTTCCGTTCTTTTAATAAACACATTAAACAATATGATCAACCCCACTGATAGCCTTGCTCCAAGGATGTACTGAATGCTAAGCCCATGGAAGCCTAGATAAACGGATGCCAGTCTGTTAGAGAGATATTTATATGTTTTTAAAGTCATCATGGAAACTTTTAATTAGTACCTTGGAGACTTATGCAAGTCTACCACACTGACTGCCCCTCAAACTGGAACCATTCTGCACAATCTAATATACTGAAACAGGAGTCTTTATATCTATGTTGATATATCAACAAGGAGTGACAAGTTTAAGGACATAAATAGTACTAATTCACCTTAACACAAAGGAATGTAATATATTACATATTCTCTCAAATGACACCGAAGAGACCTCATAGAATCAATAACACAGGCCTTAACATCTACATCAATCCGCTCTTGAATCAGCTGAGTAAATGTTTTGTCTGCACTTCTGCCACGAGAAGATTAGGATCTTGCTAAAATTAGTCCGCATAAAGTTGGGTGTGGCCCAAAACACAAACCCAGGAAAGAATAAATGTCAAGAGCTTAAGTCTGTACTGTACTGATTGAGATGAACGCACTGTTCATTACAAGAAGCAACAGATTCATTGTTCAAGTCTTCTGAAACTAAAACATCACCATCTTCCCATATCATTTTTATATGAATGATTAATATTTATTCTTTCCATATTGCACAGTGTTATATAACTGGAATACATTTAAAAATGATTATAGAATGATAAAAAATTAAAGCTGAGAACATCACTTTTGACACAACTTTCCTTGAAGTATCACAAACCACTGTGTATAATGATGAACGTGTAGAGAGAAAAATACCAATGATCAACAGGCTGACATCACATTACCCTGCATATTACATACAATTTTAGACAAACCCAATAACCAGGGATGTCAAAATATATATCACAATATTTTCATAACAAGGTTTATCGTAACAAAATGAATGTTACACTTCACAGGACTTTAAAAATCAAAACTTATTCAGAATATAGACAAAAACTGCTGAAAAGTATAAATATAATATCAGAATTTAGAACAAAATGCCATTACTCACCAGCCATGTAGGACACATAATGTATTAAATATTCCAAACCCCTGGCATGCATTACACAGAGCAGTCTCTGACTGAACACCAAAATTCTACATCAATCTCAAACCCATAACATCCAACGGATGCATGTCTAACTGAGGCAGAAATATCATAAATATCCCCAAACTGACACATGGTCCGGCCAATCACCAGGCGGAGCCACCACCTCAATAATCATTAAGGCCTCTTCACAATTTCATTGAATGGTTCACAAAGGTGCAACTCCACTAATAAGCTCAGGCTGAGGTGTCACAGAACAGTTTCATTAACACACGATCTGCTACCTGCAATACCGGCAACTTTGTTGCTTCCAATGCTGCCCCGCCTTCTTTCAATTCTCATTGTTAATCCCTTAATCACTCAATGGTTGCTTGTATCACAGATATTGATCCCCTTATTCCTAACTGTTTTCATTCATGTTTCTCAATGGCCTCTCCGGTTTAATCTTATGGAGTCATAGCTTGAGTTGGTTTACACTACCTTGGCTGCCTCGTTTTCTTTTTGCCTGATTCAGGTGTGACAAGCTATTGTGTACAAATGGCCGTAGTATGTTAATTATAAGTTCGACATTCGGTTTCATGGATGCATTACTAATGAGGGTGAAGCTAAAAAATAATCGTTTGATTCTGACATTAATATTGAACATTTCTTTAGAAAGTTCTTCAACATCCTGTGAGTGAATATGAGATGAACTGCTGGTTTGGCTTGCTGGTTTTTTAAGCTTCAGTTTTTTGTTAACATTATAGAACACTGCTCCTTTCATCATCAACAGAATTGGAAAATTGGGCTTAATAGGTTATTTGAAAATCAAAATCCAGGACAAATGTTTAGTTTGTTATTCATTTTCTGTGGTTCAAATTATAACAGATTGGACAAAAGTGTCCTGACTGCTTTTATACGATCATAAGATTGGGATTCATGAAAGAGGAAAATTATTGTTAATTTGAACCAATAGGAGAATTTCAAATAATGGACCTGTAACTTTTTTAAAAGTATGGAAAAACACAGGGATGAGTCCTTTGGATGATGCATTCATAATAATAACCATCCAATTCACTATCACCACCACCACCACCACCACCACCACCATCACATCATCATCATCATCATCATCATCATCATCATCATCATCATCATCATCATCAAATAATCATAGAAATGTAAATTAGCATTATTATAATTGTCATACCCTAATTAATCTTAGTTATCATCACTATCACCATCATCATCAACATCATCATCACAAATAAATCATAAAAAAGTAACCTGGAAACTATGCAACATTTGGTGATTCCTCCAAGGTATAATATAAAATACTCTACAAGTTCCATCTATTGCCAATGAGACTGTTTTGGCTAATATGAAATTGACCTCAAAGCAACCATAAAAAAAAGAAAAAAGAAAACAACAGCCTTCATCATTTGTCAAAGGATTAGAAGTATGTTTACACCAAACCTCCCCGAAGCAATTTTTAATCAAAATACGAGAATAGTATTTTTATCGTTTTTGTGAAAGAACAGCTTCAATTACCACTATAAATTCTCTAACAGCATTTAGGCATTGGAAAAAGCTTCTTGTTAGGGAGGTTAACACAATGTCCAGCCAGCAACAGCTTCCATTACAATGTGATGAGCTAAGTACTGAAAACATGATGACACATCAAAGGCAACTGCAGGCCCCATGGTAGTTGGTCAAAAACACTGATCTTGGTTATATCATACAGTGATCGTGATCTAACATTTGAACTAATATGTATGCAGACCATTTAAAAGTCAAATGAAAGCATCCCTGTTTTTTCTAGAAAGTGACATTTTCTTGTCAAAGTTTGTTTAAGAGTCAATTTGAATATTTGTTACCAATATGGCATAGGAAGTGATGGGAAAAAGGAATTGTTTTGAGATGCATCTGCTGAAACTGTTCCTGGCAACATGGAATCGATAATGAAGTTTACATATTCCAAAATATGAATTATTTACACCATGTATGTGGAACAATGTTAACTCAAACATGGTTCAGATCAGAAAAATCGTGTTACTGAAATCCAAACTTTATCTATCTTACCAACCATTATTCTGAAAGTTCATCAATCATTGTAGTCTTCATGAATATCCAGTCAATGGAATTCCTTAAACACTGTCCTCCCTATCATAACTCCGCATTCAATAATGAGCAAGTTATCCATCTTCCTTCACCTTTGACCTCCAGCCACGACACAAATATCTGTCGCCACGAGAGCAGTCATAGTAAATTTCTGCATCAAAATATATTCACAGATAGGATTTCCATGGTCAAGCAAGTAGGCAAGCCGTTGAATGAAGTCGGCGGGCTGTTTTTCCCAATGACGGATCATAACAAGAGCTCATCAAGATTAAATGGTTTGAATCGGTAGCAGCAACACGCGGTGTGCAAAGAGCAGGAGAGTAGTCGCTTAAATCTTAATTTCTCTTTGATATTACATTATTCATTTTGTAGCTCAAAAGACCAATTACTGTTGAATCTATTACATTTTCTCTCTCATCTCGAGAACATGCGAGCACCCGAGGGGACTCCATGAGAGAAAGTTTACTAAGCGGTGATCTCAAAACAGGACAACAGGCAAGCACAATTTATCTGGTGTTGAATTGCTTCACAGTCTCGGCCTCCCTAAGCCATGTATTAATGAAGATATTCAGAGACGCAGCTGATCAAGCTAGCCTAAAGGCCAGTCAAATCGTGAAAAACTTTGTAATAAAAAATTTGCGATGACCTAAGAGAGGGCAAATACAGCGTAGGGTCAATAGTTAGCCTAGGGGTCCTGCGGAGATACGAGCCCTGCTTTTTACGCTTCTAATCCAAGCAATTAGCACCAAGCCGGGGGAAGCGCACACATTTAATTCTTCTCATGAAAACTAACCGTCAAAGTCGTCATTGCTGCATTTTCAGAAAAATATTGCCACGAGATGAGCCCATTTAAAAGATTTTCTCTCAGATAAAGAGACTGTATCTCAAGCCTGGTTGTGATGAAGAGAATTATGGGTGTATATTGTCATGTGGTGTTTGAAGATGGGTAACACAAACAGCTACAACCACTCTTAGTCACAGAGTTGCCAGGTTTATATCTTCATGGCCCCCACTGTTCGATGGGACCTGGTGTTGATGGCTTCTTGCCATGGGCTAAAGGAACTGCATAAATTACGTGGAGCCCCCTTACAAAAAAATCCCTGATACGTTTTCCTCTTAAGCCTTTTCAGTGTTTGCTGATGATTTCGTGAATTAATTAGATAATCGAAAGTTGATGATGATTTGCGAAGCTTGTCCATATCGTTCATGCTGGTTGACAAACAGTTGATAGGCGATCCAAGAAGCAATTCTCGATCTAATGCTGTTTTTTGTTTGGGCTGCCCCTAAAGAGAAGACCTTTTATTTGAATTCATTACAATAAAGCACATTTTCAATGAAACTGCTGGCACAACCCGGTGAGCGGTGAACAATTTGTCGCTCGACTTGATGTCGGCTCAAATGCTTTGAGAGCTTGAGCTTGTTTTCTATAAACTGACATTGTGATCCTGCTATTTTCCTTGCAACAAATAACAATGAATATGATGGAAACTTGGAATGATAAAAAGTTTGTGGTCGATTTCAAAGGGACACTTTTTTAGGTGCCTGATTCAGAATTGTGTGAACACAATTGCCAATTATTCTGTCATGAAGTTTGCCCAATTGTATTGAAAACTGGGCTTTAGCTGAACAAATTGTTAAACATGTTGATGAGGAATAAAAATATCAAAATCCTCACAACCGAAAAATCCATAACCAGTTTAGTAACAGTAAGTCTTATCAAATTACCACTTAAAAACAGAAAAAATACAAACCTTTAATGTATCAAAAGTGTCCAAATTAGGTATAACGGACTGTAATTTTTTCCAATTACTTTCCCAGATATCATTCTCCAGCATGCAAGCAGGACTTTTTTAAAAACCATGAAATACAAATACAGAATAAAATATAGAATTAGATTTAAAAACAAAACAGGAAAAAAATATTTAAAACTGAAAACTTTTCATGCATCCTCCATGAAAGAGATTAACAAGTCTCGATGGAAACATCAAACGCTAGAAGTGACTATTTTACAGATTAGAACGGAAGTATCTGCAATGAGAGCAAACAGCTTATAAGATACGACGTGTATTGAAAACCTCATTACTTGATAATGTGTCATTAAATAACAACCACGCCAACATCATCAGTATGCTCAATTCACCATCAAGGAAATTCAATGACTTTGAAATATTTAATGACTGTATAATATTATCTCCCCTCACCCCCAACCAGTGACTCACTTTTAATGCAACTGAAATTTGTAAATGATCATATTTTTAAAGTCAGACGTTTTTTATGCATTAGGAATCAATTGCCATTTGATGAACGATCGAGGATCTCATCCTAGCCTTCATCTGAGGATGTGATTTGCCAAAGAGTACAAAGCTAAACTCCTGTGGCAGATAATAGCATAGATAGACTTTTGATATTCTGGAATGCGCAACTTGGATGCATAGCAATGAACTAGGGGTCAGATAACTCTGTATAAAACAGACGGTCGGAGATCGTAATTAAAATTTTCTTCCTCCCTTGGTGATTTTTCATTTGATAATTCTGTCCCCATGGTAAAAGACCCAACATGTTTTATTGAGTTTTCGTTGTTGCCCATGGATTCCTTACACAGTTCAGTAGTCAAAATGAATGAATTCCCATAAAATCTAATTGTAGGTCCCTTCGTGGCGCTCGATCCTGATGCAACAGTAACATTTTGACACAAAAATAATCAGACTTCGCCAATTTGAGAACTGCTAGCATGATAAAATGATGAATGCGAGCAACAATGTATTCTTGGTGCTCTGTTCAGAAAACATATGACTCTCGTACCAATCGATGTCGATGCATGCTGCTTGGAATTTCAGTAAGAATTCAAATGAGCATTTGTCAGGAAGATCTAATTTTTCTTTACAATTTCTAGTCAAATTGGGTTTCTTGCTTCAAACTTTCACTTCATAACAACAGTGGTGTCTCGGCATGCTGTGCTTTGGATGCGGCAGAAGGAGTCTTGTTCCTGGCAATTATCTTAATTCTAATATGTATGGTGATAAACTCCACTAAAAGAATGTTCATTTGCTTATCTTTTCTATCCATCAGTTTGTGTTTTCTTTATTTTCATAATCACATTGCACAGATAATTCTTTTCACATTAACAATTACCATATTATGGAAATGTACCAAATGTTATCAATGTTTCTAAACAATAAAACAGCACAAAAATTAGCATTTACATGCATTAGACTATCAAACCTGTAAAACCAAATAGGTCAATTTTGCACTTTCAATCGCCTGAGAATTAAACGTAATAAATTTCCATTGCTACTACCAGGACACCACAATGAGTCAATATAACCTCTGTATCAGTGAAAAACAATCTTGATTTTCCATCTGTGCAGATTCAAGTGGGCCAAATAGTGTTGAAAATCATATTAACGGATCACCAAAAAATAGGTGATGACAACAGGTGTTAGCTAAAAGGTATTCATGTCCTACACTGCAGGTAGTACCCATCTTTTACAAGGAACTCTGTGCTACCTGCGTATACTTAACAAGGATACCTGTGTTACCTGCGTATACTTTACAAGGATACCTGTGTTACCTTTGTTTACTTTCCAAGGATACCTGTGTTACCTTTGTTTACTTTCCAAGGATACCTGTGTTACCTTTGTTTACTTTCCAAGGATACCTGTGTTACCTTTGTTTACTTTCCAAGGATACCTGTGTTACCTTTGTTTACTTCCCAAGGATACCTGTGTTACCCTGCATTTACGTTACAAGGATGCCTAGAGTTACCTGCATTAAGTTTACAAACATGCCTAGTGTTACCCATGTTTACTTTACATGGATCCCTGTGTTAACTGTATTTACTTTACAAGGATACCTGTGTTACCTTTAAAGGAATTGTAAGAAAGTCTTATTCTCAAAGAGAATTAAAATTTGTGAAGCTAAAACTACCGGCACTCATCTGGCTTCTCACAAAGGATACCTGTTACCTTTGTTTACTTTCCAAGGATACCTGTGTTACCTCGTATATACTTCGGGGACCTGCATGTTGCCTGTTTACTTTCAAAGGATGCCTGTGTTACCTTTTGTTTTACTTTCCAAGGGATACCTGTGTTGCCTTTGTTTTCCAAGGATACCTGTTACCTTTGTTTTACTTTC
Source organism: Haliotis rubra (assembly GCF_003918875.1). NCBI lineage: Eukaryota > Metazoa > Mollusca > Gastropoda > Lepetellida > Haliotidae > Haliotis > Haliotis rubra. The sequence continues at coordinate 1,331,071 of NW_025766070.1, read as the reverse complement.
CAGTTACCTGTATTTTGTTTTGTTTTACTTCCCAAGGATACCTGTGTTACCTTTGTTTACTTTCCAAAAGGATACCTGTCGTTGCCTGTTACCCATGCTTAGCATTACAAGGATGCCCTGTGTTACCTTGCAGTTTAGTTTCCATAAGGATGCCTGTGTTACCTCATAGGATACCTGTGTTACCCATGTGATAATTTCTACAAGGATACATACCTGTGTTACCTTTGTTTACTTTCCAAGGATACCTGTGTTACCTTGCATTTACTTTCCAAGGATACCTGTGTTACCTTTGTTTACTTCCCAAGGATACCTGTGTTACCTGCATTTACGTTACAAGGATGCCTAGAGTTACCTGCATTAAGTTTACAAACATGCCTAGTGTTACCCATGTTTACTTTACATGGATCCCTGTGTTAACTGTATTTACTTTACATGGATCCCTGTGTTAACTGTGTTTACTTAACTCATTACACATATACCAGGTAAAGGTATGAAAGTCTTATTCTCAAAAGAGAATTAAATTTGTGAAGCTAAAACTACTGGCACTCATCTGGCTTCTCACAAATTCTAACAATGTCATAAAACCAATGTACTAAAGATACAGATGCATCCCAGTGTTTTATAATGCTTGTCAGAAATTGTCTGTTCTTCCGTGATGAAACCCTTACCTTCTTGCTGCTATGCGAAACAACCCACAGCTCACAAATGACATTTACTTTCTCTCCGACACGCATCAATGACACCGAGGGCCATCAAATAGTGACATTTGACAAGATACAAATATCGCTTAAAGATCACTCTAACAAGCCCCAGGAATTCCCTTAACACAGAAAAAGCTACAGTTATAAAAATACAATGAAATAGAAATAAAAAGTACATAAACCATATCCTGAGTCAGAGTTTCCAGTTATGGCTATAGGTATTTTATTGCTGGCTGTATGCATTCATCAACTATATCCTCTATTGTATCCATTGTCTGGAACATTGTACTGGTACAATAAATTTTCAGCAATTATTGTATCAGTATTTTGTGTAGGCCCACCTTAGTTTTATTTGGATGAAAGATGCACTTTGAATGGTCAGTATTTGCTTCAGGAAGATGGAGAAGAGACAGCACCATAACAGGCAGGGTGAATAAATCAACCTTAATATTTTTTTTACCAAAGTGAGTGAGTGAGTGAGTGAGTTTTACACTGCTTTTAGCAAAATTTCACCAATATCATGGCAGGGAACACCAGAAATGGGCCTCACACATTGTACCCATGTGGGGAATCGAACCCAGGACTTCAGTGTGATGAGTGGACACTTTAACCACTAGGCTACCCCACCGCCCCCACTGACCAAAGAGAAATACTTTTCAACAAACTCCATAGCCCCACACTGATAAATTCATTTTTCTCTCATACTATTCAGTTTCAATAAGTGCTTCAAATGGGCCTGAGTTTATGCTATAGTCAAGTATGCAGACTCACAAAATCCAAACTGAAAAAAAAAAAAATTCTTCTCATTTTCATCAGACCACATGCATGTATGAACGAAGTATGAACCTGGGTCATGCCATACATACATCCAATCATGGAAGGTAGTATACATGTAAACATTTCCCAAATATAAAACAGGTCACAGCCATGCTCAAATGTATTCATTACCGAGCATGAGAAACCTGCAGCTGCTATCGCTTCAAAGTTACAACAGCTTTTTCCACAACTTAGAGACATCTGGTGGAATTTTGTAATATTGAAACTTCCCATGTGGTGTTGTACAATTAATATTCTTATTCTCCTCTGTTCGAACTATCACAGTAGGCAATATCTTGGTAATGAAGCAAAAATCCATCCAAATGAAATAAAATATGTCATTAACTTTAATAAGAAAGTGTCTACATATTCTCCCTGCTTAACCCCAAGTTCAACATTATCAAAACCTTACAATAAAATGTATTACTGCTAATACCAATTTACTAGTAAGGTATAATAAAACAACCCACTATATACAAACCCACATCACATGTCAAATCAGACAGACCCATTAAATTTAACGCCCCCATTATCGGACAATATGTGCTTCAAATACGTTGTCAACCTAAGACCATAAACCATTTAGTCTCATATTGTCTGATTCACTTATCATGTAAACTTTTGTGAATGACATTCTCCACTGGAGTAACAGAGGCCCTGTCAACCATGTTTGGCTGTGGATGATGGGATATTCTATGTAATCCTCGGATACTCTTGTAATGGCCATCAAGATTAGCCATACTGAAAATGGGAGGTTAAGTTACATGACTACACATATCAAAGTCACATTCCTGTGACAGTCATACTTTCATTTGCGGCACAGCCATACTTTGAAAAACTAACCTTTAAATCTGAAAAATGCTGGTTAATTCATCAGCATATCTAAAGTTATGCATTTAGTTGTCTTGTTTATAAAAAATATCACATAAATTATTTTATGAAATTGTTGTGAAAAGTTCAAAATTACAAGCCCTGTTTCAAAGAATATATGCTGAACATTATGTCTTGATCTTTTACTCACTTACCTTTAACTATTGACGTTCCTAGTAAATCCAATTTCACAAAGTAATTGAATAAAGAAACAGACAATCCTGAGAACAGCGTATGTATTGACATCACACCGTGAAACAGACAACAACAAATGTTCCAGCTGTATCCCGAGGCGAACATAACAAGTAAGCTAATTACAGGTGTAGTTGACAGGTAACCATCCATTTGTCACAACAAAGTCACTCCCTATCAAACCATCGCATCCTCTGTGATGCACACCTTTGATGTCCCACCTGACAGGTGCTTGTGTCACCAATAGCAAGCAACTGACCCAGCACATGGACAAATGTACATATAATTGGGGCAATGTGAAATGTACTCGTGGGAATCGATGGTCATGTATTCATATTTCTTCTCATATAAGTAAAAATCACAGGCTTCCATGCTTCAGAGTAATGTGATCCTATTGTTAAGACACGACAATACAGCTATCATATAAACATTTATTGTCAATTTTATTACATCCTAATAATTAACTTACGTACTCATCCTTAACTAACAATAGACAACAACCTTCAAACGAATACTTTTTAAACTACACTTACTTGACATATGTTTATATGATCTTGACAAGGAATTGACAACAAAACATGAAATTGACGACGAAATGCAACACCCTTCTAGCATTGTAGCTATTGTGTGACAACACACGGCCGTGCAATAAACACGATAAATATGTCCATAAGAAATCTCATGGGAAAGCAATTCATTATGAAAGTGGCACATAATAAATTCAGTAAAGTGACATGGTAGATCAACAACTCTCCCACTTACCATTAAACAAACAATAGCTGTATACTGAATATGTACAACCTCACCAGTGAAATGTCTAACTGTCAAGTGTGATATCAATCAGTTATATGTACACGACAGGGAATTTCACTTATTTACACTATCTGTGTTTGCCAGTGTCTAATACCTTAGGAGTCACCCAGTGAGAGGAAGAGTACACAAAATTATGTGACAATTGAGAATATGATATCGATGAAATTACTTGGCCGTTCTATCAGAGACATGTTATCTATGGGCACTGTGCATAAAAGGTCCCCAATAGCCAATTTACCATTATACAATTTAGATAAGGGCCCTCAGTAGATTTCATGCACTCTGCGTAACCGTATATATTCTTAAAGAGCCATGAATGGTGTACCTGACCCTATGGCATTCACACTGAAAATAAGCACAATGATGGAATTACATAAGTTCGGTCATTAACTCCTGGTACGATTACTCAGGGGCTGTTGTCAACGCGTTGAGCACTTGTCGACCTCAGGGTTGCCAATTTCATAAGACTCGCTTTCAATAATATCAACACCCTTGTCAATTTCACCATGATCTTTGACATGTAATATACAGAAAATGTAATTTGTTTTAAAACTCAATTTGATTATGAAATACAGTGCTTGTCTACGAGGTATTTATATGAAGGAGTTTCTAAAAACTTGACAGCAACGAGCAATACTTTTTCTTCCTGTCTCTTTAAGTAACATGGAATACATTTCATGTCAATATCTCTCGGTTTACATTTACATTTAAAGGCATTATTTTTGCTGTCTAGTACAATACTTGGCATCAAACTAAACTTACTCACTCAGTCACTCTTGTACTGATAAGCCTGTCTTTTTTTTTTTTTCTATTTGTTTCAATAGTTAATAAATTTCACTTATATCTGTTGATGTTTCAGGAAATTGACCTTAAATCCATTCTCCAAGTTCTCCGCTCCACCTCTGCTTATTGACCAATCTAAAAAATGCCCACATATAAACGACAAAGAAATTGTCTGTTACATCCATCATGTGCCTTATCTCTCTACTTTTACACCTAAACCATTTTCACCATTCCAGACATCTCGACACATAGAAATTCCTGCTTTCAGCTTATCTGTCTTAACCATCCCATTCATCTGACCAGTGATCAAACTACGCATCTTAAAACACAATGTTATTATTTTGTAATGTCCACAGTAAGTGTTGAATCAGCTGTTTTCATTATCTGTTAAACATTTAGATTGAAGAGTAGAACCACTAGTTCCATCAAAGTGTAGCTTAGATGGGCCCATTGATCATACCTTCCACTTTAGCATAGACTTTAGTGCTGTTAAGATGATCATAACTCCCATACTTAACATAACATAGACTTGTGGTAGTTAGACTTGTAGTGTTAAGTTGATCATAACTCCCATACTTTAACATAGACTTGTGGTAGTTGTAGTGTTAAGTTGATCATACCTACCATACTTTAACATAGACTTGTGGTAGTTCTAGTGTTAAGTTGATCATACCTACCATACTTTAACATAGACTTGTGGTAGTTGTAGTGTTAAGTTGATCATACCTACCATACTTTAACATAGACTTGTGGTAGTTGTAGTGTTAAGTTGATCATACCTACCATACTTTAACATAGACTTGTGGTAGTTCTAGTGTTAAGTTGATCATACCTACCATACTTTAACATAGACTTGTGGTAGTTGTAGTGTTAAGTTGATCATAACTCCCATACTTTAACATCGTCTTATAGTAGTTGATCATAACTCCCATACTTTAACATAGACTTGTGGTAGTTGTAGTGTTAAGTTGATCATAACTCCCATACTTTAACATCGTCTTATGGTAGTTGATCATAACTCCCATACTTTAACATAGACTTGTGGTAGTTGTAGTGTTAAGTTGATCATAACTCCCATACTTTAACATCGTCTTATGGTAGTTGATCATACCTACCATACTTTAACATAGACTTGTGGTAGTTGTAGTGTTAAGTTGATCATAACTCCCATACTTTAACATCATCTTATGGTAGTTGTAGCACTGATACTCTAACATAGGAATATGATGGTCTTAGTGCTAAGCTGATCGAACTCTTATACCTTAATATAAGCTAATGCTAGTGATAGCACTGAGGTCACTTTATAGAAAGGAGTAGTCTTTATGTTCAAGCTTACAAAGACACATTAAAACGGTCAAACAAAGTATATACAATGCCATTTTCTTACTCTACAAAGAACTGTCAAATCTGCAGCATGTAAAGAAAGGGGCAAAAGACTATCAGCACTAACTTCCACGCCTTTCTGAAGTTGGTTTCCTTTGGAGTGCCAAACACAAAGACATTCAAATGTGAAAGTCTCTTTGATTCACAAAAACAGTCAGTTATCAGATTACACAACTGTCTTTATTATCCAAAAAAACACTTTAACACATCTACTTTGTTGCATAAACTACTCATTAATTTTTTTCATATTGTTAAGTAGAGGCACCACATCAAACAAAAAGAACTGACTTTGGAAAATAATCGAGAACCTTCTCTTATCAAAATCAAGTAATCTAGAAAAGCGTCTCTCATTTTGTCACTGGAAGACCAAAGTCCACACAAACGTGAATAATTATTCAAGAAAGATCAGAAATCCCTTTGTATGTCTTTTTGTTTTCAAATGCCTGGCAGTCCCTAAAGAGCTTTTCTTTTGATATATTTTCAACATACTAGACACTATGGGAATTCCTATAGGCTGATCCATATAAAACTACTGTTTATATCAAAGACATTCCTTGGTGAACCCATTTACTTTTGCTGGTTTGCTATTCTGGAGTCATTGTAGGTTAACTAAAGCATGGAGACAATGACTGTTAACACTCTGCTCTTCTTGCAACAAATGTGGTAAAAACATAGCTTGACTTTCTTACACTGGTGAGATGTCAAGTTTAACATGTCACAATGTAGATTTTTGGGCAACAGATGTGCTTCCTGCAGAAATATTTCAGTCGAAATATACAAAAAACTTGACATTTGACAACTGTGTTAGAGGATTAGACAAGAAGGCTTGTCAATGCTGAGGAACACAAAGCCAGCAGCCTAGATATCAAAGCAAGGCAAGATCCCTTGAATGTGTGTAGAACAAAATAATTTGACATATGACAAGAAAATCACAAATCACTGTCACACTACAAGAATCTGTGACACTTCTGCTTAAAAAGAATAAAACAATCACCTTGATCATCTGTTAATGGTTTTAAATGTCTCTGTGGCATATTTGATAAATGAGAAATGAATTTGTCATCACCAACACTAAAGAAACAAGTCTGGATAGACTGATAAGTAAGCAATACAGCGACACATGGAGAATTTTGAAACAAAGTACAGTTAACTTGTGGGATGTCTGAAAGAAGGGGTAGTAGGGAAAGAAGGTGGGCTAGCCTAGTTGTTAAAGTATACATATGTATGCACTCACTCACTCACTCAATCGATTCATGTTTTTCATAGTCATCGGTATCATCTTAACCTTCATCAACTGGATCTTGTGCATCCACAATATCAAATAAACAATGCCATTTTTAGAAGCTGCGGTGGCTGAGCGGTCTAGGCATCTGACTTTGTGTGCTGGCGATTAGGTGCCTGACTCTGAGGGTGTGGGTTCGAGTCCCGGATGGGACTCAACCCCAAAAGTACTAGAATCTGTACTTTACTGAGAAAGTGTAATCCTAAATATAACATATGATCCACAATATCATTTTGCTGACACAGGATGATTTTGTCAAAGGTGAGTTGGATAACTCACTGTGGCCAAGTGATGGATTCAAGATTATTAGGTTCAGGTATTATATGACAAAACATCATAAAATGATTGACTTACCTGGTTACATTTTTTAGGTTGGATCCAAGCTCGTACATTTTGTTCCAGGTAAGCTTGTGCTTGGGCAGCGATGGGTAGTCCTGGGCCGGAACAGTTAGAGTAGACATTCTTGCCTTGACGAGCAAACCTGGAAACACAAACAATCTTGAATCTTGGAATGTTCAAAAGAGAATACATTCAGTCCGCCGTGCACAGTTCCAATAAAGATTCCACTTTTTATACTGACGTTCGATTTTATGAGAGTTTCCAGCAGAACTGATTTTGCACTCAGGTAAAACTTTATTAGCTATATCATTAAACACCAGTGGCATTAACATGTTGTTTCAAAAGTTTGCTGGTAGTACATAAAGGAATCAGGTCATGTTGACCTGCATAATGTAATAAAAAATGGAGTAAATAAATCAGTGTTCAGTTATTAAACTGTATGAATGGGCTACCAAAGTACAGTTTGTCTATAAGCTTATAGTGATCTTAGTATTAGGACTATCATAATTCCCTGAACATACTGTCAAAATAGTTGTAGTACTGACATAACCAAGGCATTGTGGGTAATGGAGACAACCTAGAGTTGTCTGTCCCTGATGTTATCAGAAATAGCACCACAAAACAAAAGTTCTGACCACTCAGTCGACATCTATGATGTCAGATGAAATTTGGTTGAGTGTCATGTTCAGTAATATTTCACATCATAGATGTCCTGCACATGTCCATGTCTGCATTTACCAGAACCAGCCTCCTGAGACAGCAAGTTTAACATGAATACCCCACTCAGATACATCCCACTAGCTCCGAGCCAACCAGTCCTTGTTCATCCCCTTCATGCCCTCCACCAGACAGGGTAACAACAAGTTCCATCTTATAACATCTGTTTGTATGACACAGCCAGGAGACAATCACCAACTTCAGCCCTCCAGTCAGACACTCTATCCACTACACCACACTCCAACACCCAGGGCCCATCATGAAGCATAGGTAATTTAGATCCACAAGTAGTTCTAGTAAAGTCATATATTCCCAGCAGTAGAACCTGTTCCGCAAGTGACTGCAGCGCCGGATTTGGTACCTATGACAGCCTTACCCCAACAGACATAACATGGAACTGGCCTTGGTTCATTGCTATGAACTTAGTGCCCATCCTTGGAATATCTCCCCAGACACTGCAAGATGACTTTATACTACACCTCTAAGTCTCTGTGCAAGTGTTCCAGAGATTTGGAACAGGACAACTCTACAAACCACAGAAATATCCACTCACAAAATGTTTATTTATAATTCTAACAAAAACATAGACTTAAAGAACACATGAATAATCTATGTAAAATATGTGTAGTTTCTATCTCCATGCATGATGTCTAGACACTGATGTTGTTAGCACTGACATGCTGTATCACAGCAGCATAGGTGGACCAACAACCTCATCTATATCATCCAGTTATAGTCCACCATAAAAGTGTCTGATATCCACTGGGCAAATTGAACCTTGAAATGAAGGAAACATATCCCATATGAAACAGAGCCAATGAAAATTCCATGTATATAAACACAGTGATTGTGACAAGTGCATATGTCACAAGTCCCCTAGCCTTGCTCCAAGGCTGTACTGAATGCTAAGCCCATGGATGTATGGTAATACTACCCTTTTAAAGAGACAAATCTTGGTAAGTGGACAGAACATGAATGGCAGTCAACTTGTTCTTTTATTACATTTTTCTAGAAATTGTTGTTTAAGCTAATAATAATTGCATTAAAGACTTGTGCAAGTCTACAAGTCCCACAAATAAGTTGTCTGATTCACTGAGCCATAATATGATTCTCACAGTCGTACAAACACCAGGACATCCATATTTCAATATTCTCCATGAATAAAATTTATAGTTGTCATTTCAAAAATTGATAAAGATTACAGTTGGGACTGTAACTATGTATATATCCCATGAAAATAAACACAAAAGTTATCAAATGCCGGCTTGTGTCTAGACACCAGCGAACCCAGATGTCACCTTCCCCTCTAGAGCTGTACATCCTTGCCCATCAACATTTGCTGCAGAATAAACCCCGATGAGGTAAATAAACTTAGACTTCCAGGAACCGACTTGTCTATCTCCCTGACTTGAAACACTGTTTCATTTCACTCAATATACTGTCAATCAAATATTCCAGGTCCTAACTGAAATTGGTGATATGTTTTGTCAACATTTAGGTTGTACATGTCACTGATATAAATTCTGTCAATTAGATAATCTCTGTCCTAAATGAAATGGGAGATGATATAAATACCATCAATCGGATAATCTCTGTCCTAAATGAAATTGGTGATGACAAAGTTTTGTCCATATCTTCCTAACAGACTACAGCACTTTTTGTTTACTAGTATATGTATTTGTGTGTACATTTCACTCATTGCCATCAACGACACCAGGTCAAAACATGAAAAGGACACCACTTTTTTTCAGAATTGCCTCCAAAAGTAAAAATAAAATCATTTCCACAGGATTAATTAAAGGAATTGAATGTCAGTTAACAACAGGTTTCTCCTCTGGAGAAAAAGTCGTTAGACAGATTAAGCTGCAAGAGCAAGCCCTAAGTCCCTTGGTGACAATTGGCCCTTTCTGACCATGCACCTATGAGAGAGAACACATTTGACCTGCAATTGATTTCATTGTGTTGTCCGACTTGGGTCCCATACCTCCCTCTGTTGGGGGGCTTGTTGGATAGGATTGTGACACAATGTGGTCAGCCCATATGGTCACTACAGGCCAGAATACATCATTTGCATACCATTGACCTGTCTGACACCACTGGACATGAATTAAAGATGGTTTACATCCCTTGAATATTTCCCACATAGAACTGATCACGGATCCTCAAAGACTTCATGTAATAGATACTCAGTCAACATAGACCTCATAGTTATAAACAACACTGGGAATTTGATTTATGTAAAAATTCTTAAACTGAAACTGTGATTATCTCATTACTATGATACAATTCTAAAACAAAACTTGGCTTATGTTTTAATCAGGATCCCATCTATTACAAAAGAGAAAAGGAAATTTTCATGATTTTCATGAAAGGGAAATTTTCATGATTTTCATGAAAGTGACATTTTCATGAATTTCATGAAAGGAACATTTTCATGATACAGCTACAAATATGTGTTAATCAGTCAATTGTAATCAATAAAATTAAATGTACTTGAACTCAACATTTTTGTAAGCTTTTAAATCAGGACCTGGAAATACTGAAACCATAAATTTCAAAATATTAATATGATTTGTAAAAATCACATCTGAACCAAACATCCAAATAATGTTGAAGATTATTTATAACTGGCTCAATTCTTCAAAACCCTAAGATCTAAAGACCAACACAGAACTGGTTGACGGACTCAAAGACATAAAATTAGGTATAAAATGAACAAGACATAAAATACAATGCTCAGAAATACTTATCAAAAGCCTTATGATCATAGATCGATAACATTGTGACAGACAGCTCGAGACAGAACATATGATATCTCAGTGGTAACCATCACACAGGAAAGAACGCAAAACCCTACAAACTTAATCAATATAATAAGCTAGCTATAGCTAGGTACCTTCATAGCAGTGATGTAATTATTTAAGGAAGGCAGGCTACCATAACATCTTCCATGACAGGATTATTTGTGGGCGTGATTGGCACGTTACCTCTTGTGGATCATTCATTCTGCTTTCCGACATACTGTCCTTGAATGTTTCCACATAAAACATTTGAATGATTACTCAATACAATGTTTGCCCTGTTCTGCTGAAAGCAAACAGGCGCTGTTTGGGATATAGATTTGGAATTATTCCTATAACATTCTGATGCCATGGTGGTCTAGCACGGAAACAGCGACCATGATCAAATTGGGCTTTGTAAATACATATACAATATTCATAATGATACTTCATCATGTGGATACAAGTGTACATGAAATTGAAAACTATCTTAAAAAAGCACTATGCTGATAAGGACATATAAATGTCTGGACATAACCGTCAGGGTGTTACATAAATCAATATTCGTAACAAGAAAGAACATCACATTTGGTATACATTAAACAAAATCTTCTGATACTGCTTTGAGTGTACTCAACTCTTGAAACCAAGATCACACACATGAGATTTGGTTGAAATATATCATGCATGGATGTCAGAAAATATCATACAAATATTATTAAGGAAATATGTGATCAACATCAAACGAAATATTTCAACTTTTCCTCACATTAAAGGAAAAAATATAATTGAATAATTCACCGTTTCCTTGGAGCACCCTGTTGCTGGTCAAGCTGCACAATGTGCGCAGCCCCTTTAAGAATGATGACAAGCATGCTGCATGTGGAACGCATATTACTCACGTCTCTCCATCAGTTCCCCTTGATCAATATCCCATTCCCTCAATTCGGTATTCACCCCTTCTGCATGGCCTAATATACCCCTTGCCACCTGTCACGGGAAACAGAACCCCACCACTGAGGGATTTTTAAGATAAATGTAAGATTCTGATAAAAATTTTGATTCAGGGGAGCAAATTTGTTTCATGTCCCTTTCATCAGTTTGATCAGAGCCGTTGCGCATTTCAAGACGTAAATTTCCATCGCTATACGCTATTTACAGCTGTCAAGCTGGCTCAAACTATGGAGCTCGCTGATTGCAGGGTAATCAGACATTGGTTCTATTTATCAATCATCACACTGGCCGAGGTACAAAAAATATTGCCAAGAATTTATGCAAACTTTGCCATCTGATAATAGGAAAGATGTGAGAATTGCCTGAGGGGTATTGAGTCTTGGGGAGTTTTACTGCAGGAAACATAACCCCTGCCTCTTGCTCTCAAGACGTGGATTACACTTGTTAATAGCGGGCGACATAAAATCTCAACTCCAAATCACTGGTTCACTAACATGTGGCTCATTGCCCAGCTGTTCTCTAGTTCCGTGTTCTCTTCTGAGTTATCTGCCCTTTGTGGTAAATTGACTTAGTGAGTGGTCAAGACTTGAGTAATTTATTGATGAAATTAATCATTCACTCTGTTAGTGAACAAACATCTCACATAATCCTTTCCAAATTAAATATTTTTTTCAAACCAAACGCTACTGCTTTCTTGTTAGTGCTTGTTCTTGCTTTGAAATGATTTAACTTCAAACAAAGAAACATTTATAGAGTATTTTTTTCATCATACTGGAAGACTATTACAAATCATGTTTCTAAATAATGTCACAACTCATATTACTTCAAAAGTCAATCTTTCAGTATCAGTATATCATAATTAAAGTTATCACAAATCACTAATTTAAATAATGTTATATTTACATAATTTACATAAAAACATAACAACAGGCCTTTGTAACATCTGTAATCCTCAAAATTCATTTTATATAGCAACAGTCAATGCTTAGCACTCACCCTGAGCGGTTTTCCGTTCGTGTGATACAAGAAGCCATGTTAACAAACACACACAACCCTAACTGCTCAACTCTGTGAACATTGTATCAACACCTGTTCCCATGAAATCTGGTGAAACAGATCTCTGCATGTGTTGAGGAAACTGGGGAGGCATGTTGTGACCACAAATTAATAAATCTACAGGATGAGGAAGTCATTAAAATTTTGAAAAGTTCACATTTTTACTGAATTACGAAATAAAAGATGGATGGATTTAGGTATCAATTTTGGTTAAAAAAATAAGATTGTTGGCGTCATAACACTCATTACAAGTTACAGGAAGAAAGAACAGTGTACTTTGTCATCATCATCATCATCATCATCATCATCTGTTTTCTGCATCATGAGCGTTTTTTCTGCATCATCTGAGAGACATAGTGAGTGAGAATGGATTTACGCCACCTTCAGCAATATTCTAGCAATGTCATGGCAGGGAACATAAGAAATCAGCCCTAAAACATTGTACCCATATGAGGAATAGAACTGGTTTTCTGTGTGATGCCAAAGCATTATTAAATCTAACTTCATACATTCATCAATGTTCAACACAACAAACTTTGAAATTGACATTAGCTAGACACTTTATGCCTAATCAAGACTCTTTGAAGAAACCTCAATAAAATCGCCTTCTTTTATTTGCGACTGATTTCCTAAAACAAAGCCACTAACAAATTTCTTGGTTTTATCCCAAATGCCAACAGTATTAAACACCAGTTGTGTTACTGCAGGAGGAATGCCAACATGTGGCGAGGGACGTCAATACACTAATCACCTCGATACAGATCCTATGTGAACCAGGACCTCTGTTATTGTTACATCCCATAAGAAGACCAATGTCCAAACTACAAAAAATGTTGTTTTACTTACCAGTGTTGAAGTAACTTCCATAAAACAGAATTTGTGCTTTGGGGAACTATACAGGATAATTGCCATCCACTTCACATTTCCTAACACAATTGCTAGCTAATAGAGATGAGAGAGTTGTCTCGACACCCTTGCCGCCAAATCGGACAGCTTTCAATCAGACAATGCGATTCGACTTTGTCAGCTTACCTATTGATCTTGCCATTTTTATTAATATCAGATGGTCGGCTGGACAGCGTGTCAAACAAAAGCTCTTAATCTGCACTGATTAAAATTCACAAAGGCTGAGACCTCTGTGATGTGGTTAATGCTGCACTCTGACCAGCGATGACTGGCAGGGGAAAATACCATCACTGCTTCCAATGGATGGTCCGCAATACGGATGGTCCATTCAGGATATGGATCTTCCCGAACCTGATGACGCTATTAAGAGTCCTATCTCATTAAGACGTCAATCATTTAATACGGGACAAGTTAACGCAAATTACACTCGACAAATTCAACGTGACAAAGTTGGAATTTACATGGAATTCTTCTTAAGATTCAATTCCATATTTGGATAGGATTGCATGAAATTCTATACTGACTTCAACCCAGTGAATCCAACACCGAAACTCTGTCATGAGCCATTTGCCAATAAATCTCATATTTTCCACCGACAGTGATTTCTAATTACCCTGTCAATCAAGACGTAGAAACATAATCAAAGTTTTTACACAAAACTGTCTTAACACAACTGACACCGAAATATCGCCAAAAGGGCACCATGTTATTCATTCCAAGAAAGAGAGAAAAGTGCATGCCACATAGACAATGGATAACAAAAATGATGGACTTAAAGATAAGTGCTATAATCGCAGGAAATCGTTGATGACTGTAGCCTATCAATATTGATCTGCGGCCCTCTGGTGGCACGGTGATGACAGGGTGGTTAAGAACTTTCTCTGGGATAATTGGTTAATTTGGACTCTTATTCAATAGGCAGCGGTACCTTGGAATTAACTGATATAAGCCAGAACCTCATTCTCCATTCCTTAACTATTCCGTCGCAATTTTGTTTTATCAGCACCCACTGTAACTGCTAAGTTACTATCAACAAGCCCTTAAGTCTCAAGACAATATTACCTTTGAAAATACATTTTTATTAATTATATACCATTAATTAATATTTATTATATATTATACTTCTTATGCTTTCATACCTAAAAGGTGAATATGAATATTTGGTTTGGGCATCATGTACTTATATCTATGCAATTCGGATACGATGACATGTATGAACTAAGTTTAAGAACTTGAACACCCAAACCCGTTAGTCAGTTCTCATGACAAGCATGAGCTTACCATGTAGCAATATATTGTAATGGATAGTGATATAAAGCAATATATACAAATATCAGTACATCAAGGCACCAAGAGGGATCTAGGTTAGCATTGGTCTCAAGTAAACCATGCTTTGAGGTATATGACCAGTACCAAAACATGTGGTCGGGCTAATTAATTTGGTTGAACATATGTCATTGTTCCCAGATTGTCCTTGCTTACAATATCAATCACTGGTTTGTCTGGTCCAGATTCAGTTATTTACTGTCCACCATCACATAGGCTGAATACTACATCACATAGGCTATAATACATTGCATGTACCAAAGAACATTTCCCTGTGGAACTCCATGGTGGAACTAGTCCTATGATTTCATATGGATCAAGTACTGTCAACTTGAGTGATCAAATGTCTTCATACTCCAATATAATTTTTAACAGCATGACAACACCACCATAGCTAAAACATTCTTAAAAGGCATAAAACAAACTCATTCCCACAAACTACTTCCTTTCAGAAAACTAATATTGAGTTATACACATATTCAGTAGACTGACTCTCACTGAAGATATCAAAGCTGGTCAAACTGTTTTAAGAATAGTGAGTGCGTGAATTTGGTTTTATTTCAGCAATATCATGACAGGGGACACCAGAAATGGGGTTCACATATTGTACCCATGTCTGGAATTGAACCCGGGTCATTGGCATGATGAGCGAACGCTTTAACCACTAGGCTACCCTGCCTCCCCTATTTAAGAATAACTGGCTATTACAAGTTTGTTTGTTTATTAACATGATCAGCAATATTCTAGTTAGTTCAGTCCAGGCCAGAAAGTCTAGTGATTGATATCATGAAGATCCACGATATCGGATTACAATGATAATGCAGTCAACTAAACCATCAAGTCTAACCACCTGATCCATTTAGTCATCTCCTGCAATAGCCATGGGTTTCTGGAGATCTGTCATCCCAAGTCATCTTAGATCATCTTACCAAGTGAGTGATTATGGTTTTACATCGCAATAGTCCACAAATATCATGGTGGGGGCACTACAGAAATATGCTTAACATTTTGTACTCATGTGGGGAATAGAACATCTTTGGTGTGACAAGGCGAACACATTAACCATTACCCCACCATCCCTCGGCTTTAAGGACGGAATTACATAAGGTTTATCACTACACCTTTTCAACTCTACTTCATTCTCATAAACGTCCAACAAACTAACACTTTGATCCATTTGGTACAACATTCTAAACCACATGTCAGTATTCTGTGCTACCTTCAACACAACTACCTCTATACTCAAAGGAACCTAGATTGTAACTGACATGACTTTTTCTTCAATCATGGTCACAATGACAGACAACAGTCAACTGTCAAAACAAGCCAGACTTTGTGGAATCAGCCGTATATTTAACCCTCTATGCCTCTGATTAATATAATCCAGTCATAATTCATAGGATTCTATTTGACTTGTTAACTACTTTGGACATATGAAATAAATCTTTCTAATTACAACTCCCTCAGGCTATACACATATAATCGACATTTAATGATAATGATTGCACAACCTCTCAGATGTTTTTTGTACTGGAACCAGGAATATAAATCTTCATATTTTATGCTTTAATAGATAAAAAAAAGAAACTCAAATATGATATTTTCATAACTGCCATTGGCTGTGCACATTTATTTTATTGTTTCATGATCAATATGCCAGGAGGCATGAGGAATTAATGAAAATAGCTTGTCAGAGAACTGGATTACATTATTTTCCTCCCCAATCTCTTGAAATCTGTTTTAAAAAAAAATGACAGGAGTGTCAAGTAAAGGAATATTTTAACATTTAATTGTGCCCTAATCTTAATTAGGAAAGGAATGTCAGCAAAACAAGATAATGCCCTGGTCTATTCTAAATAAAATTGGGTTACACCCATCCAAATGAGTGAGTGAGTGGTTTGATTTTAATGCTGCTTTTACTTAAACATTGTCCCAGCATGTAAGCTTAATGTGGGATGAATACCAATACAAACATGTACATATCCCCAGATAGCATTTGGACCATTGCCAACGTTGGGCCAACATCTGAATGCAATCTCGGTCACTACTGGTACCACTTTGGTGAAGCCCAAAAGCACTGTATGGCACAAAGAAACCAGGAATCTGGGATTCGAACCAATGTTCTTTGGATTCTGGCATACATAAGGTACCACAACTCTCCACAACTAATTGCAGCACCTTCAACAACTAAAGAACCCATTTCACGCCATGACCAACCACTTAGTGACTGACTGACTTGAGTTTGGTTTTACGCCGCTTTTAGCAATATTCCAGCAATATCACGGCGGGGGACACCAGAAATGGGCCTCAGTCATTGTACACATGTGGGGATTCGAACCCGGGTCTTCCGCTTTGACCACTAGACTACCCCACCGCCCTAACCAATTAGTGATTGGATATAGGGCACCATACAAATGGACTCATTATTATTATTGTTCTCTCCATCCAACTTAACTAAAAAAAATACACCCATGGGTAAGGTTACACATGACCCCTACTTCGTTTCATGGTCCAGTTGTCCACGGTGACCAGGGTGCTGTTTTACAAAGCGATCTTAGTGCTAAGGTGAGCGTAACTCCTATACCTTAACATAGTCTTAAAGGTAGTCTTAGCGCTAAGGTGACTGTAACTCCCATACATTAACATAGTCTTAAGGTAGCCTTAGAGCTAAGGTGACTGTAACTCCCATACATTAACATAGTTTTAAGGTAGTCTTAGTGCTAAGGTGACTGTAACTCCCATACCTTAACATAGTCTTAAGGTAGCCTTAGAGCTAAGGCTGTTTTGTACAACAGACCACTGGTTGATAAAGTGTTATGATATTATGGCAGGACTGAGTATTGGTCAATAATATCAAACACTGGATTGTGTGGTCCAGATTTAAGAACCCATAACATAGATGGTGGTCCGGGTGGTAGTCTAGTGGAAGACCTGGGTTCAATTCCTCATTTGTCATGATATGGCTGCAAAATTGCCAATGTGACTTAAAATTTTAACTCACTCAATGCCTCATTTGAGTACAGTGTGAGAAGCTTATTTCTGGTGCACCCTCTGTAATGAATGAATTTTGCTAAAAGTAAAATAAAACCATACTCATTAAACTTACTCACATACATAGAAGATTTGTAATTGCAATGTTAAACAACAAACAAATACATACAAAAGCCTAACTCTAAAAGACTAAGAAGAACAAAATCAATTCCATTAATTCTGAGTGACTCCATACATTTCAATTATAGCCCAGAGAGGAGACTTTTTCAGTCCTCTGAGTCTTGGAAAGACAAAGTGTTAAGTATTCATTATGGAAAGAAGTTAATACTAACACAACATAATTCAATGAACACCAGATGTGGCATAATTAAATATAAAGTGTTTCTCCGAGCTCAAATTAGATCAAACATAATTAGATTTAATCTAATGTGAGGCAAAGATTAAAACGATACTGCCCGCTTTTCCCTGTCATCTTTCAACAGATATACCAACACTTATTGATAGCAAGAAATGAGATTATTTCTGAACATAAATCACATTTTTGAAGAAACAAAGACACTTAATGTTCAAATCAGATCTTAACCACTCGATAGAAAACCATTCAAGGGCAATTAACTCTGAAAATGTTTTACAATTGTTTAAAACTCACGTGTATGATTTACAACAAATGCCATCTTGCTTAGTTCCATATGGCCGACAATCATAGATTTTCCAACGGTTAGAGTTTTATAACCACTGATTAAAGTCTCAATTCAGCTCAAACTTGACAAGAATTTCAATGAAGCAGAAAAGCGTAATTTTCTTGACTACAAGCATAACTCACCCATGTACAAAGACTCACCAAGCTCAATCAGCGTTGTCCCTGTACGGCTTTGAGCCCTATCACAGCTAAATGAGGGTTAGCCAAGAACTTTTCTGCCATATTTGTTACAAATAACTCCTTGTCAAAAAGAATTAAGTTGCCTGGGATGATTTAGATCCAAATGTGACATTGTGTTGCATCACTGGTCCTAATTACTGTCATTTGCTAATTCCTGCTGTAAAAAATTACAGGTCCTACAAACAGCTCCATAGAAAATACAAGCTGGTGGTTCTTGAAGCCGAACAAAGGGGCATTTGGGGTTCAAAAACCTCTTGAGAAGACCGGATGTAAATGTTACGTTACTCAGAATATTGGAAGAATAAATTATAAAGATTACTCCTACATTATACAAAAATTCCATAAAATTATTAAGCAAAACCTGCACAGAAAAACAGCATATTCATTAAAGAGGACAAGATATATTTGAATTTGCTAGTCAAGCAGATTTTATTCAAATCAACCAAACACATTTTTCTATCTGCTTCCTCAAATTTAACAACCGTTATCAAGTGTAATGATTAATAATAAACTAAAAATTAATAATTTTAATATTAATAACGAACTAGAACAATACTTATACCAATATTGAAAATGGGCAAGAGGTGCCATCCTTTAAATCTTGGTATCAGAATATTAAACAGTGAGAGAATGAGTGAGTATGGTTTTACACCACTTTTAACAATATTCCAGCAATATCACGGCAGGGGACACCAGAAATGGGCTTTACACATTGTACCCATGTGGGAATCGAACCCGGGCCTTCGGCGTGACGACCGAACACCTTAACCACTAGGCTACCCCACCGCCCCGTATTAAACAGCATCTGAGTGCAAAAGTATATGTTCCTGTTAGTTTACTGCTCCTGAAGAGATACAGACATATTTTTGAGGTTATTGCATACCTAAGCACACCTCTGTACTTGAAAGAAAATCCATTAATCATGATGTTATCAGCACTGAAGTGCTTGATAGGCTGGATGTTGAATGTAATGGGATTGATGCACTGATAAAGAAGAGGACTTCTTACCCCTACTAGAAAGTTTATCTGAGAGTGTTATGTCTCTTGAACATTTATTTATAACATTTTATCAATTGTTTACCTGGATATCTAGCTGTTATGTCTTCCTCTGGGTCAACCTTGAGGTCGGATTTGTTATTAAACTATGTAACATTTTCTATGTTCACTACAAAGTTATGTTTTATTTTCATAGTTTGCAGATCATGGTTGTTTGTAAGTTTGTGTTACTGTATTACTGCTTGGAGTACCGGTACACTAAAACTGGAACTGTGTGATTCATTTCAGATCTAACATTTATAGTCCTTTTGATCTAAATAAATCTACCTCGCGAGCAATCTTCACTTGAGTTTAGTGATGTACCTGACACTTTCTTCAATATTTCCTGATTTTCAATTTATTTTCCTGTTTTGTTATTGATACCTTATCTGACATTTAAATAAATGAGAATCACTCCCAACACAATCATATCCTGATTTGAACACCGAAGTGTACGTATTTTACCACTGCTTCATACAACTTACACTGCATAAGGGCAGCCCAAGTCAGCTAGAGTTATTCCCCTTTAATCATCTCCACGTTTCGCTGTTGTAAATTGACAGTCTGGAGCTAGTAACAGAACTGTCCTCCTGTCTTTAATATCTAGTTTCAGTTTAATGATTGCATGAATCCACTGAACACTTCCTATCATAAAATAGGAAAGCTGAAAGTTGTGATATACTATTACTCAAAGAAGTAAAGGAACAGCAGATTTGTGTCATATTAACTATAGCAATATTAAAGAATCAGGTTTTGGTGTAGATCACCAGATGTTTTTTAACTTCTTTTCAATAATATATGTTATTCTGTCATCATATCCTAATTGCATAGACAGATACCAATGACGTCAATCACTGGACAGTCTGGCCTAGACTTCCATCACATAACCAGAATATTGCTGATTGCCAACTTAAACAAAAATAAACAAAGAAACTGTTGTCTGAAAACTCTTATTTTGTTATCTCTGCATTCACAAATGTAATAATTTAAAAAAATAATAATTTATAGTCATTTCTTCGATAAAAACAGGATTCAACACAGAACTCATTCGATCTCACCATCCAATGAACATTTGCAGTTAGAATAGGTCACCTGTTAAACATTCTTGTTTGGAAGAGACTTAATACATTGGGTGGTCAGTTACGGGGATTTAGTGTGACAGTGATCAAACTACTAGTATTATCATTAAATGATCAACATACCACAGTTATACCACAGTTATACCACAGTTATACAGTAGGACTGTTGCTGAGTGGGGCATTAAACAAAATACAAAGAAACAAACATTACTGAAACAATGATCTGTTGCCGGTAAATACAAACACAAGACATCACACTGTATGTCATTAATCAGATCAACTTACACAAGAGTTATCTCCCTGTCCTTCACACACATTATTTCATGTATCGCTGCATCTGTGACTGTGTGAGTGAGTGAATGCTGATTAATGCCACGGTGATAATTGTTCCACCTGCATGACAGTGGCCTGTAAGACATTGGGTCATCATCCATCTGCATCCATGCTTTTTGCCGTGAGCCTTCATAATATACTTCTTCATACTATGGCTTAATATCATCATGAACCGGTAAGTCAATTTTGTGAAATTTCATTGAATATACTTAAATACTGCTTTGCTTTACATCGAAAGACAGCTCTGACCTGGCAACGTGGTCACACCCCATGTGTGTACAGGTTTGAACCCTAGCCTTTAAAAGCATGAACCCTTGCTCCAACCTGTCCATACTATATGGAGGCAGGGTGGCCCAGTGGCTTGAGGTACCACAAAATTCAATATGCTGAGTTATCTTCTTTGAGAGGCATTTTATAAGGTTGTATAACCTTACGAGGGACTGATAAAACCCCGTATTTCCCGAAACACGATGTGATAACGTATTTATCTAGCCGCATGTTTTTACTTAATCAAAAGAAAAGGATACGCATCGAATCCACTTGTTTTTATTTATGTGAGATGCCATGTTGACAACAGCTGATCAATTGACCTCAATGCAGCGCACGTTACTAAAGGCTTGGCGATGCACGCTTTTTCTCACTTCAAGTGGCCAGATACCTATGAATGTGGGTTCAAATCCCAATCTGCCAAGATTAACCTTACACATATCAGTACTCTACCCATGCTTGAGGGTTTCACACAAGTGGTAATATAAATATCCCAGACCTGCATCACTTCAGGCTTTCTCCCACATTAAGCAGACATGTCACGTAAAAACTGAAAACAGTTTTATTAAACCCAACTCACTCACTCACCATACCTCATAATACCCAAACTCACACATTTTGTTGGCTTGTACGACAAGCATGGGGTACTGGGGACCTGTACTGACCTGCAACCCATTAGTGATTCCATGACAACAGTTTTTAAGAAAAGTATTCTAACATTGCAGTAGCTTCAGTGTGATATATACAATATCCCTCGAGTAACCCAAAACATGTCATAAGAGGAAGGGGTGGTGGGGTAGCCTAGTGGTTAAAAGTGTTCGCTTGTCATGCTGAAGACCCGGGTTCGATTCCCGGTACAATGTGTGAAGCCCATTTCTGGTTTCCCCTGCCATGATATTGCTGGAATGTTGTTAAAAGCGGTGTAAAACTATACTCACTCACTCATAAGACGGACCAAAAACAGTTTGTGCTTATGGTTTACCGTATTCTTTTATATACTACACAAAAGAGGTTAAGGATCACCCAGTTCTTTCTGATTACTACAACTAATACTTTATGCCACTATAGTTACAGACTATAAGTTTAAACTATACCGGTTCATATATGGTAATATCAAATCACACTGACTTCATAATGAACTATTGAAAAATTGATATGTCCTTGTTTCATTTGGCAATTCATTATTCACATCATGATTAAAAGTTGTTATATTATAAGCCTAATATCAAACACTCTTATAAAGAACTAACAGCAATATACAAGAAACTGTGTTGGGGTTCCTAAACACTTGCTATATATTTCAGTGGAAATGTGTATAATGAACTATGGTTATATTTAATTACAATTAGATGTCCCTGAGTTAATTTACTGTATATGAAATGATCTGGGGTTCTTAAACTTCCTTTGTGCAGTATATAATTTCCTCATATAATCAAGCACTGATTTGTCAGACTGAACCTGGCTCAGTGTATTTTCCCATGTGTAGAGCATTTGTAATTGATATTGCTAAATGTGGAAAAAACACAACATTCCCCATTATTCCTTTATAATAGGCCACAATAATATTAATTCTTAGGTCATATGATACAGAAAAAACACTTTCCCAACACTACTGAATTTCACTCCAAATAAAAAAAACAAAGGTCGCTTAGTTAGAAATGGACAATATCCTTCAAATCTAATTTCATCCAAACAATTCAACAAGAAAAAACCCACATAATCCCAACTTCTTCCCCTAGGGAGGTCTCGCTTCAAACAAAAGCCATTTTGATGTAGAACCCTCCTAATCCCTTCCCTAATCACGGCTGAAGAAAGAACTACCAGCCTACAGTCAATGCTAGTGGCACAGATACAATTTCGACACGCATCATGTTAATTTAGTTGACTGCCACCAGAAATGAATCCACCGGTAACAATGGAAGTATTGGTGAAATGACACTATCATCAGACCGGCAAAAAGCAAATAGTCACCGGATCTCTGACCGTGAAACAGCCCTCGTTCAACGAGAACTAATTAACGAGGGACTTCGCTTCAGTGTTTGTAATAATCTTCTGTATAGTCATTGATGAAGTGGACTAGCATCTGAATGAGACAGTTTACACCTTTAAATAGATTTCACTTTCTTTCTGAGTGTGTTTGTTTTAATTTTTTTTTGCTCCTTTCTTTTAAAAAAAAGGAAAATCCTGAAGATTCTGTTGAAGTAACAAAAAAAGTCTTCCACAAATTATATGCCATTAAAGAATCAATCTTTTCTGAAAACACAAATTCACAAATAGATTCTCACACATATATTTCATCTAGACTAATAAATAAAGCTTCAGAGATGAATCATTGTGGATGGAAGTTAAATTTCTAAAAAAATGGTAAAATGTCAAACAAAAAGAATCAGTTCTCACATTTTATCATGAGATGTGATTACACGTCAGCATCAAAATGGAAAAAAATGGAAGTTTGTTTGTTTCTGTTTTTAATGCAACATTTAAATGATGGTGATCCTTCACATGAAAGAGATCTATTACTGCTTCCATTCAATCCATGATAAATCAAAGCCCTTCATTTGGAGTCATGTTCCGCTGTTTAGCATTCAATGCATTTCTGTGGCATGACCTAGCAGGAGATGGTCAGAAAAGTACAAATTTGAGCATGGCCATAATTTAACCCAAACAATCTTTATATGCACAAAACAAGATCAAAGAGAATTCCTCTTCACACCAGTGCCTCTTGCAGCAGATTTGTAATGTTTAAAATAATCATAAAACTAACCAATTTCAGTTCTGAAGAAGAAACACATACCTCAAAAGAGTTCCTTTGTAAATTGGTTAAATTTACATAATACACATTAAAAAAAATAGACTAAATGTTGTTATGTTTTTTAAATAAAGCCCATATATATACAAATTCAATCTTAAATGGTGTGTTCTTTTATTGTGAATCTTGATACTATGAAACAGATTTTTTAATTTTGATATTGAGGCTTTGGGAGGGATGCATTAGGGATGGGGAGTTTTCAGTCAGACAGTGGAAGCTAGGGACAAAGTGGAGACGATTCCAGGAGTCAGTTTCAGATCCATTTCAGTCAGGCAGCGCTAATTAACTGTGTAACAATACACAGTTATTACATGAGCTCTCATCGCAACTCATCAAGTCTCAAGTCTCATACAGAACGAGAGTCAGGAAAAATCTCAATCATGCAGACAAAAGAACTCCTGCATCTTGCATCTCTAATCGAGAGTCGTATTACAGGTATTGTCTTTGGAAGTTTAGGAACGCATCAATTGGATCCTAGTGGTAACTGGCACAGAAGCCGTATCGTATATAGCAAAATAGTCATGGTAATTGTGATGAATGGAAAAGAGTAAGGTGATGCCAATTTCAGGAAACATCCCTTCAAGGTGCTGCTGTCAAAGATCATTGGCTATGGCACTGGAGCTTTCTGAAGTCTGAAATTCTCTTTCAAGGGCAGTTGCATCATATTTGGTATGACGTAATGCTTAATTAATCATCTTAACAAAGACAAAACTTTACTGAATTTTTTTATATTTATATAAAAAATGGTCCAAAGGTCAAATAATGAAACTTTGACCTTAAACGAGGAACTTTAAAAAAATTTAATGAAGCTCTTAATCATTAATACAGACAAAAAAATCATTTTCGTATCATATTAACCTTAATTGAGACCTGGTTCAGATTAGCTGGCAATCCTTGTGAGTATGAACCAGGTTATTCACACAGATTACCTCTCTGCTAAATTTGTGATCTGGAATAACCTAGGAATGTTTGATTCCTCACATGTCTGACTGTCCTACACAAATATATACTAGTTGGTGGGTGTGTTGGGTAAAAGGAACATTTTTGTTATATTGCCCGTGTCAGCTTGATGTGGAACGAAAGCCCAAAGTGATAAGTATAAGATGTTTACCACCTTGCTGAAACCTGCAACCATTGGTATATGGTTCTGAGAAACCAAGAAACATGATTACGGAAAATTGGGATTCAAACCCATGATCCAAATGTCCTGCATACATAAGGTAGGTAACTCTGCATAGCGTATGTGTAGCATAGACAACTGGGCCCCCAGTATACTGAGAATTACACTCCCACAGATATCCATGCCACATTCGCCATACTAAAATGGATTCGAACCCATGATCAGATTTCCTGTATACACAAGGAAGGTAACTCTGCATGCGTTTGTGTTGCACAGACAACTTGGCCACATAGTTTACTGAGAATTACACTCCAATAGACATCCATGCAAAGTTTGAAATACCAAAATCAACCAATCAGAACCCACCTTCCATTCCCAATCCTCTGATGGGTGGGGAAGATGTTGCAGGACCCAACGAGGGCGGGGATGTTGGCAGTGGCCCCGGACGTTGACTGAGCGTGTTGGATGGACTTGATCATGGCGACGGCCTCCTGCTTCAGCTGTCGGATGTGGGTCTCGCAGACATCACACTGCAGCTGCTTCAGGTACTTGCGGAAACTTTCAGGCACTTGCAGTTTTTCCTCGATCTTCTCCAAGGACAGACCCTGCAAGAGATTCAAGTCAGTGAGGATCTGCACACAGTATGTTGTGTCAATCTTATGTAAACAAATACTCACCCACATTTAAGGATTTGTTTTTGCATTTTGTAAATATTTTTACATCTTTTGGACGCTTGACAGCAGCGTTCCTTGACCTGTTTCTCACATTTTGTCAGAGAGCCTGTCGTATGTAGACAGACTCGGCAAGAAACCATTCAGTTGGGGCCTTCATACAGAGTTTAATTAATCTTGCAAATAAATGTACTCCTGGTTCTGTAAAACATTGACCTATTGGAGAATTTCATTTCTGCATTCAATATAAATATGTCAGCTCTTACATCCCAAGATTCATGACACTTTAAACTGTCCCTCCCATGAATTTGTCAGGTAATTGAGGGCTTGTATGTTTCAAGCCTCAGGAGTCATGGGTTTTAGTAGGTCAAGAATGTATGAAGGTATACTTTATGTACTAGAAATCTCGAATCCATCCCTAGTGAGACAGTTACACTGAATGTGTATTAACAGGTGACTGAAATGTCTGCACATTGAACAATATAAATGTTTTGTAGATTTGTCTTTCAGATTTAACTTTACCATGGAAACTGATCTATCCTTACAATTAACTAACCACTGGGAACTGGAACCTAAGTTCACTTAGCATCATTTGCCATGCAATGATTGCTTGTATGAATCAAGGGAGAGAACCTTGCAAGGCTTGTCAGTCTGCAGGTCTAACTGTCCTCTTGATGCAGTGGGCTTCAAATTCAGAGAGAGAGAGAGAGTCAGACTGAGAGAGTTGAGAAAGAGAGAGATACAGACAGACTGAGAGAGTTGAGAAAGAGAGAGATACAGACAGACTGAGAGAGTTGAGAGAGAGAGAGATACAGACAGACTGAGAGAGTTTGAGAGAGAGAGACAGAGAGAGAGAGAGAGACAGACAGACTGAGAGTTGACAGAGAGAGAGAGAGATAGAGACAGACTGAGAGAGTTGAGAGAGAGAGAGAGAGATACTGACTGAGAGAGTTGAGAGAGAGAGAGAGAGAGAGAGAGAGAGAGAGAGAGAGAGAGAGAGACAGAGAGAGAGAGAGAGAGACAGAGAGAGAGAGAGAGAGAGAGAGAGAGAGAGAGAGAGAGAGAGAGAGAGAGAGTTTGGGATAGCCCGAATTGCTTACAAGAGGAGAGAGGGAGAGATGGCAGTTTGTATTTATTGTGTCTGGATAAGACGATCCAGTGATGGATAGTGTGAGCTGCACCCCTAGGGAACTATGACACACAATTAACCAGGTCCCTGAACCTGACGACTGATCTATTTAGTCACTTCTTACGACCAACGTTTATTTGTCAGAGATCAGTCCTAATCTATAATCCGTCACGTGACTTATGATGGTAAAGACATCAAGAAACCATTTGTGGATCACAAATATCTACTCCAAAAAAAGCAGCGATGTATTTACAAAATAAATGTACATGTCAAACACAGGATATAAATTACAGCATCTTTGAACTAATACATGGTCAAAGGGAAGAGCTGAAATTGACGATAAAATCAAATCAACATAGCATTTTGAGTGAGGTTATCGCTGCAATCCTTCAATCCACATCTATATAAACTAGGTAGTCGTGAAACTGCTGGCTACAGAGGTTGATATGGACAGGAAGCAGATCTTCCCCATCTCCAGATAAACAGAGACATTTGTTCTTATTTCAACATCATGATTAACCACATGGCCCCAGTGATATGTCAGTGAAATTACTTCCAGCTGGTCTGCAGAGGAGGGACCACCACTACTGCTATAGATGGGCACCAGACACTTCTTGAAGTTGATGCCATTCATCAGGGAGAGATAGAGAATTGCCTATGTCACTTTGGAAGCAAATTAGAACAAATCTTTACTGAGGAGGACTCAGGGGATGGACCGTATAGGTGAGGTGCTGAGGTAGGAGGGATGAGGTGAGAGAGAGAGAGAGAGAGGTGGGAGGGAGCAAGTGAGAGAGGAGAGAAAGATGATAGGAGTGAAAGAGAGAGGGAAGGAGAGGGTGGGAGAGAATGTGAGTGAGGGAGGGTGGGAGAGAAAGATGGATAGTAAAAAGTGTGAAAGAGAGAACAAAAATGAGAAAGAGAGGGTGGGAGGGAGAGGAAAGTTCAAGGGAGAGAGAAAGAGGAAAGGAAAATAAGATGAGAGTTTTGGGGGAAAGGTGAGAGAGGAGGGAGCGAAAAAAAGGTGAGAAAGAGAGAGGGTGGGAAAAAGGGAGAGACAGAGTGGGAAGGAGAGAAAGGGAGGGAAAAAAGTTGAGAGAGAGGAAGAGGGGACAGAGCAAGAGGGGGAGAGACAGAGGGGGGAAAGGGTGAGAGAGAGAGGAGAGACTGATGGACAGAATGAAGGAAGTTACTTGGGGATTGAACCTGGAAGCAGATGAGAGAAAGAATAGCTGTGTAAAGAGGAAAGGTTCTTCACAGAAGGGAGAATGAGAGAGGAGTGGAAGAGAGAGGAAAAGGGGATGGAAGAAAAATCAAGACCGATACAGTGAATGAGAGATGCACAGAGGATGACACTAGTCCTAGTTACGTGGGGGGATGGGGGTTTGGGGTCAGGTAGTGAGCATGTGGGGAGGCAGGCTCAAGAGTATATCTCTGCATCTCAGTGGAAGAGAAAACAGTCCTATGACAGCAACTGGGAAGAAATTAGGTAACAGCTGGATATCTGGCCAATGAAATTGATTTTGGTTGGACTATCGTAAAATCTTTCCGCATGAAGTTCCTATCTGACAACTTTCACCGTCCAACAAAAGATGGATAATTTTGTAAATGGGGTGCTGTACAAGAGATAAAGTCAGTAGCACAACTAACTGCAATTTAGATAATCAATGTCTGAAAATATGCATAAAAAATAACCCATCTCCATCAACAAAGCCCATGTGTTTTGTGTAAAAAGGATTCCAAATTTAACACCCAGCAATTGAACTACATGTGTTCATTGACTATCAGCAACTAGGGCTATAAACTCAAGAAATAAACATCAGGAATAATTTATTTTCATTCCGTTTCTCAAAACCCTTCTCTCCTCCTACTCAGATTACAAACTAAACTTGTAAAACCCGCAATCTACACCTGTCTCCCAGATCAGGTTGATGACAGCTGAAATAGACGGACTCTATTTCAGACCACATTCTTCTTTCACACTAACAGATAGAGATACTCATCTTACAACCAACATCAACACCTACCAAGAAATGACTCATCTTGTCTTGTCATCAATTTCACTTACTTTTTTAAATTTAGAAATTGACAACACCTACTTTGAATGTCATCACTCTCATCACGTCAATGACCAAACACAAATGACATATTTACCTCACGCAGCCATAGCGATCACACCTATCCTTGAAATAAACGAGTTGCCACTCACCTGTATGACAGTTACTGTGACACTGTGATTGCAAGCTCTGCTCGTACATTTCACACAGCTAATTACATCACAGGTTACTTGTACATATCACACCTGCTTTCTAACAAGGATCCACTACCTACAGTCTCTGGCCGGCTGACTGCATGTTAAAACGTTGTCGTCAATCTCGTCTTGTGTAAATTGCATTTGTAACGAGCTTTGACTTTTCAAACGTACATACCTCTATAAACACAAAAGACTTCAAAGGGAGTCTCAAATGTCTCGCCGAGTGGTAGGTTTGTGAATGGATCATGATTCAAGGGCATACGTAAAATACCATTTCATACAATGTCAAGGTTTCATCAGGCTTGTGTCTGACACCAACACATAAAGGCAAGAAATACAAATTAGAAGTATTGGTGTGCATTTCAAATGTTATTTAGCGCGGTGGGGTAGCCTAGTGGTTAAGCATTGGCTCGTCACATTGAAGATCTGGGCCTAGTTAAGCTGGGGTAGCCTATTGGTAAAATGCATTGGCTAGCTCTAAGTCATACTGAAGACCTAGGCCCTTAATTCCCCAAATGGGTACAACATGTGAAGAACATTTCTGGTGTCCCCCACCATGATATAGCTGGAATATTGTTAAAAGCAGCATAACAGCAAACTCACACACTCACGCAAATGTTATTTGAAACTTGTCATGTCATAAGGGGTGGTGGGGTAGCCTAGTGGTTAAAGTGATCACTCATCATTCTGAAGGGCTGGGTTCGATTCCCACATGGGTACAATGTGTGGTGTCCATTTCTGGTGTCTTCTGCTGTGATATTGCTGGAATATTGCTAAAAGCGGCGTAAAACCATACTCAGTCAGTCAGTCATGTCATGAACAAAGCAAAACCCAAAACATGTTTTTTCAACACCATTTTTTAAAATCAGTTCATTTAGTGTTACTTAAATTTATGAAATTAACATTTTATTATGCATTTTTAAATGTAAATTATGATTGATGCTGAAGGGAGATGTGTATATCGGCTACAAGGAACTGTCAGTATCGTAATTAACAGGATTAGATCCATCAATTACATCAAGCTTTTTAGTCAATTCTAAATCAAAATCCCCTGGATATTCAAATCAAGAGGCGTAAATTTCAAAAGAGCATTAAAATAACAAAGAAAACAAGCAAAAATTATCCCCAACAAATTCACTCCTCAAAAGAAGTGTAACATAAAATGCTGCAGACATTTAAATAGTTAAAGTGAAAGAATGACATGTCTCATTGAAGGCGTCACGATTGGTTACAAGCCCGATAAAGAAGTCCCAGAATGCCTATAAAAAATGCTCTCATTGATTCGGAAGATGAGCCTAAATGAAGACAACCCACGACTCTCTCCTCTGCAACATCTGCTGGGCTTTTCGAACTGACTGTCCATTGTAGCAGGACCCCTAACCTGATTATTCTACCGTTATTTGGGGCCACTGCAATCCCAACATCAACTTGAAGGAAGTAAAGGAGCCAGGCTGTCAAATAGCTATTTGGGACTTGGCTCCTTGGCGCCTTGGTTCCTTGGTTACAAGACAATACCAGGAACTGTTGAGGAAGCAATCTGCCTTAGACAAATTATAGTCATGAAACAGAAAGGGTCCATGCGGTTATTTATTTCTTCACAGATAATGTATTTAAGGCTAATTCAAACTGAAACTTTGTTGACAGTTTTGTTGATTTTTTCTAAGATTTGTTTGGGCTTTGAATGACATCCTATTTGTATTGTTTGAAGGATTCTTTCTTCTGTGGAGCCACCATGTCATAGCATTATGCTTTCTGTTTTTAAGGAGTAAAATGGGTTGGTGAAATATTTGGATAATGTCATTAGATTCTTTTTATTTGATGTGTCATTTCAAATTGACAGGGCGCTCATAACATTTGACTTGATTAAACCTGCCAGACAGAAGTACACAATGCAGAGTGTTTTTTCTAAATTTAATGTTAAGCACTAACAATCAAGATGATGATGGGAGCTCCAGCTGTTGGTATAATAACATAGAAAAGTTGTGTAACTCCAGCATTGAACTGATTCACCACTCAACTCCAGCACTACATTGAATCACTACCCAAATCTGACACTAAACTTTGTCACCACCCAACTTTGACACTAAACGTTGTCACCACCAATTGATCCACTACAACCCAGTCTTACTAAGTGACCCACTAGAGCCTAATCTCACCCAGTGATCCACTATAACCCAGGCTCAGTAAGTGATCTACTAGAGCCTAATCTCACCAAGTGATCCACTATAACCCAGTCTTGTCAAGTAATCCACTATAACCCAGTGATCTACAATGAATAAAAGTCTCACCCAGTGATCTACAATAATCAAGTCTCACCCAGTGATTCACTATAACCAAGTTTCACCAAGTGATCCACTATGACAAATCATGAAATCCTAACTAATCAAGTCTAAAGAAGTGATCTTCATCAGTCTCACCCAGTGATCCACTTGAACCCAGTCTCATTAAGTGATCCACTATAAATCAGTCTCACCCAGTGATCCACTATAACCCAGTCTCACCCAGTGATCCACTATAAACTAGTTTCACCCAGTGATCCACTATAACCCAATCTCACCCAGTGATCCACTATAAACCAGTTTCACCAAGTCATCCACTAAGCTTTACGCTATAACCCGCTGTCATCGCTTTATAGTCTATACAGATAACCCAGTCTCATTCAGGGATACCCATAACCAAATCTGAACATAGACATATCACATAAAGACTCTTGCATCACATAAACATCACAATATGATGCATATACAAACAGATTCTATTCCATCCCTATACAGAAGAAACTGTTTGATGCAATGGCTATGCTAGTAATGCCCTTTAGTCTAACAACAGTATATTATCTTTGTGTTGGTTTAGTAGATTAACAACTATGCTCTGAAATGAACATATATAAGAAAAAAATTATGAAAAGAAGCCCTGAGACCTTCTTCAATTTCATTTTTTCCTGAAGCTGCGGAAATCTAGACTTTGCACATTTTCTAGACTTGCGTGGGATTTCTTGGACGTATTTGCTTCAGGGTCTGTACGACAGACTAGGTTATAAGAGTCCTTGTTTGTTTCTATAAAAGGAACAAAATGCAATATCTCTTATCTTTCATAGTTTAACTTCCTAACAAATGAATTATGCATAATTCCATCTCATGTAATCAAAGGATGCAAACGTTGATCCCCACAAACCTGCCCCTCCCAATGATGATCCCTCCCCAACCTGCCCCCTCCCCATCTCCTATAAACACATGTCACTCTGCTTTCACCCAGTCACAACCCCCTGACTCCCCAGGTCACACAGGTGAGTCTAATCATGTTCAGGTGTCAGTGGTTTTAATTACACAAAATTGGAATTTGATGAAAAACGTTTTCACCACCCCATTTCAACCTGACAGGCAGCATGGTGGAAATATGAAATGGATATTACCTCCAGTGTGACAAATCTCATTGTCAATGCTGAAAATTTCTGTCAGATTCAAATCTGTTTAATATTTTCCCAGTGACACACTGCTGAGGACTGAGGACATTGGGTTTTGTATTGACTTGCTCGGTGCACGAAAACATTAATATCAGCTTAAAACATTTCCAAAGGAACTCAAGCTCGTGCAATTTTTATGTGAGGATGTCATCAAAATTTCCATCAAATGAATTAAAAGTAATTAATGTTCGTAGCCCGCCCATAGTTAAATTTCTGCCTCAATCCTACCCTAAGCTTGCTCATATTGGAGTAGATGATGGCGGGAATTTCCTGCTACACTTTCGTCAAATCTCGCGCTTCATATATAATCCTTCTGATGATAATGATTAATTTGCCCCACAGCTCAGTCCTGTATTTGCTTGACATCATGACTCCCTTAATGAGAAGAATTGGATCATGGACCCAAGGTCCAGTCTCTGAGAACAAAAGACAAACTATTACTGGCAATGCACAAGTACCAAGGTTCAAGGACCCTCAGTTTCGAGGGTTTAGTCTCCAAGAAATAAAGTACATGTGTTGTTGAACTGTTTGCCAGGATCATTGCTTCCTGCAGCACAGCAGAACAACAAAACTCATTTGCAATAAAAATTCAGTTATTGTTGGACCCTAGTAAACCATCTGCTGTCAATGCCAGCATCCTTCTTCAGCACACCATGTGAACGATAACGGTCCCCATTCTCAATAAACTGCAAGGGGTTGATAAAACCCTGCAAATGCAGATAAAAACAAGAATTGTGTGCTGAAAACTTTAATTGTGTGATAAAAATGCCTAACCAGAGAGATGTGCCATTAAAAAGATGGCAGGCATTGTAAAGATTCCTAACATCATAAGGTCTAGAATAGAGCCAGCGTTATCTGCTGTATGCAATGAAGCTGCTCAAATGAAATGTCTGAATGATTTGAAATAATTCCCAACTTTGAAAATTGTAAATTTGCTTTTCATGTATTTGTCTGACACAAGAATGTTGAATATCCATTTCCGTTATCTCGTATAAAATATTAAAACCCAGCTAGATATTTAAAATTATCATCAGCATCTGTGATTAACTTCTTTAGCTTTATCAATGACACACAGATGACAGTTGGTGTGTCCAGCGTGTACATTTTCAAGACAAACATAAAATCAGCCTTGAAAGGAATTTCATGACTACAGCATGTGACATGGGAACATATGTTTACAAACTGAAATGTACATTGAAATTAACAAGTATTTCCTCTACTGACTGGCTATGATCCTTAAGCAAATTATAGCAGATAATGTTATTGACATGCACTCAGTGAAATGGATAAGCTATGTACATTGCACTATCAACACAAGCTGTTCGTCACAATTGTATATTTACATGGTACGCATGCCAACGTTGATACAGTACAAAACCAAGTAGATGGATGCATGGGTTTATTTCTCAGTGGTATGTTAAATAAACTTATAAAGTATTGCAAACATTGTTTATAACTTCTGTTGATGAATTCTCAACCAAACATACTACAAATTCCCTATGTGATCAAGTAAATATCTAAGTAGGTTTTTTCAAAACATGGCGTGGTTATTGAAAGGGAAACCTAATGATAAGTGTATTGGTATATACATGTGTTTGCCACATCCTTGTAATGAATTATTCAAATCAACAATAGCTTAAGAAGGACCCTCAGCTAAAGCATAAATTTTACACTAATTACTCAAATATACAAATGTTTATCAGTGAGTGAGTAAATGTGGTATAGATACATAAATAAATATTAATAATATACAGAATTTGTACAGCACCCTAAATGATTTACAAACTCCAAAATGCTTCACATAGAGAGTCACAAATGCCACTTAAAGTAATATTCCAGCAATATCACCAGAAAAGGCTTCACACATTGTACACATGTTGGGAATCAAACCTGGGTCATCAACATCATGAGTAGATGCTCTATCCACTAGGCTATCCTCCAAAAGCAAATTATGTGTATGTTAAAGGAGGACAGTCATTAACGTATTCAATGTCACATATAACCCACTGACCATTGTTTATTCATCGCTTTAAATTTTACCATCATTAATTCCATTTATTACAGAAAATATATTTTCCATTTAAAAATTCAAGTATTTTTTTTCTCACATTTGTCCTCACTGAAAACCATCAAGAATATCCAAGACCTGAAATATTTTCCCATGCCAATTAATTTTCCATTAAGGAGGTACCATAGTTAATAATGCTTTTTACAGCACTATACTGCAAACTGGCGCCATTGACCTACAACATGGCCTCATGACCTATATTCCTTTAATGGTTCACCTCATCATTTTCTCTCATATCAAATATTCATATCTTTATAATAAAGATTATGGCACTATCGCTCAAATCGAGGTCAAAGGTGACATCAATCTATCCATACTGAGCATGTTATCAACCAATCTATATTCATTTCAAGCAAAAAGGATCAATGATAAGTAGAGGTTCAATTGACTTTGGACACATTTGGTAAACAGCAATAAAGATTGATAAAATAGTAATGCATGTTGATTGAGCACTGTTTTAACAGCATTATGTCAATGAAAATCGGACAACCAACCATCACTGATTCAGTTTCAGCCAGTTTGATAACCTTGTATACACTGACACGAAAAATTCTTCTTTTGATTGATTTTGACAGATCGAAATGGTCTTTTTCTCTACAGTTCACCCTCATAAATCAGAACTCAATTTCAAGACAGCCTATCCAAATTCACAGTGACGCATAAATAAAAATCAAACCGGCTTCAGAATCAGCGAGGCAACACGGCAACTGGCCATAATGCAAGGAACCAGTCTGACTCTTCACACATGGCCAATTTCCAATTTAATGCAAATATCTCTAAATTGAATACTGACATTGTTCTGAGAACATTTTTGCCAACTCCATTGGCAAGGCTTGCCTAGAAGCACAAAATGAGCAGCCTCTTCCCAAACTCTAATTACAAGCCCAGTTCTTCTTGATTCCAGATTCTAATTCATCAACCCTTAATATACCACAATGCTGTCAGAAAACAGACTCACCGATATTTGTTGTGGCGCCACCAAGAGAACTGCTGATCGCAATTGGTGACAAGAACGTCATGACTTTCATAAAGCTGAAGGTTTTTTCCTTTTCTGTTAAAGGGCCGTGATCATATCCGTACAAAAGGTAGTAGAAATTAGCAGGTTAGGCATGTGATATATACTCTGAAGTGAACCGGTTTCTCGTGTACGTAAAACTTGTCAATAACACCAGGATCGTATCATATAATACTGCAACAGCCAGAGTGTGAAAAACCCTTCAGTCATTGAAACTCCTGTCTGACCTGGTGCCCTTAAGTATAAACATTAAGTCTGTCTGACTAGCTACAAGGGCTTCAATACATGTACCTGTGAACTAACAAGATCATAGCACAAAAGGACTTCACGTGTGAAGTGACGACAGTGGTGCAAGAATCGAGTCACCACAAACTTCAACTTTTTTTCAAATTTAAGTGTTCACGGGTTGACAAATTTCCTATTTCCCTCGCTCATCAACCGTCAAAATATTTCATCCAGACAAGTTTTTACTCTTTTTGCCAAAGAAAACCTCAAAGCTTATATAAACAAATCCACCAGTAACGGACGTATGTTTTAACAAAGGGAAAAAAAGAAGTCTTTTTCTTCTTCTGTTAACAATAGAAACACGCTAGGCAATGTCAATATTAGTTTCCTAGACTATATCCCTTATGAAAAACAAACTATTCTTGGCCAATACAAAGACAGTGATTATATACCTGGTCTCAGAGTTGGGCAGGCCATTATATGATTATAGCTCAAATCTGTCCATTCCAGATACAATCAATGAGTACAGAGCAGTTAGAGTGTCCTCTTAAAAGTAATACCCTGATATGGCTATCTACCTCCTCTACGTCAAATAACATATCATTTCACAAGGTTGACATCCCAGTTTGAGGAACTGAGGCTTATCCTACTCCTGTCTGTCACAGACAGGGGCTGTGAATATATCTCCCATTCTACCTACCACCGACCGCCACAAGCTATCTTCCCCACCACTTATCCAGGGTAATGGGCTGAAAATTAGGCAATCCAAACCCCTAGGGTTGCAGCAATAACTTAATTGTAGTATATTTTACTCCCGAGTTGGACCACTGCCATGACGAGGATTGTTTATGATGAATGGGGGATGGTTAAAGGATTGCTGTGACTTCCAAACCTGCTTCTTCAATGTCAGTTATTGGGAAAATAGTTTGTCAGGGACATAAAAAAGATCTGCAAAGGTATTATTACCCAATATGTCTGACTAATCATGAAATTGGAAGCTCAGCCAAATGACCAACTTTACTGTTTATACTAAGCTGAACATGTATATAGTATATAACTCTACATACACAATGTCATGGCTTTTGGGCTAAATTGAATTTCTAATTTAGATACTATTTGAATTCAATAACTAAACTGAAAATGTTTAAAGCTATATTGTATCATTGGCACCTGCAAGATACAAGCTGTATAGTACCATTGGCACCTGTAAGATACAAGCTGTATAGTACCATTGGCACCTGTAAGATACAAGCTATATATACCATCATTGGCACCTGTAAGATACAAGCTTTATGGTACCATTGGCACCTGTAAGATACAAGCTATATATACCATCATGGGCACCTGTAAGATACAAGCTATATATACCATCATGGGCACCTGTAAGATACAAGCTATATATACCATCATGGGCACCTGTAAGATACAAGCTATATATACCATCATGGGCAAGCTATATATACCATCATGGGCACCTGTGATAAGCTATATATACATCAGCTTATATATACCATCATGGGCACCTGTAAGATACAAGCTATATATACCATCATGGGCACCTGTAAGATACAAGCTATATATACCATCATGGGCACCTGTAAGATACAAGCTATATATACCATCATGGGCACCTGTAAGATACAAGCTATATATACGATCATGGGCACCTGTAAGCTATATATACCATCATGGGCACCTGTAAGATACAAGCTATATATACCATCATGGGCACCTGTAAGATACAAGCTATATACCATCATGGGCACCTGTAAGATACAAGCTCAATAGTATCATTGGCACTTGTAAGATACAAGCTCAATAGTATCACTGTCACCTGTAAGATACAAGCTATATACCACCATGGACACCTATAAGATACAAGCTCAATAATATCATTGGCACCTGTAAGATACAAGCTCAATAATATCATTAGCAATTGTAAGATACAATCTATATACCATCATGGGCACCTGTAAGATACAAGCTATATACCACCATGGGCACCTGTAAGATACAAGCTCAATAGTATCACTGGCACCTGTAAGATACAAGCTCAACATTATCATTGGCACCTGTAAGATACAAGCTATATATACCATCATGGGCACCTGTAAGATACAATCTTTATACCATCATTGGCACCTGTAAGATACAAGCTATATACCACCATGGGCACCTGTAAGATACAAGCTCAATAGTATCACTGGCACCTGTAAGATACAAGCTCAATAGTATCATTGGCACCTGTAAGATACAAGCTCAATAGTATCACTGGCACCTGTAAGATACAAGCTCAATAGTATCATTGGCACCTGTAAGATACAAGCTAGTATCATTGGCACCTGTAAGATACCAAGCTCAATAGTATCATTGGCACCTGTTAGATACAAGCTCAATAGTATCATTGGCACCTGTAAGATACAAGCTCAATAGTATCACTGGCACCTGTAAGATACAAGCTCAATAGTATCATTGGCACCTGTAAGATACAAGCTATATACTTCAATAGGCACCTATATGATACAAACTATTTCCAGCCAGAGGCTGTTGTAACATACAAGCTATCTACAGCTATAAACACATTTACCATGTAATCAGATGGCTGTTTCACCACATTTTCAACACAAAGAACACACACCAGGCACACACGTTAATCACCTCTGGATTTCAAAAAGTGCACTTCTAGCACATTTCCCTGCATGATATCGACAACTTTAACACTTGTGATGACCTGTCAGTGTCAGAGTGTTATCAGGACCTGTACCGGTGTGGTAATCGACCACCCTAGGTGTATCTATCCATCACTCAAGTCAGCTTGGTACAAGTACGTAGGCCTCGGTGCAATGTGCTGAGCTGCACGTTGTACAGCCCTGCGTTGCAGAGGCAGCAAGACAGGCTGGTATTGAAATGTACATCCTCAAGGTGCAGTCATGCTGGTAATCAATTTCATCTCTGACATGGCAACAATACAAATACTTGTGGATCATTAGCATAACAGTCTATGAATTCACATGTTAAACGAAAGTGCTGAAGTTGTCATTTCAGCATCATTTCAGCTGATTTCATATCACATGATACATATACAATACAATATTTTTCGGATAATTAACAATTTATAAGATCACCTCACACACCAGTAGCCATCATTTTACTGTTACAATCATTTGTTTGAAAGGCAGTGGGTTAGGCAAGTAGATAAAGCATTTGCTCATATTGCACAAGATCCAGGTTTGATTCCCAACAGGGGTACAATTTGTAAAGCCAAATTCTGGTGTCCCCTGACATATTGTCACAATATGTATATAAACAGCATATGACCATACCCTTAAAATGGGTAACAGTAAATCATGTTCTAAGATGCCACTCACTTGACCAGGCCAGAAGAACAAGGTTAGTGTAGTTAAACCAAGACCATTGGTCTAACTTAAACGGTAATATGGAAAGGAAGTTTAGTTAAACTAGCATTCAGACCAGGTTTAAATGTATTCATTAAGTTTCATTGATTGGTATGTGAAAAAGTTTTAATAAGCCTTACTTGCAAGAATCAAAATCTTTCATGTGAAAAGATGCAGATTAAATTCAAATTTATGCCTGTGATTATTTACCTCAATGTATGAAACGTTATGAAAGCACACTTTCATGCTACAACTGTTCATTGTTTCCTGCAAGAACAATAAATCCTATAGTGATTGTTAAAGCTTTACAGGTTATAAAGGTTACATTAAGTCCTGTATGAAATATATCTGATATCGACACATTCATATGAAAAACTAAAAATAATGGATGTGATATTAACGACATATCACATACCAACAAACAGTCGGTTTCCTTTACACAAATATTTAGGAATGAAATATGATATAATCTTCTTCTGTTAAAACACACAAAAGCAGCTAGAGACTGGTTTCCATGGTTACCAGATATACAAATCAATGCAATCCAAATGCAAATACACAAACTGTAGGATGTTGATGCTAAAATATCAGACAGATATGAATCTGGTTCATTGTATATATATTCTACATGTCCTCTATTCATAGCATTCTTTAGAACAGCAGGCACCTGATTCCTTGAATGAAATAGACACGGAGTAGATCGAAAAGGACAACATGTAATTATGCTATGTATTTCAAACAAACAGGAAATTAAGAACACCAGATATGCCTTGCTAAATGCAATGAAATGTCCTTGTGTGAAATATACAACCAAAGAGAAGATATATAAATTCAGCGATCCTGAAATGAGGTACATTTCACTAAATCCCAGGTCATCTATATTTCATAGAAAACGATTATTTGAAATGTTAAATTATTTATCTATAATAAGATCTGAACCAACTCCACTTACAACTGTAATCAAATATTAAGGTTGAATTGTTACGCAGAAATATCATTACGGCTCAGTTGATGTATTTCCATTCATTATTTACACATCAGTTATTAATATGCAAAGATGCAGTAACCAAGAATGTGTCGTAGATTTCATAACTCATGAAATAGAGCACCCCCTGTGATTGACAGTAATAGACATTCAATAATAGAAGCCATGTTTTTATACAAATGTTGACACCAGAACGGAGATAAAAACTGTCACAGGCTAAAACCTGATATAACATTAGAGCAGCGAAAACTAAAAAAAGATTGAAGTTAGTAGAAAACACACTGTGAAAGCTATCAATGTAATTGGGGTTATAACTATAACACAACAGTGAAAAAAGTGATACAGCGAATCTTCAGCTTTCTATATATTTACATAGGCTTATCTTTCACTAGGGCTACAAGGCTTAGAAGCTAAAGCAAGATACTGGCTGTAACAGAGGAAACAGTGCTTTCATTTATCAAGAGTTGCTGCCAAAAGATGCAGTTGTGATTAATGGGTAACATGCGGTGCCAAACATATCTTGATTTCTGCTGGTGGCAGAGCTTGGAGTACCAACAGAGGCATCGACCTCTGCACTGGAATTTATCTTTGACTGGAATTCCCTACAATCCTACCAAGTTTTGTCTGTTAAAGACTTGACAAAATCATCAAACCTCCACCAAAATTTGGAACTTGAGATACAAAAGAAGTCCCTTATCAACTTTTCTGAAGCCAGACATTCAAAGCTTTCATAAGCACATGGAAGAGAGAAGCCCAACTTTACTGGAGTTGAACACACCCAGATAAGGACAACTTTACTGGGGTTGAACACTCCCAGAGATGCACAACTTTACTGGGGCTGAGCAGAGCAAGAGAAACACAACTTTACTGGGGCTGAGCAGAGGAAGAGAAGCACAACTTCACTGGGGTTGAACACACCCAGAGATGCACAACTTTACTGGGGTTGAACACACCCAGAGAAGCACAACTTTACTGGGGCTGAACACACCCAGAGAAGCACAACTTTACTGGGGTTGAACACACCCAGAGAAGCACAACTTTACTGGGGCTGAACACACCCAGAGAAGCACAACTTTACTGGAGTTGAACACACCCAGAGAAGCACAACTTTACTGGTGTTGAACACACCCAGAGAAGCACAACTTTACCGGGGCTGATCTCAACCAGGAGGCACAACTTCCCAAGGTGTTAGTCTGAACAATGAGTTATGCACAGCCTATCATCAGATGATCTGTACCAGGAGGCACAACTTTACATGGTGTTAGTCTGAACCAGGAATCAGGCACAACTTATATCAGGCACAACCTATCCTCAGCTTATCTGTACCAGGAAGCACAACTTTACAGGGTGTTAGTCTGAACCAGGAATTAAACACAACCTATCATCAGCTGATCTGTACCAGGAGGCACAACTTTACATGGTGTTAGTCTGAACCAGGAATTAAACACAACCTATAGCTATCATCAGTTGATCTGAACAAGGGAATATATTTTCTTGAACATATTTTAAACAATAACAGCACATCAGTTCACTTATCTGGGAATATCATTAGAAAGTAACTTCATTTGTAATTAACATTTAAAAAAAATGTTTTTTAGGTCATAGTCAGCACTATGTCATCTTCATCGCAAAGGGAATGTACGTAATTGCAAAACTACGAGAATTTACCTTTCCACTCGCTATGGTGTATTCTTTCATTTCTAAGTCAAACTGTTATAGTGTCATTACAAACAGACCTGCTCTGGTCCTAAATGACCCTCCTTCCACTCCACTCCCCATAAATCCCCACGGTACGTGCCACATGTTCGAGATTCCACATGTCCTGCCTGGTCAGTGGCTGGCCGCGCGGTCGGGGATCGTGTTCATGGCATATTTGGCATGCCCATCAGTTGTCAAAACTCTTGACGCAATGTACACACGCTAATCAATTACATAATTCAGTGCTAATTATGACAATCAATGTCGCATTTACAGGCTGTTGA
The DNA here is from genome assembly GCF_003918875.1 of Haliotis rubra. Classification (NCBI taxonomy): domain Eukaryota; kingdom Metazoa; phylum Mollusca; class Gastropoda; order Lepetellida; family Haliotidae; genus Haliotis; species Haliotis rubra. The sequence continues at coordinate 1,288,455 of NW_025766070.1, read as the reverse complement.
GAATCAAGTTTACGTGATAAAGGTATATCAACGATAAGGCACTGCACAGCTTGAAGTGATTAGGAAAACATTCCAAGAAACCCTGCCTGTGATTTGCCGTGGCGTGAAATAAGCAATGAATAGTACATTTCTAACATAAACATTGTGTGCAAACGTTAGTTATGACAGTCCTTGTTTATAGAGAAAGTCTTGAACCTCGAAACACGCATAAATTCTTAATCAAAGTGACGTCATGTATTCAGTACCGACAATATTGACTGATGCTCAGGTGCATGAACAACGGACACATTTTGCCCCTCAATGATGAATCCTCTAACATGGTTAATATATTTTTAAACACGAAAAATGACTGAAAACAGTAAATATGCAACATTCCGAAAAACTAAAGCGAATATCTATAGTTACATATTAAGAGTAAATTCTTTACTGGAATATAATCAAAATGTGCGCACACATGGGACAAGAAACATTCAGTTATGCAGTCATGTGGTATGGTTAATCGAAACGCTTTCCAACAGGGAGGTTCCAGATAATACCCTCAACATAATTCCAAAGACAGCGCGAAGGCAACACTAGTGTTGACGCCGGTCAATTTTAGGCTGTAAAATTTGAGTTAAGGCGCACGCAAGCTGTTTTCTCGCGTTCCATTGCCTCGCGGAACGACTGACTGTGAAATACATCGGGAGATAAATCACTCGGTGTAAGTTCATCGCTATCTCTTCTGATTGCTTCTACAGTTCATCCACAAACTCTGACAGGCACAAGCAGAGGAGAGCAGTGTGTCGACCGCCATTAGGACAAGGTTTGGCAGGCCATTGCCTTATAGAGAGCACCCCCATCGCTATCAGTTTCACTTCCGCGTCTGGAGATGCCTCTGGTCTTCAGGTCTGGCAGACATGCACATTAGGTTATATATTGTATTGGTTTGCGATTTTCGCTAAGCAAAGGTCAGTGGTCGACATAAATATAAAAATACTACATATTAAAGGCATAGAAAAAGTGTTTTCAAGGTCCAGTTGTAGTGTGTAATTCACTTCCGTTATTGACCTACTTAATGTCTATATTTTAAATCGAGTGAGTGGGTGAGTTTAGTTTTAGGTCGCACTCAGCAATATTCCAGCTATATGGCGGCGGTCTGTAAATAATCGAGTCATTTTCTAAATCACACAGCCTTGTCATGATAGCATCATTTGGTGGGTAACCGTTAGAAACATGAATCGAATACATTGAGGAAAGTGTGTGTCTATATCGTAAAGATATTATGTTATTTAGAAAATTTGAAATATGATATCACATTATTAGAATCGGACGTTTCTTCAAGTGTCGCCTTTATCTGCAACATCTTAGTATATCACACTTAATATCCCATTTGGGGGATTGGCAAGTTTCACCTGTATGTATGACTGGCACATATGGTATAGCAATGGGTTTTTTATCATACATCGCATTTGTGTTTTTGATGTACGTGATTTATGCTAACTGACCAGGTCAAATCGGACCTTAAAAGATAAAATAACTACAAAATACACCGCCCAATGTTTGACATGCACACGCTTCAGCCAATGTTGTCTGATGCTCCTCGTCATACACTTTCACCCTGTTCCAGCACATATGTCATAACATACCCTCGGGTTCCGAGGATGGGTCTCAAGTTGCCACAGACTGCAGTTCAGCATCGTGTCATAAAGGCTGATTTATGGTATTCTGTTGTTAAAACATGATAGCCAAGTAATAAACTGCCTTTCCAGAGGGCAGATCTTCGAGACAGACTCTACTCCTCACAGACGGGTTATCACCAGAGGTAATATTACCGTTTTCAACATACGACCAACTATCACTGACATTGTAAGGAGTTCAATTTTCTTTGACTGTTAAAAAAGTCTAATACGTTTCTGGTGTGTTAGTGATTCTATCTTGTGTATAGACACAAGAAACCCTAAAACAGAACGTCTTTTCTTTGACCAGAGGCGAGAAAATTACCGAGGATTAGCCTAACAAATACTTTTGATATCAGTTACGCAAGATCAATTGCCCCCTGTTCATCGACACGATGGTTAGTAGACGTCCGCAGGGGCTACGGGGCATGTTATAGGGCTAAAACATTACGGTGGGCTCAAAGCTGCACGATTGAAAATTGAAATCCTAGAGCTTCCAAAGATAGGACGCGTGCCCTAGAGCGATCCATGCACTCCCCTCTTGAAACCCCCCGCCCCTCAGCCTCTCTCAGTGGGGGTATCATCTCTGCGAAGACACGCACGGAACAGATAGGCATCGGGGACCTGTCGCGACCCTGTAGAAAGTGCATGGAACTGTTGGTAATTGGGCGTTAGACCACGCTGACATCGACTCAAGCTGGACAGGGGCCCTATAACCCTTTGATATTGTTCTACAAAGCATACTCTTGCACCTGTGATCCCGACGCTGTAGCTCCCATATCCATAGGAGCCGACGTCCGCTCTTGGTTTCCAATTTCACCCAAGTCACAAATCTTTCAACATGAAGAGTACTGGCTAATGAATTCATTGATAATTATCCATAAGGCGACGGTGTAGCATATTACACACGTCGCTGATGGTAAAGACGTCCCTCTGCCATCAACGAAAAGGTTCCAGTTTAATCCAGCCCAACGGTAAATCATCTGCGCGAACTGAGACAGCCCGGTAACTGTGGTTCTCGACTCGTCGTAAGTCTTTCAACGCGATACACATACATTCAGCACAGGCAGGTGTACAGATATCTGTAACACTGGAACTAAAACACCCCGTCATATATCAGATTCACCACTCAACGACGCCATAACCTTACCAGATGATCAAACTTCTCTCCGTTGTGGAGAAATCGCGACATACGTTTCTCACTGTGATTCATCTGCTTACAAATACATCTTTACAGAACACCTTATAAACCTTTCGCAGGCGAAGAACGCTGAAACTGATGAGAAGTTTGGAAGGAACAGCATCAGATTATCTCATTAATTCAAACACTTGCCTGCCTCGTCGCTGTTTCTATAGATATGATTTTCATATCAGGTGCCATGCGATCCCGTAAGACGTGTTCGCTTGTGTTGGATAAGATGGTCTCCTATTCCGGTTTAACTGCACCCATATCGCTGCCTATTCCTTACCTCGCTTTCAAAATTGTGCCAATTTTTATGGAAAGTCATAAATCCTTGGAAATGTCATCGGGTCAAATGCTAATGCGTTTTCTGAACCATTCTCCTGGGTCTTTGTTCTTGCGTTAGATTACACGTAACCATAAAAAGCCATTCAAATATATGAAACCGGGGTTCGGTTTATGAATTATGATGATCCCGACTTGTTATCAGACCCGTGAAATTCTCATCGCACTACATGCATCAAATTCAGTCTCAGATGAGCCAATCCCCTGGCTATTCCGATCGGGAGAAATGGCTTCCATGGTGCTATGTTCTCAACAAACTTCTGATATTTCATTCAGTAATATCTTTTAACCACGTCAGGGTTTGGTGTTGCATCATTTACAACTCCAGCGACACTGCAGACCGTCATTACTTCTTAAAACTTTCAAAATCATTTCCTCAGTGATGGAGTTATCTCGCAAGTGAATGAGTTCAGTTTTACGCCGCACTCAGCAATTTTCCAGCTATATGGCGGCGGTCTGTAAATTGTCGAGTCTGGACCAGACAATCCAGTAGTCAACAGCATGAGCATCGATCTGCACAATTAGGAACCGATGTGTCAACCAAGTCAGCGAGCCTGACCACCCGATCCCGTTAGGAACCGTTCATAATTTATGGCTTTTTTTTTTGGATACTTTTTTTGATAATTTTTCTTGTTGGGGGTGGGGGGTGAGAGAGGGGGGAGAAGAGAGAGGATGATTTTAGGTGGGGTTCACCAATTTTGTTCTCGCGTGCTAGGAAGGGTCATAAATTTTGTACACACGTACTAGGGGGGTGTCATCAATTTTGTTCATCAAAGCATGTTTAAAATTATGTTTAGAAATTATGGGTAGGGGAGGGGGGTCATTGATTTTGAACATGACATGCAGGGGGGTCACTTATTTTGTACATAAATTTTAGGAGGGGTCATTCACATTGTACATGCTTTTCCATAAAAATCATCAAATCATCATCACCCCCCCTAGCCATAAATTATGAACGGTCCCTTAGTCGCCTCTTACAACAAGTATGGGTTACTGAAGCGTTCAGATGCTTGCAAGCGACCTGTTCAGAACTAACGTATATTTCTGTAGTAAAACCTGCATCTCTCAACACTTGGCATTAACTCTAGAAGTTCGCCTCTGTGTTTCGGAACAATATTGGAAACTTTTGAAAGGATTCATCAGGAAGACGACGTCCTGAACGAGGTTATGCGCCATCGATGGCAACGTCTCCCCGACGTGTTTCAGATTCTATTAAGTACCACCGATCATCTCCTTTATTGAATAAAGTAACGAATGTATACCCCATCCCTTTGTCACCATATGGAGAGGTGTTCCACGTTGTTGAAAATGTGGCCAAATTGCTACGTTTATTCAATATGCAAAAACCATTAACACAAGTGCAAAAGGTCAACTTGACCCAGAGGCCTATAAAATTCACGAGGTCAAATTACGGCCTAGAGCGGGACATGGTTTCAACGTGGTTCTAAAATGAAATCCCCGAAATTGAATATTTAAGACATGAATCACTTTCAAATTAAACTTTATTCCTATTTTTCATTATCTTAATTGAAAAAAACTAAGATGCACACCTAAATTGTTGATACACGTGCATGTTTTTTGTGTGTGTCGGTAATAAGTTCGTCTTTTACAGTGGTTTTATAAGTGTGTTGAATTTTTTTTGTTAACACACAGGACGTGTTAAGCGCGCAGTACTGGGGATTCTTTAGAATGAACAAAACCTGTGTTTTAGTCTGCAAGACAATTACAGCATTACGGACAGTGCGGTATCGTCTATTCCATCTAAACGATCGCCCAAGGCCCCTAATCTGGGCCTAGACGTTCTAGGGGGAAGTCTTGTAAAGAAATAAATCAGGATGCAATGACAAGCCATGTTATAAAAATTCATTTTGAAAGAAAACCCTGTGAGAGGTTCTAGGGTAACAATAGGCAAGACAAAAGGCATCAGTTTTATAACCGTCTCCGTGTTACACTGTCATCGAAGGATCAAGTGGCGGTGGGCATGTGAATTGTTCTCTTGCGGCAGTCATGATCCTTGCAATTAGTACTTCTTGATTTAGGTGATCCGGGAGTTTGAAACCAAGATTTTAATAAGACAAGTTAGTCATAAAATAGAGAGTTATCGGACTTACCTTCAAGGCCGGTCCTTTAGCCTCGTTATCGGGGAACACAAGTCGAAGAGCTTGACGTTTAAGGTCTATAAGGCAACTGTTACAGTTTTCGCAAAGTATCCCTCCCATGTTTCCTCCCCCACCCGCCCCAACTGAGGGCTGGTGGTAGCGATCGCCGTGGCTGTGACTGTTCTTCAAAGGTAAAATATCCGAAGAGGTGGCAAAACGTTTATCACTGATCGGAGAGAGGCACCTTGTAGAAGCCCTCTCGCTCCGGGGCGAGGCAGGTCGCCCAAATACAAAAGACACCTCATCCACTGGACCAATGGATCGTTTCACTACGATTTGGTTGGTAAGAGGTGACATTGTTCCCCTAATGGGATACTCCATGGTAGACGAATAGCCACTTTTGTCTGTCCGGTCACCCAAGTCGGTATCAACCACATGCGAGTAGTGCCTCTCCTTAAGGTCCCCTGCTCTTATGGACTGGGGGGCAACGCTCTCCCTGGTCGGGGAGATGAGTCTCCAACTGCCACTGTCTTCCTTGACGGGGGGTCCGCCGCTCGACACCCCACTCATGTTTCGGTCCATCTGAAAGGAAAAACAGATATTGTCAATAGTTGTTGACAAACTTCATCCGTCCACCGCTAGATCTAAGTTTAAAGTCCCATTGTTGTCAAAAGAAGATAAATGATAAAATAATGAACTATAAGCCCCCGTGTACACTTGTCCGCGTATACTAATCCTCCTTCACCCTGCGTTGGTCAGTGGTCTGGAAGCGCTCACTAAGAGGGGGACCGTCCCCAATAACTAACACTGTGCTTGCGATTATCATCCCAGCTCTTCACAAATACGCTACGTATCAAAGCTTTAAATATCTTTAATTCGCAGCCAGATAACATCTAATAAACACAAACCACAAACAACCGCTTAAGGAGATGTAAACATTCCTTGAACCCCTACAACGACCCTTAGCCCGTGGGAGAAACGAACACACACACCCTTTTGAAGTTGAGAAGTAAAATAACCTCCAATATGACACAAAGGTTAGGTATGATTTGACCAAATAAACAGATGTTATGGGAATCAAAACACTCTGAGAGAGTGGCATGATAAATTCAAGCGATATTGGTAATGAGGTGCCGTGGGCAAATTACCCAGTAACTTACGCCGCGTGATGCCACTGTGGGCATAGTTGGGACAATTAGACTATATCAAACTTGAAGACATCGCGGGATTTGACACATGACCAGATAGGCGGACCACAGGAGGGAGGGATGGTTAGTGTTAAATTCTGCCAGTGACACGGGTCGTATCTGTGCTGTCGCGGTCTCACCACGTGGACGTTTCGCAGATGTTGGGGACTAACAGACTTTGAACTAACATTTGGCTAAACAAGTTTCAATCAAAATCCAACGTTTGTTTGTTTGTTTTACGGCGGCCGGTAAACCATTGAGTCTGGACCAGACAATCCGGAGATTGATGGTGTGACCACCCATACAAACCGTCGGGGTACGATGACATCCATCAAAGAAGTATCCTAACCTGATCATCCAATCGTAGGCTAACGCTTAGTCTCTGAATATATATAGTTTGAGAGTAACAAATAAACCCATTTAATTGAAAATGAGACCCAGTGAACCGGAGGAAATCTAGACTTGCTTCATGCAGTGCTTTAGCATTGCAGGGAGGGCTGGACAGTAGGGGAAATAAAGTGGTCCGACTAATCCGATCTCTGTGGTTTTACCATCTGCATAACTTGCTGGGGACCAATTTTCTAACTCGAAATTCCCATGAGGGCAAAATTCAACCTCTGGCCGTCGCTGTTGTATGTTGAATAGTTGTCCTGATATAATCGCGAATGTAACTTGACGGTATAATCAAATAAGGGTAGATCTGATTCTGTAACCAATCGACGTCGTCGGAGCGTATAAACCAGTGGTCGAAAGCATGAGCATCGGATCACAGTGTAATGACATGATGTACAGGCAGACAGATCACACATGGGTTACTTTCTGGATTGTCTGGTCCAGACTCGATTATTTACAGACCGCCGTATGTGTTTATGTAGGGTATTGTCACTGTTTCTGCATGGAACGTTTGCGCAATAAAATATATTATCTTATAGCTGTAATATTGCTGAGTGCGGCGTTAAACAACAACCAACCTTGGGGTACTTCTACCATCTTGTCTCTTGTGTTATTCTCTATTATTCAAAATCACACACAGAAAGGTAAATGTTCTTATGGCACGGCTGAATCTGATTATAACTGACACGACACAATATCTGTCATTGCCCCTCTGACCCGTGTATCGAGCATGTAATAGACGAAGTAAAGACTCTGTTTTAGGTCACCCAACACATGTGTCAGGATGTTACATACTAGGCATCCTTGTGTCATGTGTCATCTCATCTGTCATCCAGGTGAGCTACAACAGACACCTGACTCTTATGTCAGAATGTAACTTACACGTGCACGGTCTGTTGTAGCTCACCTAGCTAACGGGCGGTGGGGTCGTCAAGTGGTTAAAGCGTTCGCTCTTCACGCCGAAGACCCAGATTCGATTCCCCACAATGTATAGTGTGTGAAGCCCTTTTCTGGTGTCCCCCGACGTGATATTGCTGCAATATTGCTAAAAGCGGCGTAAAGCTAAACTCACTTACTCACCAAGCTAAGCTACGACAAGGGGCAAGGCGTTCAAGTGAGATGACATAAAGTATAAACTACACAATTACGGAAACCACCTTGACATCATGAATGCAAAATACATTACCTGTACTGTCGCAGAATCCCTCGCAGTTTCTCCACGAAACACGTTCAACAACCATCCATTAACAAAAACCACTCTCTCCTGGCGTCAAAGGAAGGCTTTTTCAATCGCAATAATGCACCAAGTAAACATAATGGACGTTTTGACATCGCTATCAGCTGTAATATTTAACACGCATACATACCTATTTATCCCAACCATCCGCATGTTGTGACACTTATGTCAAAATAACCCATGATAACATTCCTCTGACCTCTGACCCTCTCGATAACTTGACAGCTATTTCCTGATGAGGGGGGATTATATCTAATCAACCTCTTTCCGAGTAATATTTTCAAAACCATATTTGACCAATATAAACGCTCTCACGGGTAATCTAAAGAGATATACACTTAATGCAAGTCGTAGATAATGAAAATTGCATGTGCGCGGAACGGACGTTCAATGGGTTCTTGTTATATAATATATGCGGTATCAGTTTATCTGGGCAGCTGGTTGTTAGTGAAGGCGTCAGAACACGATTAAAGACTGATACGGATTAAACGATCACATAAATCCCACATTCAATTTATAAATTTACATGTGAAGCCATGCAATAAACTTGATGGAAACGAAATGTCAAAAAGTGGCATCTTCCAGATATCAATGTGATTCGAAATTTTACGAAATCAGATAATGGTCTGAAATAGTTATTAGGCGTTTCCAAACTCGAAAGATTTAAACACAGATTTAGATAATTCTGACGTAAAATTGCGGCAAAGGTATTTATTTTTTATTCCATTTGATTTTGTCCATCAAAAAATTCCTATTTAACTGTGATGCATGAAACGAGTTAGACACTTGGGCTAATCAGGCCACGATCTCAGCTGGATAGGCCAAATTGTATGACCATTTCAAATTAACTGGTAACCAAGGACACAATGACTCATTTGCTTTTTTTCAACTTGATCAACTCTCAAGGTATTTCCCGGATAAAGTCCGTTTTTTCATGGCGTTTACTGCCCGGATTATTAGTCACGGTTAGGCAAGATGGACGTGTTTCAGCTCTCGGCGTTTGTGTACAAATTAACCTTCTCTCTTCAGCTAATGATGTTTTATCTGATAAACTTGGTCCTCATTTCCCGAGAGCAGCAGTGTTTTTGTTCGTTCTCAGTTGTGTTTAGAAGACACAATGACCATCATGTTGTCAAATAATGACATGGCCCGATCTCGATTTTTTTTCAAAGGCAACTGGCTGTGTAATTCTCCCGTGCACAGAGAGCTAACAATTGCTGTTGAGCAATGATAGTAAGTGTTATCAAATAATAACATCCAGACCCCCTACCCTTCCTTAACAATAACACTCATGTGCTCTGAAAACTTTCAATAATGACTGGATGTTGACTCGGAGTTGCACTAGTGATTGTGGAAGGTACCCTTGCTTGAAATTACATTGAGTAGGTCACGGCAAAGGTCGTTGGTTACAATACTTCATTACCAGAGTCTCCTCGGTTGGCGCGAACTGACATCTGTCGACAGAATATCGTCTGCTACAACGACCACCAAACGACAACTTAATGGTAGCGTTTGATTGACACTTACCGGAAATAAAACGCCTTTAGTCAAAGTATGGCTTCATTTGCTATTCTTAATGGTATTAGTTCATCCTTACTGATCTGGACGTACAATAGCTACACATTAATGTCAAAGTACGCTGTACTACCAGTGAGAATGGTGGTTTTATGGATTTAGAACGCTGAAGCGAATCCGATGAAAGTTTAAACCTTACCCCATTATGTATTGGTGTGGACAACCGCGTTCTAACCGACCATAACCATTTGTGTCAAGTATCGATGGCTATATTCTATGAAATGTGTATAATCAATTTAAGGATTTCTCAGGGAAAAGAATGAACAGAATGCGGCTAAAACCAAATAAGCACACATCACGTGCATTTTAAACTAAGGCGATTTAACAAAAATATACGGAGCGCATATAATTTTTTTTTTAAATTTTATTTTAAAAAATCTTTTTATTTGTTCCCATAATTGAGTACAAACATATAAAGTAAAGCAATAAATAAATGTACATGATCAAAGTTCATTGGGTTCAACAAATATGTTAGATCAACTGATAGCATAGAGAGAATATAATCCAGTAAAGTTATTCCCCTTCGATTAAAGATTAAGTCAGAAATTAAATGTTGAGAATAAAGGAAACCATTTGTCTGAAAATTTATCAAAATTATTGTTCCTTCTGGATATGAAATTTTCAACCGTATAAATGTCTTATATAATTTGTGTGTCTGAGATACGAAATGGCGTTAAGATGTAATGGGTGACCAAGCCAGCGAAGCCGATGGTAGAACAATGAAATCCTTGGAAATGTGTTCACTGAACGTATTTCCTCTGTGTCTCAAAATGGTCTGAAAGTTTAAAATTGAAGGGCGACAAGATATTCTGCAGATTTATTTTCATAAGTCATAAAAACACGGAAAGTGTTTATATCAGATATTTTTACGAATTGGCAACACCCACCTATCACGACCATCTGTTCGCCTCAGAGTTCTATCGTTAATCTACATTTAAATACAGTTAATTCAGTGCATCTGCACGGATATCTGTTTACAGAAAACAGCCTTATATTTACAGTATGACACGCAGCTATCAAACAAGTAATTCAAACACCATATCTTTGTTATCTTTATCAACATACATTTCATCAAATGTCTGATAATTACCGTTACCAACCGATGGTAATTAGCCTTCTTAATCAATACTGTAAAACAAACCATATGTTTGATCCAGACAACAATAAATCTGGGCTGTGATTAAGTCACGCTCCAGTTAGCTCCAGCAACCCTGACAACCTCCCTCAGAATTGATGTTTCACGCTTGGATGCGGTTATACGCTCAAAAAAATGTTTGCATTTTTTCACCGAGTGTCGATACGGGACGCAGGGATATCGATGAACTTTTTACACAGCACAAACGAACGACTTTGTGACCCGAGTTTATTATCACTGTGATTTACACGATGTCCCATTCTGATCCTCTTCAGCATTATGGTCAGAGTGGTGGTTTTTTTAAAATTTAAATGTTAATTATATCTAAAACTGATGCAATCAAATAGTTTCACCTGAGTTGATGGATATTCTGACATTGGTGCAAACAAACCTACAGAGAATACCGGTGGTGATGAATATTCCACATATTAAGTATACATCTAACGAATACAATCAAATGTTGTTTCAGTCACCTGAGTTAATAGATATTCCGACGTTGAAAACATACTTAAAGAGAATACGACTCTCAGGTCCTTCTTGAAAAATATTATTCATTCATGTGATAATGATAAAAACGTACATGAAATATCAGTAAAGACACGAGATCACGTTAATCAACAACCCTCGTCAGTGTTGAAGGAAGAGTAAAGCCGTATTAACTAACAGTAAGCCTTGATCAATACGCTCCTTGCAATAGTAACAGTAATTATGTTGGATGAGGAAATATCAGAGGTCGGGGCGTCATAAAAGATCAATTGAGTGATACTGACGTTGCAGCATCGTCCTAAGTCAATCTGGTACATACCTGCTGCGTCAAGGTATACCTGTCGACATTTGGTAAACACTATTCCTACACGAGGTGATGATGGAGGTTGTTTGGTGACGCGTGTGAGGACCTGTCACCTGGTAGTGCGTATCACTTCAGAATTGTTCAAAGTTACTTCAACAACAATACTCCTGTTAGTCTCGACTGTTAGTGGTGGTGGCTGGGTGCGACTATATCGGACCCCGTGCTACTGCTGGGAGAGTGGTCGTTGTTGTGGTGGTGTCATCCTCGGTTATCAACTGTTTTATAGTGTCATGCTAGTCTGTTAAATACCCTGGACCTGTTCTATACCATAGAGTTTTGCGTCTGATTCCAGTTACGCGAAAAATGCATTTCTATCAATTTAGATTTAGAGATGTGTTGAGCAATGTGAAATGTTTACAGATCAACTGTGCAGACTAGAACCATTCAAGTCTATGGTGGAGCGATGGGTTAGTCTAGTGGTTAAAGCGTTCGCTCGTCACGCGGAGACCCGGGTTCGATTCCCCACATGGGTACACAGTGTGAAGCCCATTTCTAGTGTCCCACGCCGTAATATTGCTGGAACATTGCTAAAAGCGGCGTAAAACCATAATCACTCAAGTCTATGGTTGTTGAATAAAATAATTAATTTAGTCATTCTGAATCCAAAAACAACGGCCAGTTTCAAAAAGTTCATAAAGATTTCTATCCGTTTCACTTTACTCCAGCAAATGTTTGGAACTAAATAATTCCCAACGTTCGCCTTGAGCCTAAATGATCCTAATTTTCACAACCCTTACAACCATCTCTCATCAACACACATCTACCTACTTTCGCTTCGTATGCAACAGACGCCATATAGCGGGAATATTGCTGAGTGCGGTGTTAAACAACAAACCAACAACACAAATATGCAACACCCACCTCCCCATCCACCCAATCTCACCACTTACCCACCTAGTCTCTCTTCTCTTCCGACTCTCTTTCTTCCCTGCCGACCCATTCCCAATTCGTAACCAATCAACTTTACTGCTCACCCATTCTCACTTCCCTACCACGATATGGCGGAAATACTGCCGTTGTGACTTTAAATTTTAACTCACTCAGTCCTTACAATCCTACTCTCGCGTCCCGGATAAGCTATCTCTTCCCTGCCAATCCACTTATTTTGCTACCGACTTCCACACCTACACATTCTCACTTCCCTACCCACCTATATATTCGTATTTCAGTACCCCAAAACTCTCACCCCTTAACCATCCACTCTCACATCCCGAACAAGCTATCCCTTCCAATCCATTTCATTTGCTACCCACTTCCCTACTCACTTCAAAACCTACCCATTCTCAATTCCCTACCAACCTATTCGTATTTCCGTTCCCCAAAACTCTCACCCCCTTAACCATCCATTCTCATTTCCATACCCCCCTATTCGTATTTCCCTACCCACCCACTCTCACCCCATTAACCATCCACTCCTACTTCCCTATCCACCATCTTTCACATCCCTACCCACCCAATCTCAAACGAATCCCCCTACCCTCACTCCCCTCTCAACCCACTCTCTGCTCAACCAACCCAGTCTTCCTAAACTATTTTACTACTCATCCATGCTTACCTCCCTACTCACCTACTCTCACGTCCCTCTGCACCCGTTTTCACCCTACGCACCCGCTTTAGGCCCCCAAATCCCCCATCACCGTCCTAACCCCTAACCATCCGATCCATCCGCTACCAAGGACTCAAGTTCTGTAATGGATTCCACACTCAACATAAATGTACTTGCCTTTTGCCGGGTGTGGAAATCACCGAACCCTCTTCCATCTGGGGTGGGCAGACAAGTCTCACTACCGATGACAGCACGATGGGATATTGGACTCCGATGGGGGACAGGGCTACCCACGCTGCTGCTCCCCTGACCCACAAAGAGAGGGATACCAGAACCGCGGGGGTTCTTGGTTTTATCCATGCCGGCCTTAATCTGAAAGACAACAAACAGCTCTGAGAAACTGACTCCAACATGCGATATTGTGTTACAGATATCATTTATATCGATTGAACTTACTATAATTAGAAAACAACACATATGTGGTTCAGCGTATCTGCACGTCGAGTACGTTGTTGAACTAACAGCCGCTGTCTTGGATACAACGACGCCGACACGACCCCAACGTGTACGTTAATTCTAGCGTCAAGTGGTGTCCTCGTGGAAGTGTGATTGGAAGTCTCAAGCCACTGTGTTGATTGGAAAAGTGAAGTCGTTTTCTTCGTAGATTAAAGGGATTCTAACCCCCACGGACTAAAATCCATGAGATCATCACCTACCCACTCAGTGTGAAAACATACTGATGCTTCCTATCTGCGGAGTAATATTCTCATCGATACAGGTCACTATCTCAGTTCTTTAATACTACCAACACATTCATCCACAAATGTGACGAAGGTAGGCCTGCAAACACCCAACAAATCACACTGCATCACAGACAATCAACATTAGTAAAGTACACTGTGCGCCAACTGTATATTATTGAATAGGCTTCGTTGTTTGGGGTCATGTTTTTTTCAGATCGCGCTCGCATGGCTATTGCTACTTTTCCGATGCCTATCGTCGCAAATTACTCATTCTGAGGAATAAAGCATCACTATGGTAAAGTCGAAAGAGTAACTGTGGCCTAGTACAATTAAACCTTGTACGATCACACTTTTCTATTCATTATCCCATAGTTCCCATCACTTGATGAAGCGCAGCAGTGTAATATCAAATGTCCAATACACCTGCATCGGTAACAACACATTCTAACCTGTGTATCAGGCCACAATCGAACAGGTCATTCGTGTGATCAATGATTTCCTGTACCTCACCGACGACCCGATACTGCAGCAGCACTTGCCCAGTAGATTAAACGTCAACATCCATAACGTCACGCATGAACCGCCACAATACATACACAGCGCACCATAATCCATTACTGCATTCACAAAGCACACCAGGTCAACGGTCAAGAAAAAGTCCAAGCGTCACCTGTAAGTCAAGTGCACTCCTTCCTTGAGGCGTTCGTACTGTGTCCACCATCCCTTGAATCGCACGTACAGTGTGACACAACAGACACTAGATCCAGACACTAGGCCCAGACATTAGGTTCAGACACTACACAGTATACCGTCAGCATAATCCCATGTCAGAACATCCACACTCTGCAGTATACGGGAAGACGGAGAAAAGGGTACTTATCTCACTACGCCATCAAGAAGCTTTCACGGAGCTTTATGTCTAGCCCGAGGGCCCTGCACTTGGGACGCAGCACAGGTGAGCTCACCTGACAGGTAGGGGACACTTCGGGGGAGCGGGAAGGGGGGACGGGACATTTCTTTGGCAGTGGCAACTGTACTGAAAATTATCTCCTCCACATTACCGTTCAGACGCTGTGCCTTTTGTTAGCGTTTTTAAGGAATCATTTTGGCCCCATATAACTACCGTCGCTTGACAGGCGTGTATAGCCTGACTTCAGTCTTTGTATTATTCTAAGTTGATGGGGGTAGTGAATAGTACATGATCAGGCGTCTTCAGCTCCAAACACGCTTCCTAATTAATGGCGAGAAACGAATTTCCTGGGTAGAGTTTGTTTTCAATTCAATAACTTATTAAAGCCTTTCTAAAGAAACGTCAAATTTGATTAGATTTGACAAGTATATCAGACATGATGAGCCATGGCTGGGTTCGGTCCAAGGATAAGGCTACTTGTGACATGCTATATAAATTTGATGAAAAAACAATTAATTTGAGGGGAATCTTAAATATTAAATGTCCTTCTTGGTATCATGCAAGGCCTGATTGAGAAATACGTTCTTTAAAAAATATCAATCTCCATTCTCTCTTAATACCTGTCAAATTTCATTACATCATTTCGGAAAAATGTCAGTTCTACTTTTGGAAGAAACCATTACTCAGGGGAAGAAACAACGATTTCAGTGGAAAATGTCTGGTATGAAATATTAATAATTTCTGACATCCCAAATCGAAATTCACCAGTGTCCTAATTTATTTTTTGTAATAAACAGACTTCAGCCATATTTCAATATCAATTGAATCCAACTTCGAAAACACAAAATGACTTCCGTTTACCAAACAAATCACAAAGGCATGACAGCCATAACCAGAGCAACCGAACCGTATTCAAACTGATTATTGACAATATTCAATGGCTTTTTGGTTGTTCGGTATACTTAATGTCGCCGCCCGTAGTCACAGTTTCCACCTAATTAATCATCGCATAGATAATAAATACGACACGAGACATCAATAAGTTTGCAGTCGTCGTTCCACGCTATGGCAAGGGATATAGGACACAGTTAATGAGATGTTTGATTGCTTAACTGGCGATAACATCACGTAGACATTGTACAGCGGACGGAGTCACGAGATGAGAATACCTGCAGGCAAACCGGCCAAGTAAATCAAGACTGTAATTATCCTGTCCAATTTTAAGAGGTTTGGTCAAAGAAATTTGAATTAATTGCAATTAAAGGTAAAGCATAATTCATGAAGGATAAGCATTTTATTGCACACTATACATGCATGACGTAATACTTCATAGTGCCTAGGAAGCGTCAGTTGTAGTATGAGCTAGATTTATGGTGAAGGTGGGGTGAGGAGGGGTGGGTGTCTTATTGTGTGACTGTTTATTTAGACGAGAGATATTTTGGTTTGTTGATTTACAATAGTTAACAATGTGTCTGATTTCCGATTGATATGTGCAGATTAGCCGTGATTATAGTTTTTGTATTTTTAGAGGTTTGATTGTTGTTGTTTTGGTTTTTTTGGTAGTTTTCTTTTGCTTTGATATTCTCGTTGATTGTTAGCGTAAGGCGTGGGACATATTCTTTTATCTTCTTTTCAGTTTATTTATTTGGTCATTTTGAGGCCGGAGGACATAGACTGTAGGTTTTGTTAAGAATATATCAGGACTTAACATATTCTCAGACTCTCAAGTTCTCTAAGATACGCTCAGCTATGACATTATCAACAATGAATGAGATTACGAATAAGTCGATAAGTAAATCATATAAATAAACAATAAAAATAATTTAGAAACATCATTTACAATTTATTCAACACAAACATATTAATTTCATATTTCACTCTAATCATTTAACATTATCAACAGAAATATGTGTGCAATTAACCCAGTGTTTCTCGTGTTTAAGTATGGATGAAAACTATTATCACACAACCCTATTGACATATATCAGAAAGTACATCAAGGTCGAACAGTATTTTTCGACTGTTTTCTGCTTAGATAATACTGGTGATGAATGTCTTCAATTCGATAAAAGGCTCAAAAGAAGATGGGGGATGAGACAGATAGCAATGGCTGGGGATTGCGTGTTGCAAGACAAAAATCCTTTTTTTCTCTCAGGCATCAGCACAATCAGATAAAAACTCTTTGTGATTCATTTTTATTGAAATAAATCTGAATAATATTCCCCCAACCCCGAAAGAACCATCAAATTGTCCGTAATGGCCTTGCACCATGACACGTTATAAAAATATCGCAGCTTGCTATTGACTTTTGTTTGGGGCTGACTTGTATACAACAGTAAACATGGACGCTTGTAATTGAAGTGTCACATTTAAAGCAGTAATTCCTGACAATCTGCCATTGATTTGACTTAAGAAACGGGCTAAAAGACTTTCAATTTAATGATAGATGCACACCGTGCCCGAACCACAGAATCACGGGGACCTAACCATGTTCCAGCTTTCTTTATATCGATCCCTTGTCTCTGTGCCGTGGAACACTCGCCTTTCTCAAGCGTTCATTCACCCTCGCGTAATACTTGCGACACCCCACGACGCAACGCCAACTGAAGCGGAAAAGGATTTGCTTCTTTTTCTCAGGCTCCCCTGGCCTTTCCATACACTTCATGGTAACTAAATATAACCACGCGGACAGCTCACCTCGGGTTTTATGACATTTTTGGCAATAATTGACTCGTTGTGCTTCAAAGGGGTTATTTATGCGTCAAATACTATGATTAGGGTGTCTATATGAAAACAACTGATTGTGAAATGAAGGTACTGAATCTTCTGCACGTTTTATTTTGGTGAATTAGTTGCTGCTTTTATACGAACCCGCTGAATCACCAACTCATTTCATTAAGACTCGTAGACATCCGCGCTGTAGATATGACGAGATTAGAGATACGTGAGAATAACAGTTTAGGTAAACTACAACAAACAGACGTACCATCCCATCCCTTCGACAGCACGACACAAGGATAATACACTTCTATAATGAACACACTTAAAGATACCCACGTGTATCTTGTTATTGTGAAAGTCATGCGTAGAGGCGACTGTCGTCAAAGTGGGCTCAAGAAGTGGTTATACCTATTACTTTAGAGATTTATGCAACGTCAAAATAGCATTGGACGTCCAAATCTAACGTCAGTGCATGGAGTAATTTCACATCGAGGCTGGATGGTAACGGCTGGTGACGTAACCATGTCGTGAGACGTTCTTTTAAGACGCCGTCGTTAAACCCGTTATCAGTTACTGCTATGCTAAAAGCAGCGTTTATTTCAAGACGAGGTTACCACGTTACGTGACCATGGCGTTTTATTGGACGTAGACGCGTCGCAATTTTAGAGTTGTGTTCATTGCAAAGCTCACATACTTACTCATATCGTCAACTTTATTACTTTTGTTACAGCAGAATAAAAACCTCCCCACTAGACTTTCTGAACTGCTGACCTGCGGTATAGATAAAACCACTCATGTTCGAATACATGCTGTACAACGAATGCCTGCTTGGGCTCACTTGCCTCTATAGGTTATAAAATCCCACACACAATGTTTATTTATAAGAATTGCAACGCTGGTGTTCATTTTGCCGGGTTAGGGTTTCATTTTGAGAATAAATGACAAAGACAGATATGACGGGTAATGGTAACGTATGCTCTGGTGGGTTTCAATTGGGTTGTGTGTGTGGACCATTGAGTGAATGCGTGCGTGCGTGCGTGCGTGCGTGCGTGCGTGCGTGAGTGAGTGTCTAATTGGTGAGTGAGAAGTGAATGACGATTTGGTCTGGCAGCTGTCAATGTGTGACTATCCTATGGATGAGTGAGTGGTTGTGTGGTTGGATGGGGTGAGTGAGCGAGTGAATGACGATTTTGTCTGGCAGCTGCCAATGTGTGACTATCCTCTGGATGAGTGAGTGGATGGGCGAGAGAGTGGGTAAATGGGTGAGTAGATTGGTAAGTGAGCGAGTGGGTGGGTAAATGGGTGAGGGGTTGAGTGGCCAATGAGTGACTATCCTCTGGATGAGTGAGTGGATGGGTGTGAGATCCTCTGGGTAAATGGGTGAGTAGATTGGTGAGTGAGCGAGTGAGTGGGTAAATGGGTGAGGGGGTGGTTGGATGGGTGAGTGAGCGAGTGAATGACGATTTTGTCTGACAGCTGCCAATGTGTGACTATCCTCTGGATGCGTGAGTGGTTTGAGTGGGTGAGAGAGTGGGTAAATGGGTGAGTAGATTGGTGAGTGAGCGAGTGAGTGATGATTTTGTCTGACAGCTGTCAATGTGTTAGCATCCTCTGAATGAGTGAGTGAGTGGTTGAGTGGGTGAGAGAGTGGGTAAATGGGTGAGGGGTTGAGTAGATGGGTGAGTGAGCGAGTGAGTGATGATGATTTTGTCTGACAGCTGTCAGTGTGTTAGCATCCTCTGAATGAGTGAGTGGGTGAGTGAGTGAGAGAGTGGGTAAATGTGTGAGGGAATGAGTAGATAGGTGAGTGAGTGACGATTGTGTCTGACAGCTACCACTGTGTGAGTATCCTCTGGATGACTGACTGAGTGAGTGGTTGGTTGGGTGGATGGGTGAGTGAGTGAATGGGTAAATGGGTGAGGGGTTGAGGAGATGGGTGAGTGAGCGAGTGAATGATGATTTTGTCTGACAGCTGCCAATGTGTGAGTATGCTCTGAGGTTGGGACAGGATCAGGCAAGTCCTCTAGATTAGTGTGATCATGGATCGATACTGTCAGACTAGTCATGCTTGTGGGTGTTAAGGACCTAGTTCAGCCGGGCTACTGTCATGATAGGAATTCGTATTTCCGTGTTCTCGCCGTTTCACAAAATACGTAATCCAGACCAAGTAATATAAGCTGCATATAATTGACCCTCCTTCGGATTCCACACGATGAACCTACGTATTAATCCCATGGATACCCTGTGGTTTATAAAAAAATAATAAATAAATTAATTAAATCGCTAATTCAAAAACAGATTTTCATAAATCAAAGGTTTACTAAAATTAATAAATAAACAGGTAATATCGCTTATTAAAAATAGAAAAGTAAGCATTTCATAAATCAAATGTACTGAACTTGAACGATACCAAAGTAACACAAACATACAACTCCCCTAACAAAACAACAAACAAATGCCAATGAAGTTAAAGCACATCTGACTCTTTCATATAAAAGAATCGGATGATTGACTAAAAATATGAAAGGATCGGGAGGTCTTCAAGTTCTTTTGAGAAGTAAATAACGGAAGTTTGAACAGCTGTTACTAAGCACCATGGTGGTGCTTGTAAGTTTATTTGAGCAACGTAATCACTAGTCTCTACCTTTCAAAAAGAAGGACTCGCTTGTTAAAAGATACGCTAATGGAGACACTATAGACCTGAAACCTCTAGGTATCGCACTCAAAGAAGCGCCCTCAGAAGCTGTGTGATGTTATGAAAGGGAAGTATAACCACCTTTACAGCAAGCTAAAGCCACGACCCAGCTGTTCATCAAGATACCTAGTCTCGAAGTGTACAGTAAACCTGATATTGGAAAGGCTAAGGGTTGCTGCAATGTCTCGTTCCCTCTAATCGCCTGGCTGGCGCTCAACAACACTGATCGAGTCTCGCGATTTTTGCACTTTTGATCTCGCGACAAGGAACGGGATTTGAGGTGTCCAACCGACTTCATAAATTTTCAGAGATTGCTGTCTGAAACTCGAGACGAAACGGAGATACCCAAGCCGGGAAGAAAGAGCGTTGGTTGAGCAGGAATAAGAAGGAACGGTTGTGAACTAACAACATCAATCCTAACCGAATTATTCCGTTTCTGCTATAGGGAAGGCGCACAAGACCCTGTTACCGCGGAAAGCTGTTTGGGCATAATCATATCGCCACATTAAATTACAAAATTAGCCCTGTATTGTGAAAATCAATTCGCCCCTTCTCCTTGTGCTTCCATACAGACGATAGGAGAGAGGCATGTAGTCTCGGCGAGAAGTGCCTTCGCCTATCGTTCAGGACGACCAGAGATACTGGCAAAACACAAAGATGACCCTTGTTATTTGATTACAAGAGTGTTTAACTCCCGCTCGTGAATAGATTTGTTGGCATAATCAAATCTGATGTTTTTACTGCTCTGGCAAATGTGTACTGATTGTCTCCCTCAAAAGACCCGCTTCCTGAAAGCGTCCAAGCTGTTCGTCTGTCGCAACTGCTTTTGACAATTCCTTTCCTTTCAGAGCTTTAGGGTCTGAGAATAGCACGGCCACCTCTCGTCATACACAATCTGGGAACCGAGGGGACTTTCATTGTTTCCATGTGGACCCAGAGTAAGCACCATCGAGTGATACTTGCGGACAAATTATGGCACCTCTGTCATGGCAGTTTGAAGGGGTCGCCGGTTTTTTACGGTTATCCCCAAAGCCACACGCAGACATACTGGCGCATACGATTCCAGTTAATAGAGTGCATGCTTGACATATGTGCATATTCGCGTATGTTTGCAAGTAGCCCTCAATAGAAACTAACGACCGCAGTGACACTTGAGACAGACTGACTACTGGGCGCAAGTGCATGATGAACAGCCCTTCAACATGTCCTTAACTGTTACACCGAGACACCAGCAGTAGAGCTTAACATGGCAATGTATGGTAGAAGTTGTACCAAAAGTAACCAAGATGAGTAGCTTCAAAGTAACATTTGAAATTGCACATAACCATATTCCTTAAAAGTCGGATGTCGTGAGAAAGGGAGAGACGACCAGAGGCGCAGAGGGAACAGGATGGAGAGAGAGAGAGAGAGAGAGAGAGAGAGAGAGAGAGAGAGAGAGAGAGAGAGAGAGAGAGAGAGAGAAAGAGAGAGAGAGACACACAGAGAGAGAGAATGAGATAATGAGAGAGAGAGAGAGAGAATGATGTACATATGTGAACCTGAAAATGTGTACAGGTTGTACAGTTATACATTGTACACATGTCTTCTCAATGCCACCCACATTTTCAATAGCACATACATACGTCCCCTTTGAAGCACATGATACAGTCACCTTACAACTTATAAGTACTAGCTTATAGTGTCATTATGATATTATGGGCTCTTCAAAGCCTTTACTATTACCTGATGCTTTATGTATTGCCGACACAATAAGCTGCTTGCACAATACATCACTGTCCTGAGACGGTCCTTGTAAAATGGCAGTCTACTCTCGCTACGTAATATTTGATAAATAATTACGTTTAATGTCACCATTAGATAATTTCATATCTAAATAGTAATACTGAACATTAACCTGAGCAGGTGCATTATCATCACAAAACGTCTGGGGTCACAAACTGCTGGCTCCGAGTCTGTCACAAGGATATTAATGCACGATAAAAAGAAACATTAACGGTACCGACAAGACGTGTTCAACAAATAATATATTATTGCTTCTTACCTTCAACAGATTTTCCCTCGATTTGCCCATTATGAACACAAACTGCTAATCCAATGACAAGAAATAATAGCTGCCTGACAACAGACGTTTTTCAATACTCTTCTATACGAGTATCCTCATGTGTAATATATCCGACACACGACGCGTCCTCCAGCAATAAATCACAATTAATCGACTGCCCAAAACACGAAAGTGCTAAGGTTGGGGCATGCCTTAAACGTGTTCACTTTGATTTGGAAAAAAATCCGTGTCGTCTGTTATATGTACAGACTATCAAAAATCCATACGTCTGCTTTCAAAGGAAAACAATTTATCGTCTGCATCTATAAATCATTGCAATGAATACGATCATATCTACTGAAGTGGCAACCTTTGCAAGAGCCTAATATGTTAGTCCAACTCCACACGGTCTTTGAGAGCCAAGGGCTACTAGAATGGGTCCGCACACAGGGCGATTACAAGATTAGTACTTCAAAGTCGCCATCAAAAGAGTTTGATCAGACCAGATGTAATCACATCTTTTTCTTGAAGTTATTATTGAACTGTTGTGCTGTTTTATCTGTCATTCGGTAATCCAAAGCTGGGTGATCAAGCGCGTACATTAGAAATCTCCTCAATCAGATAGGAGTCCAGGTTGGATTCGTCAGATGATTTATACAAGATCAGTCGGGAGAAGTTGACCGGTGTTTGGACGAGGTTGGGTTCAGAGGCCGGTATACTCGAAATATGGCACCAATATAACAGGTATCAGCACATCAAAGGAGATATTCTTCACCTGATTCA
The DNA here is from genome assembly GCF_003918875.1 of Haliotis rubra. NCBI lineage: Eukaryota > Metazoa > Mollusca > Gastropoda > Lepetellida > Haliotidae > Haliotis > Haliotis rubra. Next base: position 1,265,360 of record NW_025766070.1, on the reverse strand, counting down.
TGGCGGCGATTAAAACCGAACGCCAGGTATCGCCGCGATATCGACGAAGGAAACGAGTAAGGGTCCACCTTCTCCAGGAGTTGTTCACTGCATTCTGTGCACTGTATCAGTTCTTGAACGTAACTACGATCGCCGATGCATCTTGATCCTGGCAGAAACCACGACGGCTTTGCCACGGTCTGTCGCTCGGAGCAGATGCACTTCCATATCTCAGTATTATCATGGGGCTATCACTCTAAGGACAGCCGCTGGGGACGTTTTTTTCATCGCCCTATCACCTCCTTGCCCGAATTGATCCCCATTAGTAGGCGCGTAGCATAGAACAAGGCTGTGTAATAAGTCCCCCTCTTTTGTCAAACGCCGGGCTCGTGTAAACGCTCTGTTTCTCAGCCCAACTGGCCCGTGTCGGCCTTTAGACCCGGTCATACGACAATGGCTTTGTCCCGCTGCCTCAGTTCAATGGACGTGATCTCGTCTCTAAAGCCGCTAGGAGAGTGCCAAGCAGTCCGCACAATACGATCTCAATAGGCTACGGTCTTCCATGTCCCACCATAACACCGTCTGCACTGACCTCCCATCGCTCCAGTCTCGCACACCAATAACCAAGTCCCGGCCGTACCCGGATATGTCCCTGGAACGCGGATCAGCTTCATATAAATCAACACCACGATCCTTCTTTCGCCGCTGTCGGTGCGAACTGGCCCTAAAGTCATTGCTTCCTTGCTAAGACTCCGCTCATCAGAAGACGCGCGTGTATGCGCGAGTGTGCCTTTCTCCCTCTCCTTTCCTTAATGACGTGCTCCCTCTACTTGCTTTGCTATTGACAATGCCATATCACACGGGGCCCTATAGTAAGAAGTTTCACCTTGCTCTTTAATATCATACATTCTTCCTTACCCAGGTATGCTGAACCACACCCTGGACATTAAGTATCCTTAGCATATACTCTTCCACAAAGGCTAACGAGACCCATGCTTACCATTCAATGTTGAGTGTCATGCATGGGCATAGAACTGTCTGATTAGTGAAGCACCGGTAGGGTCAATTGTTTGACAGCGAAAAGGGGCACTAATCGATAGCTCAAACAAAAAAAAAGAATGAGAGAGTGAAAATATGAAAAGAATCCGTTTTCATGGAGTTTTCCCAGCCCTGTAAGCGACTCTCCCGATTGCTGTGCAAACCAGTCGAAGCCACTACGAGAAACACTGTGACGGACTTAATAGAATGAGAACAATGACTATGAGGTAGGAATGAAGGCGAATCTTCGAAATAGCATCTTGAGCATGTTTTGAAGCTTCGACTAATGGGCAATACAATATGGGCGTCAGCTAAATAGTGGTGGCACCTGACAGTCTTTGATTGCGACTGACAGCAGGAATAATGCCGAGGACACTTGATCACGTGATGAGGACAATCACCTGACATGGAGTGAAGTCCTACCGGTGCCGTACAATAGGGCGTTGATTGATATATAGATCAGATATACACAGCATTCAGCGTTGGAGACCCAACTGTGGGGCTCTGTATTGTGCGCGGCTACTGACGAAAACACAAGCGATGCTGCTGCGTTTACCGTTCAATTTAGAGCTGACTTCTAATATTTATCCAGAGATGTCACAACTGCCTGCTGGGAGAAACAGAAGAATAGACGCATGGGAAAGTGACACCATGTTAGTAGGTTTCCATGTCGAGAATATTTACAAAGTTTGAAGTGTCTAAGGTTCAGATGAGTTCATGGTTTAGGCGCTTCTCGGTGGAAAACACTGTAGGTGTTTATAGGAGATTTTAAACTTTATATCATTACAAATAAAATCTTATTTATTTACATTATAATTTAGTTACCGTACTGTCCTTCGACGTCAGGAATTTGTACTAACTATATTTGTTATCAGTGTTCAATTTTGTCTCGTCACGACTAGGATATTGCCGGCGTGGCGTTAAGTTTTAACTCACGATATACACCTTTTGTTACAAACTTAATCTATTACCTGTTTGTTTTGAGCCATTAACCTAAGACAACTGTGCGCACTTGTAACATATGTTATATTTGGGATTACACTTTTTTCAGAATTTGTACTTTCTTAGTAAAGTACAAAAAAGTACTAGAATTTGTACTTTAGTAAGAAAGTGTAATCCCAAATATAACCCATATGTTACATTTGACCACTTTCTAAATGGCATTGTGTAATCATATTTGCACTTTCTTAAAGTGCAAATTTAACTTGTCAGTTATGCTATTTTGCTCTTTTTGTTGTCAAAATAATATGTTTCGTTGGGTACGCGGAACTGGTTATTATAATACCACCATATACATACAAGCAGATAGAATGGATGAAATGTACAACATCATGCCTTATATAACGCTATTTTACTTTGTACAACACCCGCGAGTTAAATGGGAAACTATCAGTAAGTGAGTTTAGTTTTACGTCGCTTTTAGCAATATTCCAGCATTATCACGGCGGGGGACACCAGAAATGGGCTTCACATTCTACCTATGTGGGGAATTGAACCCGGGCTTTCGGCGTGACGAGCGAACGCTTTAACCACAAGACTACCCAACCGCCCCTGGTAAAATATGAACAAAATTAGGTCAAAACACTAACCAGTCCATCATCGACCCAGGGCTACCCTCATAACGCTCTATAGATATGTCATACGTCTCTATTTAAAACAACGTGTATGTGTGAAGGATGCCTGTGTATACAAAACGTGTCCCCCAAGCCACAAACCGCTGCATTCTCCCTGCATGCCGTATCATTGAGCTGCTCAGTTTCAAGATGGGCGTATAATAGTACTGGAAGGATTCTTGTCCACGTAATGCATCTGCTATCGTCGATGCTGGTGTAGTTGAGCATCCCCCGAGGAGGACAATACTACGTGTGTCCCCCTACCAAGTGGCGTTATCGTGTCCCCCTTGACGAACGTGGAATTGGACGCGCGTTGTCGATAGCTAATCAAGAAGTTTATCCCAGTCTTGAAGAACTCAAAAAGCTTGTTTTGGATCGAAAACTATCTTGTCTCTTTCAAAGGAACGTCCTCTGGTAAACGTTTACTTAAAGGCTTGATTCGTCCGTTGAAAACGTCTTCCCAGCAGATTCCCCCCTTAAAACATGGTACAAATAGGCCGATTTCAATGGAGCAACTTCACACGGCATTAAACGGTTCAATATCTTTATATTAGGGAACGGGATTTCTATTTTTGATCGCAGCAATAGAATTTTTAAAAAGATTTCAATTATCACGTGTTTGGAAGTATTTCGATATCGCTTCGATATGGTGGTGGCTTTGAATGAGTGTCATTCCAAAATTCAGGCATAAAGCCCTTGCATATATTAGCCCAAGGAAACCACAGGGGAGCGACTTTATCGGGAACATTTATCAAAGGTCATCAAATCAGAATTACCTCACTCAACAATGATTTGACAAATATTAATCCTCATCACATGACACTGGTCACGTGACTCTTTTCTGGCCAAAATCCGGCTGCTATGGTTGCTGTAAATTTGATAATCAATCAGCCATTTTGACACGAAATTTCAGCATGTGTCCGCCCCTAGTTGTGGGTGGTGGCACAGCAGGTATGAATGGATTCAGTAAGATTTATGTGGGTATAAACTGATGATATTCGAGATTAATCCCAGCTTTGCCTCATCTATTATGTTGCCAACATCGTTATCTACAATACTCGAACAGAAATAGAACACTGACTTTACCCAACAAGGTAACACTATTCTGACATTTCTTTAGCGTATGAGTATTTGTTTATATGTGCTTAATGAAATCTATGTATTAACATTGCAATAGTGAGTGAGTGAGTGAGTATGGTTTTACCCCGCTTTTAGCAATATTCCATCAGTATCACGGCGGGGAACACCAGAAATGGGCTTCACATATTGTACCCATGTGGGAAATCGAACCCGGGTCTTTGGCGTGACGAGCGAACGCTTTAACCACTAGGCTACCCCACCGCCCCTAACATTGCAATATGATTGATTGAAATGTATCACTACGATACTGAAACTGACACGTAACTGTCGTATTGGTAGGAAGACATTTACAACACAAATACCCATTGCCATTAGTGGAACACAGATATCTATTTGAGAATATGCCATAACATTGCCCCGAGGTTGAAACTTAGTCCAAATCAACATGCTCTCCATGTATTAATCTAACGGATTGAGACTTATTCCGTTTGATGTGGAGGAGATCCCTTTGATGTGCTCACTACAGTGTTGATACAGAACATCCTCGCTCATCAATATCACAGTTGGAAAAGATTAATCAATTACACCCCATTGCAGTGATTACCCAATGACATTGGTTGCCATGTATTTTTAGACGCATATATTGACTTGAACTCTCAAGCATGATGCATCTAGAACTAATGGTAGACAAATGATAGCGGTCATTCAAGCCGAAGGACCCAGGTAAAGAAGACAGTGTTTTGTGAACCAGCTGAAGGCGAAGACAGTGCTTTCATAGCCAGAAATGGATCAGAAGGTATGAGAAAATAACGTATTTGATCTACACTTCCATTTGACAAAATGACATATAGCCAGCGATATTGAAGTAAATCATGTCTCATCAGTTAGTTGTGAGCGTAGGAAGGTGATAGAAGTCAGGGCCCTACCTGTTCTGTTCCAAATCTTCAAAAGCAGTAATATTTCTAGTATTTGATCCAGGAAATCTAAATTAGCCAGCGTCGTCAGTTTGAGCCAAATAAAGCTGGGCTTGTCACATGTAAGTGGTCCTGGCTTATCTCTCGCACGTTTATGGCTGTCTCTCGTACGTCACGGTCGACGGTTTAGCCTGTGAAACCAACCAAATTCCTCCGACCCATTCATATATACCGTCTAGTATATGCCTTTGTCAATGGTATATGGTTTTATTGCCAACTTGCCTTGTTAACAAGAGTAGTAAAACACGCTATAAGGCTTTCATATCAAAATATTGGCCCGACATAAACTCAGCAGCCGCTCCTGAGAATTATAATGCAACTCTTACTGATCGTCTGATAGTAAACATCGGCGCAGCCTTAGTAATACAGACACAAACGTCAGACCAACCTTAGTAATACAGACACAAACGTCAGACCAACCTTAGTAATACGGACACAATAATTCACACAATCTCTGTAATACAAACACCAAAGTCCACACAACCTAAGTAATACAGGCCTGAACGTCCGCACAACCTTAGTAATACAAGCCCGAACCTAGTCTGTCTCACAGTCCCTGAACCGCATTATTTTCTCTACTGCCATGCTCTCTCTGCAGTGCTAAAGCCCTAAATAAAGCAAGTCTAGATTTCCTCAGGTTCTCCCTGGGGCTCCTTTTCAAATTAAATGGGCTTGTTTGTTACTATCAAAACTATATATATTCAGAGACTAAGCATTAGTCCAGCCCGAACCTTTGTAATACAGACGCAAACGTCCACACAACCTTAGTAATACAGACATAAAAGTCCGCAGTACCTATAAACGTCCGCACAACTGACTGGAAGTTAGTTCCCAAAGACAGGGAAGTAAGTCAATATCACCTCAAAGCGATCTTGGATAAACTCCATCCCGACACTCCTCAAGCTTGTAGCAAATCCACAAGACAATGCCGGTGATCGGCCGTGCTATGCGATAGTCTAGGTGGGGATGAAATATGTGACATTCACGGTAATTATCAACATTGTCGGAAAGAGTATAAGTCAGGACCTGGCCGTGTCTTATCCCCTGTCTGTCAACTTCCCTCTGGCTATCCTCGTCCTCCAGATTAGCATCTAACGGTGCAACACCCATACATGCAAGGGCAATAAAAGATGCAGGTATATTACGCATGTACCTCCTCGGAATATTCTGTAGCGAATCATTGCAACGTAAAATTGATACTCATTTTCACTGGCTGGGGAATGTGTGGAAGGTGTTAGTGAGTGAGTGTGGTTTTATGCCGCTTTTAACAATATTCCAACATCAGGAGAGGGGACACCAGAAATGGGCTTAACACATTGTACCCATGTGGGGAATGGAACCCGGGTCTTCAACGTTACGAGCGCTTAACCATTAGGCTACCTACCCCGTGGAAGGTGTTAGAAGGCACTTTTACATAAGAATCTTCAATGGCAGATATTTATAAGGGATAGGATTTATCACCTAACTGTGCGAATGGGTTACATCATCTTAAGAGTCAGTCAACCATTGTTGCTAACATTACACAAGACGCAGACCTCATTAGATTTAGGAGACAGCAAACACGTGACATATATTTAAAACCGGTTATGTATAATAACACGGATTGGGAATTGGTCAAACATATTTTACGATCTTGGATAAAGTCAAAGTATAATGTGTAAAACTTGCATGAGTTGAGAAAAGCAAGATTAATGGAAGTCAACTTCTTTATTGTGAATAACACGACGTTTCGGAGAGTATGCTTGCTCTTTCATATTTTCGGAGTGCATGCTTGCTCCTTCATCAGGTGAAGGAGCAAGCATACGCTCCGAAACGTCGTGTTATTCACAATAAAGAAGTTGACATCCATAAATCTTGCTTTTCTTATGCATTCCACTTCTAAATGCCCTTCAAAGATTTGCATGAGTTGACTAAGCATGGCATATTATTTATCTGACGTCTACACCTTGGATGGAATCAGTATCTGGACAGCAGCGTATCATGAAAATACACAATGCCATTTAGAAAGTGGTAAATGTAACATATGTTATATTTGGGATTACACTTTCTTTGACTAGACTTTGTGTGCTGGCGATTAGGTGCCTGACTCTGAGGGTGTGGGTTTGAATCCCGAATGGGACTCAACCCAACAAAAGTACTGGAATCTGTACTTTACAAAGAAATTGTAATCCCAAATATAACATGTGTTAGCAGTGTATCAGATTAGAGACTGGTAATAGCTCCTAGTGCAGGGTCATTTGAAAGCGGCTTGCTGAATTAAACTTTGGTGCAAAGCAAATGATTGTCTTTCCACTCCGGTGGCTTTAGGTCTCACGTAAGTTACTCGGAAACAGCAAACAGCGCCAATGCGCACTTGTTGCTAATGAGCATGGATTGTTAAGCAGCGAGGTAACCCGACACCTTTGTTTGTAGTGACCAATAACGGGACATCCGTGTTTCTGTCAAAGTTACCGGATGACCTGGAACGCTAAATGGACATGAAATGTTTCGGCCTCTTTGAAGCACCATACACTTGCCCATTCCAATTTAACACGGCATGTCGTTATGGTATAAGGAATTGATGCAGCCATTCACCCCAGTGCCAGGTGGGCCTACCTGTACACTTAGGAAGGGTCAGAGCACCGGTGTGATTATCGTTTACAATCAATGTATAACTATACTGTTTCCTTTATTGCTGTGTTGAAATAGCTAGAACATAAACATGGCGTGACAATGGACACATATCACATCAGTTTACAGTGTAAACATCGATAGACATTAAAATTGTATGTGCAACACTAATCCGATAGGGGTGAGAACACAACCTTGTTGCATACCTGTAACAGTGTGAATTTCAGCCGGTTGTTTTCTTTGACTCATTTGTGCTATATTGTTAAACACCTGATAGACATATTTGACGAAAACTGATATGTATTTCTCCAGAAAGGAATCGCGAATAAGTCCAGTGTTTAACTGCACATTTGACATTTCTCGTTGCTGGCGTGAGAACAGTTTACCCCAAGTCCTTTCTATGATAAAGAACAACCTCGTTACTTTAGAGCTATATAAATGTATTACATTTAGCATACAAGCCTGGTGATACTGAAAGCGAAAGGATTAATTCAAGCTGTCGTGAATCTGATATTGCAAATAATCAGAACATGCGGTCTTGAAAGTGAGAATGAAAGTAACACGAGACATGAACGGAGGATCCAAATCAACATCTCGCGCCTGAGATGCTCCCGATAACGAAGTACTCAGGTCAGTAGGTCTGTCAAGATATGTCTATGTCGTAGAGTGGAGGTTTGCATTCAAGGTGAGCATTACAAACCCAAAGCTTCAAGGAAATTCATCCGATGACGCCCATCTAATCTACATTCAGATCCAGGCCTGTCGTGGTTTAGGGAGCTTCAAAAGGATGACTTCTAGGCTCCTAGCATCTGTTAAATGCACAAGGAACTAGTTGCCCTATCTGTGATTAAACTGCTTGAGTCAGGCCTCATTACGTTTTCAATGAATGGTGTCCCGAAGCTAGGAGCACCCGCATTACCACTGAGTGGACAAGAGATGGTTGATAGTAGAGGCATAACAGAAAGGTGTGAGCTGGATACCGCACGTCAATGTGATATCCCTCTTCTTGTCCTCTTCTCGCTCTTAGACTCTCATGCGTCGAGGACATCCCTTTTGATACAGCCGCTTATGAGGTGTGACTCTAACGTGGTTAGGAATCCCAAGCATAATTCCCAAGAAACGGCTCTATCCATTATTTGCTGAGATAAGCAGGGTTCATAGCGGGTAGATCGGTAACCTTACACCGTACCATGAATTTAAAACATCATCAGAAAGTCAGGCCCTAGACAAACATTAACAGGACATTTAACCGTGCGCTAATCTCGGCTTCGGTTCGTAGGACATGAGAAGAAACCAATTGGTTTTGGTACGGGGGTTAAGGAAGCTAAGTACCCTGTCCCTCCGGGCGAGAAGGAGATCCGGGTCCCCCGTCGGGAAGGATGGCAGATTTGACAATGGGTTTGACTCCCACCCTCACCATCGACCCCCAACCCCCCAACAGACACGGCGTGTTGGAACAGAGAACGATGGCGTGAGGAAGTCGTCAAGGGATAATACTGAGAAAATTGCTTTGTGCTTGAAATTATGGTTTCCCCAAACCACGTCTATTTCACGTGTTTTAATTTTCATGAATTTTCAATTTTCTAAAAGCATCCCCCTCCAAAAGCATAAATAACACCAGGGATTACACGCCTATTGAGTAGAGTTGGTATGACAACGTATGAAATAAAAATGTTGAATTGAGACACGCAGTAATCTTTCCAAGTCTTTAATAATTAATTAGTTCTGAAAGAATATAAAAAATATTGAAAACACAGAAGCGAAGGGTACAGGTCACTGTTTCCAACCCATTGTCTTAAAAATACAACACGTGGGGGAAAAGATCTTAATCAGTTATGTCAGACAGTTAACCTTGATTTATTCGTGTTTCAGATAGTAACTAATTTGAGTTTAACAGAACAGTTCGACTGAAACAAAGAACATCAGTGTTAATGGAGCACTGGTATCGTAAGCGTCCGCACAGGGATATCGGGGAGGGCCATGCGCTCAGAAACAGAAGTGTCGCACTCTTGTAATTTTCAATCATGACAGAAATGGACATGAATCAAAGACCACCTTGGTTACAATTACGCGCGATTGACCACCACATTTTGTCATATAATCACTAAAACAATTTAATCGGGAAGGAGATTACGTCCATGAATAATTTGTCATATGTAATGAAGTAAAGTGGTCTTGGCCTCGGGGCAGCTCTATTAACACAGTTGGCCCAGACCGGACAACAGAGGACTCTGAAGTCAACTCTCACCGTTGTCCGGTAATCGCGTCTTTTATATCTTCTTGAACCGTATTAATTATTTACATGACACGTGCTTAATTCTGCCGTCAGAGTAGGCTTCAAAATATTCGGGGAATAATTAATCTCATCTTCGCCCATGCGAAAAAATATCATTTTCGAGGTCGGAGTTTGATAACACACGTTCGTCTGATCAAGCCGGCCGACGTCGTGTTACTTTTCCGCAATGTTCCTCGGGCGTTTTGTAACGTTTTGTCTGAATTTCCATCTAGCCTTGTAGTCCCTGAATGACTTGCATGTACCCGCCATAGCAGGCAATTAAATGAGCACAAGTTATTTTTCGTGAAAAAAATCAATATTGTAATTTTTAAAATGATATAATGCCTGAATTTCTTGAACATGCCTTTCAAACACGAGAGAATTTTTCAAAAAGAAATTGAATCCAGGAAGAACCGCGTTGATTAATCTGTCAAATCCTATCTAAATGATTAGCCTGCCCATATGCCATGAGTTTAAACCAGATTTGAATTATTTCTTTTGTTGCACAACGACAGGGAAAGAGAACAGGCTAAAGTATACAATTACAGTTTTTTACCTTGTCGAATCGTGTTTAAAATCCATCAATTTTGTACGACTCTATTTGCAAGTCTAAACTTAATGTCATATTCGTTGTTAGTTTAACATTTCCTTGACATGTTCGTAAGATACCTAATTTATATTTGATGTCACGAAACCGATTAAAATGTAATGGCGTAAATAAATGTCACATACGGGAAGGGGTAAGCTTATTACCTACAGACCATCTCACGTGACACATCTAACAAAATTGGTTAGAATATATTTTTTTATCATTTCCCATATTTACATACAGACTGAATGTATCGATGACTCAATCACGCAATAACATTAACACGGATGCACGGTATATCCAGATATTTAGCAATAGTGGACGAAGTCCTAAGTAAACATTGCGCTACAATGTTACCGTCGTTGACTTGGGGAAATGCCTATTCGAATATCCAGGCTATTATATGTCCGTTCTGTTATGACGGGACGGGACCTGTTCGACACAAAAGCTTCGTTTGGGAACTGACGTCATTTTCATCTTTCCTATCAGAGACATGGCAACGGAGGTCTCTCGCTCAGGAATGGAATTTGATTGGACAGCTATTATTAGCGGAGTGTCTCCCAAAGGCGGCAACATGAGAGCGACGTTGTGATAGCGAATGGTCCAGCGTAAAACAAAGCAGAGATATAACACACTAGATTATCGAGGATGGATGATATACCACTATTGTAAATAATCATGATTCAATTTGATCGGGATATAACAAAGCAGGGTGTCGAACTATTGGTTCAAGTGAACAAAGTACTGTTACCTGACTTATCCCGATACAGTATGTTAACGTTAACGTGGGGGTCGATGGGATAGCCTAGCGTTTATGGCGTTCGCTCGTCACACCGAAGACCCGGGTTCGATTCCCCACATGGGTACATGTGGAGACCATTTCTGGTGTTCCCCGCCGTAATATTGCTGGAATATTGTTAAAAGCGGCGTAAAACTAAACTCACTAATGTTTTTATTTTGAAGTGCAAATTTCAACATGATTCAAATATTCGACTTTGTTGAATAATTAAATGAACCAATAAATATACGGGTACAATAAATAGTCAGCCGCAATAAAGATAATAAAGTGAACAATCATCCTCAAAACTAAACTTCACTAACTCGACTACATTTTCTCGTTAAAAGCGTTGTAACTTTCTATACCCGCTTGAATCCCCCATTGACAGTATGGGCGTATATCGACACTCGATACCGAACTACGTTTATTTCGACAAAAATTCATTCATTTGATGTCAAGTTCGACTTCATGTTAACGAGGTTTCATGATTGTTTTAGACTCGATTATAACGACGTAAGTTCCTCGAATTCGTTACATCAAGAGTCAAATGTAAGCACTCAATATATCTCCCTGAAACGCGCAACGTGTGCCTATAGTCGCACATCCCTCCCAACTGAAGGATAGGGATAATGCTGACGAATGCCCACGATTAGTGTTGAGCCCCGAGGAGAAAGACCATCAACAAATGCTGACGACACACATTCCTCACTACGACATTTGGAATATACAATTTGTCTCTAAACCCTGCCGAGACAGTCCATAGCCTGCAGACGTGGTCTTAATGCAACAACTCCGACACTATATCAAACAAGCCCAGCTAAAGCTGGACGAACAAATGTTTACGCTTGTACTTTCTATTAAGACAAGACAGATATTATACCCACTGTTTGAACCATTACAAACAGGTCAGCTATACTGATATGACTTAAGGAGCTACCTACACTAAGAATAACTTCATTGGGAAATCAAATGTCAAATCAAGACTTAAATAATATTCGTTCCCTTCAAATTGTTAGTGTGCCCGTATAAATTTTTGCTGTTCTCATAGATATATATAGTGACAAGCTGTTGATCCTGGCTCTGCTGTTCGGATTATCGAAAGATCATCGATAGGTTTTTGTTTAATGTCGGATTGTCTCGATGAACATCGATGCCATTGCATTTTCTACAATGTTGGGTAATACTGTCTACGATGTTGGGTAATACTGTCTACGATGTTGGGTAATACTGTCTACGATGTTGATAATACTGTCTACGATGTTGGGTAATACTGTCTACGATGTTGGGTAGTACTGTCTAGTATAACAGCAGGGGAGACGTTGGTGGTTCAGGGATGTATGGTCGAACTGCAACAGTATATTGAAGACTATTAGGTAGCACCACTCTATGTTAGTAGACTAAGCTATAATCAGCCTATATATTTAGAAGTAACAGGATACCCAAGTTAACACAAACTAGTAAACAGTACAAGAAGTACCACTTTATATGTGCCAGGAATATTTACTTTTTGATTCTGTACTGTAGTTGCTCGAACAAATAGAAGTGCATATAATATGTGTGGGTTATTGGTGTTCTAATGAGCTGTAGACAGCCAAGTTGAAACGCTGACTCGTCCGACTGAAGACCCGGGGTCGAATTCCTATAAGGTTACAATATAAGAATCTCATCCTTTACGTCACCCGTTGTGGTAAGACTGGACGGTTGCTCTACCTACTCCCTCCAGGAACTCCTGAACACTCTTCCGTGTTATCCATTAGTTTGTTTATTTTCTGTATCGGAGGGGAGGTGGAGTAGCCCAGTGGTTAAAGCTTTCGCTCGGAACGCTGAAGCCCAGGGTTCGATTTCCTTCATAAGTACTATATGTGAAGCCCATTTCTTGTGCCGCTATGCATTTATGTTGGAATACAGTTGAAAGTGTCTAAAACTCATTCATTCCCTCACACAACACAAACATGCACACACGCACTCATTAACTCAACCACCTACCCAAGATCCACTCACTCACTCACAAAGAGGGGCGGTGGGGTAGCTTAATGGCTACCCCAGCGTTCGCTCGTCACGCCGAAGACCTGGGTTCGATTCCCCACATGGGTACAATGCGTGAAGCCCATTTCTGGTGTTCCCCGCCGTGATATTGCTGGAACATTGCTAAAATCGGCGTACAAATAAATTCACTCACTCACAAAGACATTGATTGCATAAGCCACAGCGTGGTAAAACTGTCAGTGCATATTAATAAGAATGACACTTTGTGTTCCTATAGCTTTCACATAAGCATCCCCGAGTGGAGATGAAATGAACAAAGTCATGCTATGTACACGATGCTTGTTTCAGAAACAACAAGCAATGCACATTGCCCTGGGAACAGTTACTGCTTTATTCATGCCTCTACGGCAGCTAACCCGGGTTTAATATATGAATAGACACCGTCCATTAAACACGATCCCTGTTGACTTGTATGAAAAACATGAAAAGACATTAAGTTACTTAACTCAGCCACACAGGACATCAGCCTACTCTGATTCCCCGATAGCTTCAAACTGACAATGTGTATCACAAACTAAGCATCAGTTAGTGTCCTGTAAATTGTATAGAAAAATAACACTGACAGTTGGAATGAATGGTATTCGGTAAGGGTATCCTCATGAAAATAATCTGTGTAATAGAAAGAAATACATAGAATCCAATTCAAAATTGAATCACACGCTTAACTTGAATTTTATCCTCGTGTGAAACAAACGCACTGAATAGGTTTTTAGCTTTTAACGTAACGCTGCATTCAAGTTCAATCGATTGGACTTTCAAAGTTTTATCGCCTATGGTTATTGCGGTTTTACTGAATCGAAACAGATATCCACATAAAACAGACACACTGTAATAGTCCGGTGTGGTGGCGCAGGGAAGACGTTGATGGTTGCAGGGAGGCTTGTCCTCATTTTTTTAGCCAAGTTACTAAAGGATGACACTTTGATTGTGCGGCCGCCTTACAGGGTAACCTCGTCCGCACGCCCCTTGGTGGCAAGCGCTGATACAGTGCGTGGTACCGTCCGGCCGGGACGTGGAGATGTGTAGCAGTGCGTCCGCCATGTGACAGCTTTATGTCCCAATTTACATAGAAAGGAATACGTTTATAAACAATCAAAACAGTAGGTTATTGTCACAGGTGCGTGCCGCGATACAAAATAATCTTGCTCCTATGAACTGTTTGATGATGACGTTGATGATGACGTCGACAATGATGATAATTGCTATTATTAGCAGTAGCAGCAATTATAATAGTTTCGTTTTCTCAAAAATAATCTTGCTCCTATGAACTGTTTGATGATGACGATGAATATTATTATTATGATTGCTATTTTTATTAGCACTAGCAGCAATAGAAATATCCTTTTGATGCTGTTTGGCATAATTATTATCATCACCATCATTGTTGTTTTTGTCGCCATCGTCATCATAAATATATTATCATTAATGCAATAATGGCTTCAAACCCGACTCACTCACTTCTCTCGAGTTTAATCATTCCCTGATAACCATCAGCGTTTCTCACTGCAGTTCCCGCATGTGAATATCGGTCGGTGATCACCAGCGTTATTGATTCGTGTTCCAGCGTACATACTCTTAATTGCTGTTCCCATGCTAAAACCGTCTGAGTGATGTCCATCAAATCAAATTACACACACCGACGTCATATCCCCATAAAGATATATCATGCTTCTATAATAAACCTTCAGTGACATAACCTATATCCCTGCATTATTTCAAAAAACATTAATAAACTATCTATTCCCAAAAGCAATGGAGAATATGCCAAAAACTCTTTAAGAAGAGCCTCACAGACAACAATGCTCAAATTAACAGCATGCCCCCATGCAAAAGACCTGTCTTCATAAACAGATCACTGTCTGAGTGTATGTATGGAAAGTGCTGATCTACAAACAGAACCCCAGAAAACCATTCCCGTATAGTGACAGGCACAATCTACTAGGTTAGACGGATACCAATTTAATTCCAAGCACTGCCTTAAACAGTATGGTTCGTTGGTTAAGGGAATTCTCAATACTGCATTCGATTCAAAATTAAATTACTGCTGTATTGTAAGCGAACTGTAGTGAGAGGCAAGGCATGTTGCTTCATTCAATAGACGTTTTTTATAATGTAAATGCAAGACAGAAAACAAAAAAGTGTTAATTTTTATTTTGTATTAAAGCGCAATTACGTATTCCGGACATTTACGTGTGAGAGGAATTATTTTAAGGAAGAAAATAACATTAATCTCACAAAGGATGGGGCTTATTACGCTCCTTACGATGAGAATGTTTAGTTGCTGATTAGACGAGTGCCAAATCCAATAACGGCGGACACTCCACTGTCACGAGGAAGAAAAGGTCCACCATAATGTGAGGAATCTGATTATATTCCTAACACCTCCGAGTTGAAAAAAAGTTGTCTGGCTTGACGACTAGAGAACTCTCCGGTAGTAAACAGACACCTGACAGAAACAGCTCCCAAAAAATCAATAGCTCTGGCGACAGTGTGTCTGTGCACTGAAAAACTACAAACACTACCCTTAAGATAAACAGATGCAAAGAAACATTTAGTATCTTACCTAACAGCAACGAGATACTGAAAACAGTATAAGGAGTTAAGTCAATACTCAGTGACCATGCCTCATGCATGAGTTTGTATAGCTCAGTGACCAAAGTTTAAGTTTCAGATTTACTTTTAAGCTACGTCTGAGAATACGATCTCATATTGTCTCTTACCTGTTGAAGGCTTCGTCCTTTGACTTGGTGCTTAACGGTATCCCTTTTAGATTGTCTTGCTTTCATATCCTTTTTGTTTTCAAGCTTTGATATAGTCCTTGGGTTCAGCTGGTCCTCCATCAGTTCCTGGTCAAGCTCCTCGAGAGAGGACATCATGTCCTGAAGACGACTCATCTCGATGTCCAGTTCCTCTGAAAGTCTGTTTGCCATGGATTCCGACTCCGAAGAAGTACATTTGTTGTACTGACTATACAGCGATGATGCTAACTTTCTTTTAAACACCCCGGGATCCGTTTTGATGATATCCATCTTGCGTTATTCAATTAGGTAGTATATCCAAATCGGGAGACTATCGTGTTGATCCAATGTATTTCTGCTGGAAACACAGACACCATCTGACTTAATCCATAGACGTCCTCTGGTGCAATAACACATCAACGGTAGAGATCCATGGGCTCGTTGTACAACAGATGCACAAGCAATGACGAGAGACTATACCAAGCCTCATCCTCATGGATGGCTTCTTTAAGGAGACGGGGAGTGTGCCCCTGGCAATCCCTCTGACGGTATGGTCCACTCCTAAGTGTGTGACAGGGAGAAAGCAAAAGCTCTTGCGGTTAGCTAGTCTGCCATGCGAGAACTCTCCGTATGCAATTGTTTCGCTCTGAACTCTATGATCATTGACTGGAAAGAACAATGCAGGCTCGGGAGACACCTACAATCAACTACCCAACCACTGTGGAAGGTAACGCTACCCGTTCGCTCTCAAGTGAACATACCAATGCACAGTCGGTCTGATCTGTCACCCACAAAGACTGGGGTGTCGCGCCCGGTCTGGGAAGGGAAACAGCGTGGCTCCACCACAACAATCGTCCCAGCGCCACTGCAGAAATTTCTGCGCGTAATCCAACACAAGTATCAGTACATTTTCCGAGATAATATATCTTCGCTAGTATCACCCATCTGTGGTAGGGGAGATATACCGTTAACACATCTCAGGTCAACACAGAGATCAAACGAAAAACACTTGTCCCAAATCTCCAATATTGTGTAAAGTGACACCGAGACGGATATGATACGACTCGCACCCGAATCTGCTGAGATTAGAGGAGAGTGCACTTGTCCCTCTACTCTACCTGCTCACAGGTGTGAGAGCCACTGTCCGAGATTTTACCTTCAACGGCTAGTCCTATCTCAGCACGGGACACCTTCAGATCAAATGCCTTCCTTAACACGAGCTGGTCTGTTCTGTTACCGACGCCAACTAACTCTCGCCACATTAAACTCTTCAACGAAGAACAAAATCATAGTTATAAGTCCGGATCGAGTTAATACCGCAGGATCGCCGTACGTGAACTTTCTCCAACCCGCCACGGGGGAACATCATATACAATATTTCCGCCTGTGCTCAAGTTAGTGTTTTGTTAGAATAATGGCACACCGCTTGACTGATTCCTAACTCCTGCGTTGAACATAAATCTTACAGTGCGTGCTCCTGCATACATTGTCTAAACTGACCAACGTCCGGCCATGTCCGAGTGGTATTGTCTACTCGCGTACCTGTATACAAGTGTAGAGGCGTCACTCAAGAACGAAATCGATCGAATGGTGACAGGTACTAGGACAATAGGCTTCGACTCCAGCTCTAATCCTAGCCTGCTCGCAGATGTACAACAACATGCTATACAAGTGAACTCCCACCTGCATTAAATCTTCTCATGGTACTAGCATAAACCCCATTATTACATTGTCCGGTTGTGAGTTTCTCTTTCAATAGCGAACAAGCCCACATAACGGGATCAGGGACACATACTGGCTTCATACAACCCCTGGCTAGCGTAACAGCTGGGTGAACAGATGCGATTTATGATAACACGTTTATGCCTACAGTCGTGTCACAAGTGAGACTATCTACACATATCTACCTTGCAATATTTGTTCAGAATTAAATGTGTTAAATTACAACAACTCACTACCGTTTCTTAACGATGACATGTTTCGTTCATTATCCCAAGAAACAACATGATCATGGTTATTACAAAATCCCCGACTAAAAATTTCTTAATTATTACCAATACACACCGATTTCAGTTTTCAAAATATTTGTACAATATATTTCATCAGAATGCGTATATCTTTACATAGCGAAGAGCACCTAGCTTGACTTTCGATCACATCTTGAAACTGTCATTTGTTTCGCGACAGACATGCTTGACCTGGTTTTGTTAAGATTATCCACTGATTTGGGTGACATAAGTGTAACGAGAAATCAGCGTCATGGAGGTGTGGGTCACGACTGTGTATGTGCGTTAATGCATCGGTGAATCTATAACGACACACTGCTTTACTGTTGTGACATTGACATATTCATGTCACGCATCACAATAATGTTGCCTTCACATAGAAACGGTTGGTTGCTTCAAAGTCGTCCTTCAAGCAACAGGACCGGGTTCGAATCCCATCTTACAGTTCGTTATCTTAAGATGAATTTATGCTCCAAGGCTCACACATCGTAATACTGACACAACCGAATCAACATGCATGTGTTATATATAATTGTATGCTATGTTTTGAGTTCTTGGGGCACGCTGGGGTAGCCTAGTGGTTAAAGTCGTTAAGAATCACGCCGTTATCCCCGGTTCGATTCCACACAATGTGTGGAACCCGTTTCTGGTGCCTCCCTCAGCAATATTGCTGGATTATTGCTAAAAGTGATGTAAAACAATACTCCCTCACAACAGTTCTTGAAATTGTTCATTACTTGCATTTTGAAAGTACACTATTGTCTCTATGAAATATTCAAGTCCCGCTACTAAATGCTAATTGCATGTTAAATATAAATAACATTATAGAACCTATGGACATTCCTGCTTATGACATATCCACGACTTATGTACGCAATGTCACGCACTAAACAACGTTACACATACCTTACAAAATAACGCATATCAAAATCCTGGGACTTGGTACTTTATAACATGTCCTACACGTATTCGTGTCACAAATCAAACACTGTGAGACAGACCCTATAACGTCACATGTCTATTCATATGACATATATCAAAGTGTCCGACATATATTGCACGTCACATCTTTATTCATGAGACACATAATGAGACACACATTTTAAAAATGTCAAACACCGAACAGTGTAACATATACTTATAATATGTAACTGTTATATCTGAGACATTAACAAACAACAGTCACTTTATAACATGTAACTATTCATGCATTAATAAGTGAACACCACCCGTCCCTAGTCAGCCAGAAAACTAGTCTATCTCACAGTCCCTGAACCACATTATTTCCCTACTGCCTAGCCCTCCCTGCAATGCTAAAGCCCTAAATAGAGCAAGTCTAGATTTTCCCCAGAATCTCCCAACTCACTGGGGCTCCTTTTCAATTTAAATGGGTTTATTTGTTACTATCAAAAATATATATATTCAGGGACTTAGCGTTAGTCTATCACAGTCCCTGAACCACATTATTTCCATACTGCCTAGCCCTCCCCTCCTGCAATGCTAAAGCCCTAGAAATGAAGCAAGTTCTAGATTTCAGAGACTAAGCGTTAGTCCTAGAATCTCAGACCAAAACTCAAGAGGGGCTACTTTTAAATTAAATGGGTTTATTTGTTACTATCAAAATTATATATATATATTCAGAGACTAAGCGTTAGTCTACCAGAGAACAAACTGTCTACATATTTACAGGTGATTAAAGGTACTGTTAATTTATATTTGCTATAAGTCTCAGTGTAAAGTTAAACAGTGGTCGCTCCGTCACAAGAAGTCCTTATTCATCTCTATTAGCTGTTGACTTTACGCTGTCTAGTGGTCATTACGTAATTTGTCTTTGTACTTTGAATCTCAAAGATCCGCTCTCTGAGAAGGCAAACAATCTAGGTTGGGGTAGTAAATACAGGGCAGAGGTTGTTTAACTAGGCCGGAATTCCATTTAAGGCTTCAGTGCCTCCGATCCGGCACTGATTGATGAGGATGAACAAATGCGGAAATTAATACGTTTCCTTTTGGAATTAAACTTTTAAATCGCAACAATGTCTTTGTAGATGAGGCGTTTCCATCAGAGTTTGAATGAATCATCTATCAAGAACCGGCGTTGGAAATATACATTTGTTAATTAACCTACATGGCAAGCATAGACGTGCGTTTCCATCATATTCTGAATGAATCGTCTATCAAAAGCTGGCGTTGTAAATATACATTAAAATGTTGTTAATTAACCGATATGGCATTCATGAACGTATTTCCATACGTTTCATCAACATCTTTGCACTCTGATGGGAATATGTGCACAGCGTGCCTTCTGAACACATAGTATTAACTCGTCGCCATGTTGGAAAAAGTCACTTAGCAACAAAAGAATTTCGTAATTCAAAACAGACTCCACACAGAAACGTAGACGGTTGAAAGATGCTAAAATTTCAAACTGTTCAAAAACCATTACAGTTGTTTGAAGTTATCTCAAAATGACTATTAGGGACAGATACATCAAAGACCGAGTGGTGACCTTGAAGACGTGACATATTTTTCAAAGCTTTAATAAAAGAAATACATGTTATTACAGCAAACAAAAGTTTACTTCCCCAGTTTACTTTATGCATAAATGACAACGCAAATTAATGGATATATTTTTTATATTGCTGCAGGTCTATTAAAGTTTTCACTTCATGCTCCTGAACTATTATCATATACCTTTTTAATCCAAAACTCATTTGCCTTTCAGCTTCAACCCCGGTGAGATGTCACCACGTGCTATCAACGGCCTTTACTTGTGTGTCACTCACTTCAATTTTGAGTATATTAAGCATTAAATACAATTTTAGACATGCTTTGCATGTAATTATCCCATGAAGGACGATAAAGCTTTTGATATAGTTTTGTAATTATCCCAACATAAGCCAACACTTTTCTTCAAGGAGTTCTGATCTGAAAGATCGTCACACCAATTAATTCTAAGGCATAGCCTAAACCAGAAAGTACAAGAGGGTTAATCTTAAGCATTAAGTCTCCCAGCAAGACGCTATGTACTTATTCAATGTGCATGCTGATGGTCTGTGTGTACTCACACAGCGTTTCAATACTGAGTCCTTCTTCCAATCACAGTTTAACTATTACATGATACTTCTCCGGGTCAGCTATTTCTTTTATATTTCCCCCTTATGTTTTCCCCCGGGGAGTGGCCAAGGTACTACAATACCATTAAGCAACCAAAACAGAGAGTCTAATTTTTTCCCGTTCGCCTGACCGAAAACATTATTTCACAAGTAAACAAGTGGGAATACATTTTGAGTCATTTTATATGATTAATGCTGTTCGAAGCGAAATGGGAGTATAACTAGATTTCCTTTTGATGTTTATCAAAGTCCGGCTCGTTGTTACGCGAGTGTTAATTGGTTTACAAATTCAATTACTGATATTCGATAACGGACTGGAAAACTGCCTCCATGAAAGTTTAGCAATCATAATGTTCTCTATCATACAATATCGCATTTAATCGACAGGAAACAGTCTAGAGTTACCCCCCTTGATTAAAACGGCAACAGGCGACATTACCTGATACGCCCCATGACGTAATCACATGTCACGAGCCATGGCGTTTAAAAACAGTGCATGACCTACAGGAGCAAAGGTCTCCTATTGATTACGATTGCTGATCGAAGGTATTGTTGCGGGTTGCCAAAGTTCGTTTTGATTTTCTGTGTAGCTGTATCAAGTATCGAAGTACAGGCGACAGCCGGCTGCCTCTTGACGTGACGACGTGACGCGTTGTCGGCGACACAGGCCCAAGCCTTCCCAGACACCGTGGTGAGGTTTATGATACTATATCCCCCAGACATCGTACGATCAAGGTATATATCATACAAGCCTATCGTTAAGTGGGTGAAGAAAATGTGGATTAGGCACACCAATGAAGGTCACGAAATAACGTATCACGTCAAGTCACGTTAACGTACTTATGAGACCTTTATACGCACCTAGAACCAAGACCATATTGCTATTTCCATACGACCTTCTCTGCAAAACAGCATACGTTTTATTATTACACATAGATCCATAATAGGAAACAGTATTTATATTTAGGAGTTATTCTTATTAAAGGTCAACGCTGACGTGAGATCAATTCACGTTTTGCTTTCAAGGACGTGTCTCTTATCAAAACTGACAAAAATCACAATATGCTTTATACCATTATATAAACCAGTTTAGCATCGCATAAAAACTCTTCAAAGACATGCTTCCATTGAATGTACGGTAGTCTCCGCTTTCAGAGGAGAGTTCCTATGATCATTGAAATAGCTGTGTCGCTATTATTTCCATAGATTAGAGATTTATAACATCGAGATCAAAGAGGAGAATATAAAAAGCATTAATAAATTGAGATTTCCACTACATAGCTTGCTCAAATATCACAGCGCACTGCCAGGAATGCTTAAATGCAATGAACAAATATGATTTTGAATTCCTTAAGTTGAACCCCCCGTGTTAGCCGTTAAAGCGGTTGTTTTTAAACAAATATTAGCCGCTGTGTGGCCGGCGCGTGACATTGCCAGCGTACGGGGGATATCTGTGAGCGTTATTTTGGCGGCGTGATCAAAGCCTCATTACTTTTCCTAACGTCGTCCGAAATAAGGAAGTTGAAGTCAACGAGTGTCTAATGACTGTAACTGCACGGCTTTGAGATTCGACATGCCCTGGTCCTTAAAGAAACCTTGTTTACCTTATGAACAGGCAGCGT
Organism: Haliotis rubra; assembly: GCF_003918875.1. Classification (NCBI taxonomy): domain Eukaryota; kingdom Metazoa; phylum Mollusca; class Gastropoda; order Lepetellida; family Haliotidae; genus Haliotis; species Haliotis rubra. Next base: position 1,242,899 of record NW_025766070.1, on the reverse strand, counting down.
ACTTCAGTCTATACGGACGTCTTTGCAACAGAGTAAAAATGTCTGTCTATTCAAATGTAGCATGTAATCGTGCTATCCTTTCGGGTTTATGTAACCTTATGGTATTTATCTTGTTACATTTGATATTTTAAATAATGTCTACACCTTCACTGGATACTGAATGTAATAGTGTGCGTAAAAAGCGTAAATATATTATCGTTTATTACTTCAGCGAATTTTCTTTTAATCCAAACACGTTTTTGAAACCGGCTTTTATTAACCTTTTTTTCAACTCTTGGAAATATGTTGTTGTTTCCTTGCTACCTATTTCAGGACGTCGAGTCGTAGCATTGGTATGATGAAGTGATAGAGTGGGTTTGGTGTTACGCCGTTTTAGCAATATTCCAGCAATATCACGGCTGAAGACACCGGAAATTTGCTTCACACATTGCACCCATGTGGGGAATCGAACCCGGGTCTTCGGTGTGACGAGTGGACGCTTTAACCATTTGGCTACCCCACCGCCCCGGAATGAAGAAACATGTGCGATTCCCACAATGGTAAAATATATAAGAAGAATTATAACGGAACACAAATGATACAAGAATTGAAACCAACCAGGATTTGAATATGAAACAGAGACAGTTCAAGTCTACTCCAAATGTTGACAAGACTAATCAGACACAGAGACCGTCAACTTCGTCCCTCCTCCTATCACTGACGTAGACACCAAGAGTCCTATTAACTAGTCATTCGTCCAGCATGTCCCAATGCCGCCTACGCTGTACTGTTCCCTGAAGAGGATCAATTCTATTTGCCCATATGCCGGAAGAGGACAAATCGTCCTCGTACTGCACTGATAAAACCAGATATTGGCAATGAAGAGCGTATTTCGTGATTTGTTTGAAGTAGAATAGTGATTGCTGAGTACTTGACTGGCTCGTGTCGGGGATTGTGTTCAGTGAGAATGATATTAACACTTTTATCGGTACTGGATAGGGGCCTTGGTCGCTTTGTCACTGTCCATTTAGCAGTGGGAAAGTATAAAGGTAATGTTCTTTGTTTACATGTTTGGGAGAATTAAGGAATCAATGCTTTTGATTTCTCTTCATGTATTCTCTCTATCAATTAAGGGTTCTCGCATATATAATTCCTTTTTGATGCACGGATGACGAAAAACATTTTTCTTCAAATGAAATCATAAAATGGTTGATAATTGAAGGTTTATTGGGTAAATGCATATTTCATGATACATAAAACACATAGTTATATAACGAAATAATACCACGAAGACAATGTTTAGTGCAGTGTACTGAGTGTTGGTGCTAGTCTGTCATACAGACCCTGAAGCAAATATTTACAAATAGCCCACGCAAGTCTAGAAAATGTGGCAAGTCTACATTTCCACAGCTTCTGAAAATGAATAAAATCTCAGGGCTCCTTTTCATTTTATATATATATTTTTCTTTACTATGAGCTTTTTTCTGTAAAATATGTTCATTTCAGAGACTAGTTGTTAGTCTATATTTGTGCTAACCATTAGAAAGATCATTGATAGTCACTGACCAGATTGGTTTCAAAGATCTATACAGTTAATGTATGCCTTTCACTTTCACGTTCAGATCAGTTCCTGATTTTATATGCATTAAGAAGAAAAGAAAATTCATACTATACACTCTGACACTGTTACTCAGAATTTTAACTGTCATCTGTTCTTCGACAATTTTACACAAGGATTTACTACCGACCAACAAAGTCGTTCAGCAAACTCTTGTTAAGCAATCTTAATCAGTTTGACACATACCGTCTAAAGCAAGCGTCCTTGAACACCGACGGCTAACATAAGTCCGAAACAAGGTCACTGGATCGCGAAACGAAAGTTAATTATTCACAGGCTGAGTGAGTTAGTTTTAGGACCGCTTTGAACGGTATTTCCGATATATCGCCAAATGACAGTTAATTGCGAGAGAAAATCCCCCACAGACTCAAGTTTACTTCTTTGATGAAACCAACCAGAAGGAAGTAGTCCAAGCAAACCAAAAAGTAATCTGGACCAACATGGGATTCGAACCCCTGATCCTAGATTTTTTGTACCTCTGAGACATGCAACTCGACTGGATCTGTCTCACAGTCCCTGAACCACATTATTTCCCCCCGCACCCCTGCAATAGTAAGCCCCAAATGAAGCAAGTCTAGATTCTCTCGGGTTCAGGTTCTGAATTTCCCATCTGACTGGGATCCCTTTCAATTTAAATGGGTCTATCAAAATTATATACATTCAGAGACTAAGCGTTAGTCTACTGGACACTGCGCGATTATGATGATTGCCCCCTCCTACCACCCCGTGCCCTCACCTCTCTCTGCAAGTATTAAAATGTCAGAGGAACATCGTGTTTGTAGGTGGAATATTCGTCAATCCTTTATCTTCATCAACGAAACACTACCTCTTTCTTTCACCACGTGTCTACTGGTAAATCGTCCATCATGTGTTCGTAATGTAACCGACAAAAATGCATGACCTTTTTCATTATTTACATATCATATTAGACAGCTACAGAAGAACCAACTCGACAATGTGTTATATTTTGTAACCCCACCCCAAACTAGGGTGCCCTTAATTTACCACATCGTCAGAAAAATTGACAGCATTATACATCATCGTGTGTTCCTGTCTAGGACGAGATTATACCTCTCCTATCTACTAAACCACAATTGTAATAGCATGTTACACCGTGAATGATGAGGAACTAGCAAAAGGATTCTTGTGTTAACCTGACTTGGTATTCACGCTAGTGGACGTTTCAATCAGCACACCATCATTCGGTAACAAACCCACCGCGGCATTCTTATTATCTTGTGTGCTCCCTTCACTGCCCTCTGTCGAAGGTGTCAGTTTTGTCTATCATTCACGTGATGCATCACAGATCTTTACATGTGTCATCTGCATAGGCATCTATCTATTACCATGCTTACCATAGCTTCTACGCTTCTGTCAGATTCCTGCAACAGATAGACTAGCATCTCCTTGGTTCTTGTAAACGTTTCTTGACGTTTCTAGAGGTTTGTGGAGTGTTTCCATGGCTTACTTCGCGAGAGGCACTCACCGGGACGGTGTTATCATCTGAACGCCAGAACCAATCACATTTATGACTTGTTATCAAGGTACATTCTCCCTGTAATATGCATGCATGGTAGCATTCTCCTTCTAACATCCATGCATGATGGCATATAGCATACCGTGCCATACTGGTTAACATACACGCTGAACAAGGGCGTACAACCCATACTGGTTTACAGGAATGGTAAACAAGAGCATAATTATCATGCCATATTGGTTTACATGTATGGTAAACAAGAGCATATCATGTCATACTGGTTTAAATGTAAGTTATACAGGAGCTTATCATGTCATACTGGTTTACAGTTGTCGAAACCAAGAGCATACACTGTCATACTGGCTTACATGCAAGGTAAACAAGAGCATACCATACATGTTTGTCTGGTCCAGACTCGATTATTTACAGACCGCCGCCATATAGCTGGAATATTGCTTGGTGCAGCGTAAAACTATACTCACTCACTCATACATGTCATACTGGTTTATTTGTCTGGAAACCAAGAGCATATCATGCCATACTGGTTTACATGTGTGGAATACAAGAGCATACAATCTCATACTGGTTTAAATGTGTGGAAACCAAGAGCAAATCAGGCCATACTGATTTACATGCAGGATAAACAAGAGCACATCAGGCCATACTGGTTTACATGTGTAGAAAACAAGATCATATAATGCCATACGGGTTTACATGTATGGTAAACGAGAGCATATCATGCCATACTGGTTTACATGTGTGGAAAGCAAGAGCATACAATCTCATACTGGTTTACATGTGTGGAAACCAAGAGCATACAATCTCATACTGGTTTAAATGAGTGGAAACCAAGAGCACATCAGGCCATACTGGTTTACTATACCATACCGGTTTACATGTATAGCAAAGACGAGCATATCAGGCGGTACTGGTTAAAATGTAAGAGCATACGATGCCATGTTGGTCTTCATGCATGGTGTACACCAGTGAAATTGTATGCATTATTCTATATCCCCGACTTTTCTGGATTAAACCTGAACAAAATTGTAAGATATATATCAGATTCTACATTGCTGGAGAAAACGGTGTTGTACCTTACACATTCCTTCTGACAAAACATTAAATATTTTATGTTATATGGATGGATTAATATTAATAAACAGGTGCCAAATATGTATTTACAAATAAATAAATGTTTCACGTGACCTTTCTAAATGTCAGTTCATGAAACTTCAGGCATCGATTAGCTGCGTTAGAGAGAAGCGGATTCCAATAAAACAGAGTTCTCGTCAAGCTAAGACTGATGAAACTACTACCGCGTGTGTCAGAGCTATATGCCTCTGTACCGACTGATTGAAGATAAAATACTTAGAAGGGCCTGTTCCCATTTGTTTCCCTGAATCGCCTTCCCGTCTGGATACACTTGGCATGCCTGGCGACTAACTACCATCGTTCCTCCCTCGGTAGAGTACATCAACTATGTATTATCGGTGTATTATCTGTTTATTTATGTAGGATTATGTTGTAGATGGGATAGAGACCTGGCAGACCTGACAACCTGCCGATCTTGTCCAGATAACAAATGGGGGCCACGCACAGACAACATGGTGACCTTTCAGACCTATCGAGCCAATACCTCCGTTACCCGGATGAGACACCATCGGGAGGTCAAGAAGTGAAGAAGGGTCGCCTGTTTACACCTAACATGGCAATGATCTATACGGTGATTGATACGTATACCACGTATCCAGATACGTGTCAGTGGCATAAGTATGTGTAAGTGCGTCAACAAGAGTAATCAGTATACAGAAGGATCACACACACGGTAAACACAGCCACTGCACATTCAGGAAGCAATGATACCGTCTTGTATAAACACTCCTGTTTTAGACACGCTGTCAAAAGAAGAAAAGAATATCACCGTAGAAAGAGTTGGTTGAAAAGAGTGAAAAGCTGTTTAGGAAATCTACTTAGACGCTAGCACATTGCCGGGATCGTTCCCCAGGCCTGGAAGAGCCTACGGATTACGAGCCTAAGCCATTTACAAGTCAGAATGTGCTGTATGTCATTGACACCATCCCTGAAACGATTAGGAATGAGCTAAGAAATAACGCAGACTATTCCCTGCTTCTTAGACCTGACTAGCAGTAAAACATTTCAATTACACCAGTAGACAGAGCAGATTAAGTCCGTCTATGCTAACACTATAACAGCGTCAGCCGACGAGAGTTGAGAAGGTAGATGTTCGCTCGCGGCCAATTCTAATGTGAAAGTAGTCGTTTTTTATCCGTAAATTGTGCAAATGCCATTGCTATTGCAAATAAACAGATATTTCAATAAAAAGTTATTTTATTCCATAACTGATTAACTAATACAATAGATATGATAGTTTTGAAGTTGTAGATATGAACTAACGGGAAAAAGAAAGTATAAACCCATCGGCTAGAAATGTAAGAAACAAGATATGGTACTATAATAAGCACTTAAAGCAGGTTTTTGTCTCACAATCATTTTGAGTTAGTTCACAGATACAAAACATTCAGCGTAGCAACCTTATAATAACGTTTATAGTCAACGCAAAACAAAGTCCGTGGTCAAGACTACCATGCCAGTTGTCCGACTTCCATAGAGTGGAAGCCGCGGTGGCTGAGTGGGTTAGGTGGCTGACTTTGTGTAGTGGCGATTAGGTACCTGACTAAAAGGCTGTGGGTTCGAATCCCGGAATGAACTCAACCCAACAAAAAGTACTAGAAACTGAGAAAATGTAATCCCAAATATAACTTGTGTTACATTTGACCACTTTCTAAATGGCATTGTGCATTCATATTCACACGTTTGTACTTGTTTGGTGAAGTCCAAATTTCAAGAATATACTTTTTGTGCATTTTTGGGCTCAGGCTAGAAACATTTTTTGGAATGTGAAATTCCATTGGGAAGTGCTGTCGTATTTATCAGTACCAAGTTCCAGTTCTGTTCTGTGATGAAGCCCATTTTCGGTGTCTCCGTGATATTGCTGGAATATTTGCTAAAAGCCGCGTAAAACTAAATTCACTCACTCTGTTATGTGAATTGCAAAGGTGGTTTTAGCCACACGAAGAGCGTTTGATGAAGGGAAACATTGGTTAATAGACGAGTTCTTATGTTGATAACCTTTCCGTCTATTCTTAACACTGGCGCGTTGAAGATGGTACAGCTGATTATAATTAACGTAATGTGCCATTCGTTAAAACCCCATCATATTGGTGACCTCTTGCTCGTGACAACCGTAACAACCGTAACATCATTACACGCAAAACCTAATTGTTAGTGCAAATGAGAAGTAGGTCTAAGCGAACAGCATCTGAACACATGATATGTCGGTTACACTGCAATAAATCTTTCCAAAATCAAAACAGTCCAAGCATATAATTCAAATATGTTGAAATTTCTTATTTGTATGACCTTTTTCAAACACGTTGCTTTCTGTAACACATTTGTGCCGGCGATAATGACTAAAACCTTCGCGGTGTTAATTACCATTTCCAAAACCTAATCTCAACCCAGTTTCTTCAATTTGCTCTGGCAAATACCGTGTTTTATTGCAAAATGTTTCCAAGGAACATTTGCTGTGATAATTGATATCGTTTCGTGGTATGAAGAACATTTCTAAAAGTATGAATTGCCTGTGTGTATTAACCGGACGAAGAAACTTACTTTTGACACGAAATGAAAATACCCCGTAAGTGCTTCAGTTTCAACAAAAACTGGTTGAAAGTGTAATTTTAATGAGCTTGAAAATTAAACGAACACGATTTGCTCATTTTATACAACAGTATTTAAATCACCAGAACGGCCTTTGCTGCGTCGAATGAAATAAATGAATTTCAGCGAGTTATGACGAAAAATCCATGCATTCCGTGTACGGATTGTCCGTTTCCTGCGCATATTAGCTATATCAATGGCAATCATATAGTTGATATAAGGGCAGTTTTGACTTGAAATAATCGGATTCTTACACCGGTTTCGTTGAAAAAGCGTTCCAAATTTCGCGTTCTTCATTTGATTTCGCAAGAATATTTACGAGATTAAGATTGAAATTAAACACAAGAAAAATATTAGAAAGAGCAATTTGCAATTTAAAAAAATGCAGTTTCCTATGAAGTCTCATTGTCGTTATCCATGCGGCATAGGAAACATGTTGGCATATGGTAAGCTATACCGGAAACATGACGGTATACGGTAACTGCTGAAAACATTATTTGAGCATGTGGAATCGATGGCGATCGTTTAGCTGATAGGTTGTAAGTCCCCGCGGATTCGGTTTAATTGAATAGGCGAGTTTTCTAGCAGCTTCTATTTTAACTACGCCTCCTCTCAGTTTAAAAGTGCCTCAAAAAACGGATATAGCTCTGATGGTGAGTGGTATTCTAGGCAGCGATCCCCTGAAACTGAATTTCGTAATTTAGACTTTTTCGGACTTATCGTTCCAATTGCATTTTAGGGAATGCAGAATTTAAAAAGAACAGGTTTGAAATTCTTTGTACAAAACGATTTTCTCTCCGAATGTGCACTGAAGTATTTTCGACAGTTGCAGAGACGCAATACCTCTCTTTGATAAACGTTACATTATGCACGTTTATTGTTCACACGTAAAGACGCAAGAGTTACAATAAAAAACTAATTACGAAGGTTTTCATGGGAAATTTCTAAATAAATATTGTGAGGTGTGGTTCGTGACCTTGAATTACCGAATGTCGCTGGTAATTATAATCTCGGATTAAGTTTCATAATAAAAATGGAAAATTCTAATATTGTTTCGTTAGCAAACAACGTATTCGTGTACTTCTAGGCCTGTGTAATGTTGAAAAGGCTTTATTGTTCCCCGTGGTTCGCTAATAAGATATCAGAGTGGGTGGTTGGCATTAGCGTAACCTTGAAGACAATGCACCACTACTTTGGAGTGGATCGTCCCGGTTTTCTGATCCGGGCCATCCATTGTTTTCCGGACAGCGCCAGAGGGCCCGATTTTCACGCATATTGACCTCTTACTATAGTGTCATCATTTCCCTTGTACATCTGTCATTCGACCGTGAAAGGAGACATTTCAAATATTGCATATGTCGAACACCATTGCTCGTTATTCTGCCCATTGGTAGTCTAAGTGTCCGACTGCCATTACTACAACGGGAAACAAATTAGGAAACATGCAGTCTTCGTATAGAAACACGGACAATTTTGACTGTCTTGTACAACCGCCATTTGCATGTCGAGCAGAGGGAAGATTCATTTGTATCACCTTTGGGTAAACCATACCCAATTATAGCCATATTGAAATTTCAGTAGGCTACGTTCAATATAGCTAAGATACATAGCGTTCACTGACCTGTTCATGTCAGTGAACGCTATGTATCTTAGCTACGTTCACTAATATTGCTATAAGAGTGTGTGAGTGAGTGAGGAGTGGGGTATTCGCGAGTTTAGCGACATTTCTACATTGTTTGTTTGTTTTGTGTGCTGTTTAACGCCACACTAAGCGATATTCCAGCTTTAAGGTAGCGGTCTGTAAATAATCGAGTCTGGAGCAGACAACCTAGTGATCAACAGCATGAGCATCGATATACCCAAGTGGGATACGATGACATATGGTAACCAAGTCAGCGAACCAGACCACCCGACAAGTCTCTTACGACAAGCATGGGTTGCTGACGACCAATTCTAACCCGGATCTTAAACGGGTGCTTGCTTCACTGAATTGAAACATGAACATTTTACTTGTATACATACAATGAAATATGACAGGTCGTTTTAACTGACATGGTGCATGTCCCTGTAGAATCAGGATTTGTTGCAGAGTTGTTTTAACTATGAACAGCTCGATATTTCCATGACCCCTAAAGACCTCGAATTAACGAGGTCTTAATGTAAGAGCGAGACTCTGGCTACCACGGAGCCAATACTGCTCTATCAAAACTAACAATGAACATTAAATTTAGCGTAACCGAATTTCAGATTGGAACAAGCGCGTAGACGTACGCGTGGTTGTCAAGGGCACTTGCAAATAATTCAGTTTACGGTTTGACGGATAAATACACATGAGACTGGGTTCCTTATTGAAATTTTGTCACAATCATGTTTATATCCGATAATATCCACGTCGAATACCTTCAACGAAACAACGCACAAGGATAACGTATTGTCATCATATTGAACGCATTATCAAGATTAACCTTCCGTGCCGGTTTTTTTCTCACGAACTGATGATTTTCAATTACTAACGCGTTGACTGGTATGATTCCAACTCAACGCCATGACTGCTACACGCATGGTAATGCATAAAAAGAGTAATTGATTTTTTTTATTGGAACCAGGCTTCAAACCGGATTAATGGTTTCCTTAATCATTTCTCGAAATGGTCTATTAATGTTATATGTGTACAAATAATGGCGCACATATAACTCTGACCTAGATACCGTTCTGAGCCAGCATGCTCAAAGAAAACAGAAATAGCGCTGAGAGGCCAGTTGATAAAATACTACGAAAGAAAAAAGGCTGTCAATATTCCTTTTATAACAAACATAATCACTTTTGATTTTGCAATCCGTGTACACTGGAGCATGAAAGTGATAACGACTAACAGTGTTTTCGTTGATATGTAATGGCCTATCTTGCTTTCATTTGCCTCAGATCTGTGCCTGAGAAACGTTCCACCTTAATAATGATAAGCTCTTCAAAAGCGGACCTGATTTACTACATACGGGTAATCAATACAGCCTCGTTCTGGGTATATTAGAACACGGAGCCATGTATGGGTACAATGCAGTGATTTCGTTATATCGTGTAGTTCCAATGAAATAAAGCTTTCATGTGAGTTACACCGATAATGCCGTTTTAGCAAACGCTGGTTAAAGAGAATGAGAGTAATGAAACCCAGTTTTATCCATGTAATGAAATTATGCCTGGCTTTGAGGACCATAGCCTGTGCGTTCTCAGCGGAATCGTATGATATTATATTCATGGGTATCGTCAAATGACATATTAACTGGTATGGCTTTCAGCAAGTCGTCAGGCTGTAGGTATATATCAGTTGAAGGTTAATGTCAGAGGGAACTGTGATGAGCGCACAGTGAAGCAAAGTGATGATCAGAGAACAACATACTTTACACTGTTACTACAAACAGCCTACGTGATGATCAGAGAACAACATACTTTACACTGTTACTACAAACAGCCTACGTTTAACATAAAGTAAGTCTGAAATGTGCTGCTGACGTGAGAGATTACCTGATGTCCTAAACACATATTTAAGAGATTGCCATCTCGCTCTCTCTCTCTCTCTCTCTCTCTCTCTCTCTCTCTCTCTCTCTCTCTCTCTCTCTCTCTCTCTCTCTCTCTCTCTCTCTCTCTCTCTCTCTCTCTCTCCCAAATGTCGCCCTAACCGTTATTCTTTCTTTCTATCTACCGTTCCGTTATTCACCAGGTTCAGGACCACACGTTGCTGATGTAACCAAAATCAGTTACTACACATAATCGATAATCGAAGACACCTTCGAAATATCCATGGATCAGTCACTTCATGACCACAATTTTTCACATTACCCTGTCTCATATACTGAGCTGGATGTATCCATACCTATGTCTGGGACAGGAAAAAGACGGTTTCACGTCACTATCAACTTCAACTCATAGTCACACGCATTCATACACACAAAGACGCACACTCACACTCTCACAATGTCGCCATGAACCAAATATACACACATCAGTATATTCCCCTACCTGTGCCTGTGACGGGAAGCACCTGTTTCAAGTCCCCACTATCCCCACTGCTCTGTCCATGGCGGTCCGGTGTATCTTGTCCAGTGTCCTCAGCCACCCAGGGTCATGGTCTTATCCAAACAGCTCCGCCAGTCTAAACACTGAAACATACAAACAATGACTTAGTAACGCCAAAAATTCCAGGATTTTGAGCAAACAAATTAGATTTGTGGTCTTGCCGTCCTTCCTTAAGCCCGGGGAATCGAGTCAACGTGACAGTGAAAAGACCCCTGCATAAACAATCGGACTATTTGAATAGACCCGTCTATACGTGTGTGTATTACTTCACAAACGGTCAACCGACCTGTTTCACTACACCCCAATAAAATACATATATTAGGTATTTCGTTCAGGGCTAGAATAGAACCGTCTGTGATGTGTGACTTACACTAGCGATTCTGGGTGGTTTTGGAAACAGAGAAATATTTGCACGGAGATAATGTCATTGAGTTGACAGCTTTCACTCATCAACCGCCTCAAATTCATGTTTTGTATTTTGCATTCAAAGAAAAAAACTAGACAGTCGTCAAAATGAGACAGGTGCGGTAATATACCGGGCGTTGTGTTTGCTTGACGAGAGAGTTGTATCTACAAAACTGCAAAATATAGATGACCAAGCCACTTGTCGGGACGTGAACCAATAACATTTGTATCTATATGCTCGAGTATATTTTCACTTATACTTTAAGTGTGAAAAACCGACTGTGAGTGCGAATCAAATTGTGCCAATTTCTGAAATCTTTGAAGCTCAATGAGGTAATCAATATTCGAATAGTAAGTACTAAATAATGTCTTACTATTAACCTCCTCCATTTGGGGAATAAAACCCGCGTCTTCGGCGTGATGAGCGAACACTTTAACCACTAGACTACCCCACCGCCCCTGTTTTGGTTTAACGCTGCGTTCAATAATATTCCAGTTTTATGACGGCGGTCTGTAAATAATCGCGTTTGAGCCAGACAATCTAGTGATTACCATCATAAGCATTGATCTCGATCTACACAAATGGGATACGATGACATGCGTCAATCAAGCGCCAGCCCGTCCCATCAGTCGCCTCTTACGACAAGCTTAAGTTGCTGAGAACAAATTCAAAGCAGGATCTTCCCACATCAAACCGCATCTTAACTAATCTGACTGCATCGAATAATATGTTTAGATGCCAGCTATCATATTTTATCTCCTGAATTATATATCCGGAGCCGTTAAACCCATCCACTCATCCCCAAACGATGTCAAATGGTATATCCTTGAGCACAGTCTAAATCACCGACCGCAGACTAAGTCTAGAGCCATATGAAGTTATCGGCAATTATATCAAGCTTTAACTATAACCTAGATTATCTGAGTCAATGCAACACTGTCAAACTACAGAATATACAGAAACCAACAGAAAATAGGTTTTAATCAGCATTGAAGCACGAAGGGTTCGAAACTACAGTAGCCAAGCCAAGCCATGTTTTGGTCTCCAAAGATTGGTTGGTTGGTTTATTGTTTAACGCCGCTCTCAGCAATATTCGAGCGGCGGTCTATAAATAATCGAGTCTGGACCAGATAATCGACATCATGAGCATCGATCTACGCAATTGGGATACGATGACGTGTGTCAACCAAGTCAGCGAGCCTGACCACTCGATCCCGTTAGTCGCCTCTTACGACAAGCATGGGTTACTGAAGATCAATATTCTAACCCGGATCTTCACGGGTTGGTCTCCCAAGAGGTTGCCTGTTAAGAAAAGTATCCCTCGTGACATACTGGGATCAAGTCCTTTACAAACGTATTTGGTCATATGACGAAAATAAATGTCATATCTACTCTGCAAACCAACGTCATATCAAACATTTGCTGCAACACACATATAACAAGCCAACACTTGGTTGCATTCTTATTTGACTTTGGCCTGACGTGATATTGCTGTAATAGTGCTAAAAGCGGCGTAAAACTACACTCACTCACTGTTTGACTTCGTTCTGTATATTCATAATTCAACTTCGTGAAATTTTCATCCAATGACATCATCACACCTCTATGGTTTGGATGCTATTTTCACCTAGACAGAAACTGGCACACTTTAAAAAAATATCATCTTGTGTCATGGCCGGACATAAAATGTAATTCCCTCGTGATTAGACCCCGCGGCAGTACGGGTTGGACAACGGTGGAGAGCGTAATCAACGTTGCTCTGACCTACGCGTGTGTGTACTTACATTCTCCTAAGGTTCCATACTGCCCACAGCTATTTGAAGACAAGCGGTCTGGAAAATATCACTTGCGCCATTGCCATATTGAAAATAACACCAGTCCGAGAATATGAACTAAAAAAGGGCTTCGTGTGGCTTCGTGTTCCTAGAAAATGTCGTGTTGTGTAGGTTTTCATTGCTGAAAAGGTTTCATATAATCAGGACCACAAAAACACGAAAGTGTAATCTGACTTTAATACGGACACACAAGATTCCATTATATAGGGATAAAAACCTAATACCATCGTATTTGGACCTGACTTCGCAGAGGAGAACCTGTTATTTGTCTTGTAATATAATGGACGTGTCTGCCACCTATGACCACCAGATGCAGATTCAATCTGAAGGAGAATGCCCATCGGTTCTCACTGGGAGGACATATAACGTCTACAAGCAACGACAGCATCACCGAATCTCCATCCCACTCTCAGTCTGATACCTCGCAGGCTGACTGGATCCCGTAATATGAGTTGACATATGGGATCACTGGTCTAGATCATCAGATCCCCTCGACACAATCTCGCAAACTACTTGAGATATGTCTCCTTTATCAATAACCAAACAATACACTTCAATATTAGTCTACACGGTGGCCATCGGAAGAATCATATTTCGTTCATTTATCGTGAACCGCCCCTATATTGTAAAAGCACATTCAGGGGCTTATCTGACCATCGGGTACCTTGGGCCCCAATAGGTCATGATTTAACACCCACACCTTCCACCCCCCGGATACCACACGCGCTACCCTAACTGTCATCCTTCTCATTGCCGACCCACAAAGTTTCATCTAAACAGGCACCTCTCATTACACAGATCCCGTAGGTCTTAAAGGAAGGAGTTGACCAAGGGTCCAAAGCGTATTCCTTCTGGACAAAGTTGCCACATTACCTCCCCCAATGCAACCAGGCCATGCCATCAGTGTCACGATGTTCAGATCATATTACTGACTCAGCGGGGGCCTACTAAGGGGACAGTTACCATTGTCCAACTCGCCAGTGACCATCAATGATGGACATGACCCAGTCAGGACCAAACAAAGAGATCAATACTGGACGTGTGATGGACTTGGGCAAAGGGATCGACGGTCACACTGATTTAATAGGATCTTTGTCATCGTTGGTTAGGCTGGCATCAGGGGTGGGAGAAACCCATTAAAAGAACAATGACACGTTTCGCTTTTTTCTCAGCCGCAAGATCCGTTCCCCATAAGAATAATGCTGAAATTTATACATCTTTTTGAAAAGGAAAAAATGAAACGAATATTTACAATCAGTGAGACATAGCTATATGATGTTTACCATGGCCAAATCAACTGATTTGTTTGGTGATTGCTCTCAAACGTTTGGCTATTGTTTCAGAGACGAGTTATCAGCGACCTTTACTGCTGCATCTGAGATGATATTGAGTGATGAGATGAGAATGCCAACGTTCTCCAGACACCAAGAGTACTCTGCAGTTGAGAGTACTAATCACCCATCACTTCCCATTTAGTCCAGTGACACAGTAACAGAACCATAATGATTATATGCATTAACGTCAGCATTGTTCACTATATCCTACTCCGCGAAAATTTATTACAACAATAATTTAGGATGTGATTGAATAGCTTGACGTTTATGATGCCCCATCTTATCTGAAAACAACAATGTAGTGTCTGTGTTTTACCAACAGCATAGTAACACGTAAACGTTTTTGTATAGCCTGACTGTTCCAACAACTGCCACAACAAAAATCTTAAATCGGACCTTTCAGATAACTTTCAATGTTTTGTGTTTCGTCTCATGGTGTATCTCTCATTGGCGGATCCAAAAGAGCGGGGGGTGGAGGTGTTTGACCTCGCTGCCCTTTTGAAAATGATTAAAGACCACATTGAAGTTATTGTTTTGCATTGGCGGAGCCAAGATCAGGGGGTGGGGGTGGTGGTGGTTCAGGGGGTTCACACCCCATCCCCACCCTCCTTGAACATTCCTGGATCCGCCTATGTCTCTAATATATGGTAAAACAAATATGAAAGTATCGTATTCATTATCGTAGCCTGTCGTGTGCATAGATATCGAATGTTAAACGAGACGCAACGCAAGCATAACCAATAACCAGCCAGGACTTCACTGTAATGCGTAGCGCATTCAATGAATTTTTGGTCCAGGGAACAAGACTTGAGAAGAATCTACGTCCACCCAAATAATGACGTCACAAACATAGGTGAAAGACAATATCCGAGGATGTTACGTCCAAACTAATTATTAGACGAAATATTTCTTATCTAGAAGGTATTTAAAATATACTCAACAAAATATATTTTGAATGATTTCTTATACAATTGTGTGCTCATTCTTCAAAACAACAAAACAAACCTCAAAATATCAACGATCACTAGCTATATTTTGTTCATTAAAGAACTAATTTGACGTTTGATCACATTTCGAACGACTGTAGAAATAGTGTAGTAGACTTAACTGTACAACAAACATCGTCTCAAGTGTCATAATATTGCCCGTTTTTCTAACTGAACACATGTGCTTATGTTTACATAATGTAATATCATAACGCGAAAGTGTAGT
Organism: Haliotis rubra; assembly: GCF_003918875.1. NCBI lineage: Eukaryota > Metazoa > Mollusca > Gastropoda > Lepetellida > Haliotidae > Haliotis > Haliotis rubra. The sequence goes on along the minus strand of NW_025766070.1, from coordinate 1,227,226 downwards.
ATAAGTGTTCTTCGCACATCCAACATTTCATGCTTTATGAAGGACCTAATGAGGTATATAATGTCCCTACGAGGGCAACGGGAGTCAGCGTTATCTCGCGAGAGTTAGACGTATTGTGGAAAAACGACCCTCTTACATTCTCAATTGCTTCTTTCGTTAAATCACGTCTGTTATTTCATTAGTTAGCGTTATACGGTGTACGCTCCGTTAATCCAGCCCCGATTGCTGGAGATAATAACGTCTTTAAAAAAAATCAATGACAAAGCCCAGTTCTGCAGCTGGGTTGAGATGACCACGTGACATTGATGACGTCATCACCTTCAACTCCTCGAAAATAACGTGCCAAATGAGACTTCGGTATCTTAATCGACTCAATTTGTATTTAATCATAATTGCAGACCGCCTTTCGAACATATTTCATCTTAAGTGGGAAAAGACACATCGTATTAAATATTAGAATGCATAACACTGGCGCCATTTTTGCCAAATGCTCGTACCTAGTGACCTAGTTCGGGAGAATGATGGACCACGTGCAGGAGGATGATTTTTTTCTGGCCTTTTCTGATGCAGTTCATTAAAAACCGGTACTGTTACAGTCATGTCAACATGTGCAGAACCATGACCAGGTTGTTAACTTGTCTATTAATGCAAAATCACGGCAGTGGAATAAAATGACGTCATCAAGGTTGCAAAAAAAATAAACAAGTAAACATAACCTGTGAATATGTGTATTGTTCCCAGACAACGCCTTCACACATCGTGACCAACCCGATTTATCATCCTAATTAGCGAAGATTTACGTCTTTTCCCATGCAAATCCATTAAAGCTAATTTTCTAATCCATTCCGTCGTGTTATCGGTTTAAGATGTGATCTACCTTAAGCCTATAATCTTATATTCTATTATCATGTGTTGTTTCCTCAGGGTATATCTTGTTGCTGAGATTTGGCATTTTTTCACACTTTCGATGCTATGGCCAATCAAAGATGAAAATTATGTCACGTGTTGCCCGTATAGTTGATGCCCTAGTGCCCAGGGCGACTGCGCAGCTGATACATCATGCCAGTCCAACGAATCCGGTTCTTTACACCACCGGAGGATATATTGGTTTGACGTCTCCCGGTATATTATGATTATTAAGTGGATCAACATGCCAGGCGGTATTTTCCATGACGAATGTACGTACATACCAGGTCCGATCTAGGTGACGAAACCCTTCAACGGTCAAGAGAGAAAATAGTGAAAACAGTCGGATGGGTGGTCGATGTTGTGAGTGAGTGAGTCGTTTCACGCAACCGTCAGCAATACATCACGAGGAATGAAATTATTATGTCTGACGGGAGGTTGATATCATAAGCAAAGACTCACGCCGTCGGGATTCGATGACACACGTCAAACAAGGTCACACATAGTTTCAACCAGGTCTAATATTAAGTCTTATAGTTAACTTGGAATATACTCCTGCATCATGTGACAGGATTTTTTTCAATAAAAAGCTAAGGAAGTCTAGATAGATGTAAATCATGTCTAATACCCTTGATTCCACAGCGGAGGACATACGGTTCTATAAAAAATAACATTTATCTCAAATACATGTTTTCATTGACTTAGTGTAGATAGCTAACAGATTGGTCATAGAGACCTGAAACAAATGTGTCTAATACACATAGCATAAGTCTATAATATGTTAGAAGTCTTGAATAGAGCGCGCTCCTTTCTATTAAACTTTATTAAGATAATCTAAAAATGTGTTTTTCTGTGAAGATATGTTAATTTCAGAGACTATAACTGGGTAAAGAGACCTACTCTGTCACAGAGAAATTAAAAAAAACTTCTTAGTAGACTAAAAGACTGTTTTCAGGACATGACCATTGCTAGGACATGCAGGAACTTATTACGCTCCAAAACAAGAAATATTTTCGATGTTAAAATTATCTCCATTTTCGTGCATTTTGAGCACATTGTGAATAGCATTCATAGCTTTCGAAGAAGATATCGTTCTTTCAAAATGTAAAGGTAACTTTCAACTTGATGCTATCGTGAGTTATCGTGATCTAAATAGTGTCACTGGAGCGGGTGACCCTCAGAGCTCTAGATGTGATAGGTTTCAGGAAGTGTCTTCGGCTATAGCCACGAGCACCTTGATAAGAAGACAGAAAAAGACAAGAATAGCCCTGTTTTGGAAGGTAATGTATAATTATCATTTGAGTCGAGCTCTCTTTATAAACCGAGCAGAAAAGATCAAATATGCCGAATTTCGAGATAGATAGAAGTTTGAATTCACTTTAGATGAAATATTGAAGCAAGTAGAAAAATGACTGTCGATCACGTGATATCGCAATCCTAACTCATGTGAAATTTAGAAATGACCATGTGTGTGACCATGAGTTTTATTAACCACCAAACACTGATTTATGGGTACATTGTAGGTACAAAGAAGTTACGATATTAGAAGACAGTGTCGGTATGAATTATGCCAGGGACAAGTAACTACATCCTAGATGATGAATTGTGTTTGTTGAGTTTGACCAGAATATTATTGTTGCTATAATTATCACATCGTCATCAAAACTGTTGTTATAATATGACATTCAGGCCCAGCCATGATTAAAAACCAAACCACACCACACCACATTACTCCACTCACGCCACGCCACGCCACGCCACGCCACCCCACGCCACGCCACATCACACCACACAGCACAATACCAGCACAAAAAGACCTTGAGCCCGATAATCAGCCCATAACTGACCATTTTCTTCCACCAATCATTCCACGTATTGACGTTAACATAAAATGCACCTTGCACCCAATGCCGTCAAGATTCAATCAGAAGTTACACAAACTCCCAACGTATTCAGTGTCTATCACACCTGTAATTAAGCACCATGGACACCCAGTCCGTATTTTACACTCAACACACCTCTCTCAATTACAACGAGGGGTGATCACGCTGCCCCATGCACACCTTGCACCTAATACCATCTGGATAACATCTGAAGACGCGGGTATTAATACCGCTGTACTGTGTCCCTTCAACAAAGACCATCAGTCTCATCTCGGGCGAACCTTTCTTTATCTCACAGTGTATGTCGTCGGCTCCCAAACCACGGTGACTATAATCAACGGTACAATTGCTACCATTACTGTAACCGACCTCATCTTTCGACGTACACATGTGATAAGACGTTTTTGTTCTTAATGGACTGGACCTCCATATACTGCTATTATTGCATTAGGGAAAACGATACCGTTCGAAGATAAGCAACAATTAAGTAAGATTTTCGCGAAAAGGGTAGAGAGTAAGTGAGTGAATGTGGTTTTAAGCCGTCGTTTACATATATTCACCACATCACGGTGGGGGACACCAGAAATTGGCTTCACACGCCGTAAGCTTGTGGGGAATCGAACCCGGCCATTCGACGCGACGAGCGACCGCTTTAACCATTAGGCTGCACACCGCTCACAGTAATGAAAGAAGTTAAAGATCGTTGTTTAAGCCTCTCAGCTGGTTTGCTGGATCCAGATTCGGACGACAATGACATTCTTAAATAGTGCTGAATACAATCACTAACTCACTCACTCCCTAGCTCACTTACTCACCACACCAACACTCAAATACATAATATTATCTCAATGCTATGCAGCGTTCTCACACTTTGTCCCTACAAATCTAAATGGAATTCAACCGATGGTGAGATAAATTCGCTGGGCATCAGTGCAGTAATTAATCAACACAACCACTAAATCCACACTTCCTCAGCAAACTACACTCTTTCAAATGCGTTTTTCTAGCGTTCACCTATGCCCCGTGCTCGTGCGCTGTTGAGAGGTCGTTCTAACAGGGTGCCTTCTTTTCCATTAAGCCCATAACGGGACAGATTTAACGCAAAGGACAGTTGTAAATGGGCGTCTCGTAGTAACAGCTGGGGAGGCTAATTGAACACTTCACGCGTTGTTTGTAGTGTCAAAGCTTCTGACCTTCTTTCAATGTGTAAAATACAAACAAAACAAGAAGCGCTTACTGTCAACATCGTAGATATTGACGCGCACGCAGGCCCGCATTGCACGTTAATCACCGCGCACGTGGAATGGGCGTTACGTTCGTTCAGACCCCGAACTCTTTCTTAACATTTTTCAAATATTCAGAATGTTTACAAAACAAACCAAATTCTCGAGATCTTTAGCCCGAATTCTTAGCTATGTGTATTTAACTGGAATCATTCTTCTTAATTAGGGAGGAATTTCAAACATGTCAAGTATGTGTAAAATAAATGGGGTGTTAGCGATCTCATTTTGTAGACGTTACATCGTATTACAAAATACTCACACGCAACTGCCTGGTCGATAAAAGGTGAGATTTCAAAAACTATGTTTGATTTTTTAAACAACAAAACCTGTTTGAAGACAACTTGTTTCCATGACATCCCAGATATGAATTACGTTCTTGATAGACAGCTGGATTAAAGAGGGAATTAATCAATATAATTTTTGCGCATGGTTATAATATTTACAACATCCGGGCAACAGACGCACATGATTCTCGGTGGTTTAGATGATAGAGTGTCTGCCTACTGAGGGAAGGTATGTGGTTCGATCCCCAAAAGGCGTTAGAAGACTGTACTTGTTGTTACTCTTCCTCGGAATTAAAAATATAATACTCCAAGTCAGCATGTTGTGTCTTTGTGGGGTATCAATGGTAACTGCGCATCGGTCCTATCCGTCATTGAGCTCAAAATATATCTCGCTCAAGAGAGTAATGTGATTGGACGGATAATTTCAGCGCCAAGCCTTACGAGTCGGGCTCAACACGAAGCAATGATGGTGAAAAGGTCAAGGTTAGTTATCATCATAGGATGCAGATATAATACACATTATGATGGAGGGCGACACAGACATGCAGATTACATCAGAGCGTTTATGATAAAATAACTTTTGTCGTTAGTCTCAGAATGCAATACCTTTGCCATAGCTTTGATCCAATAATTTCTATCATGCACGTTTCTTGGCGCCCGTATTACAATACCCCAGTAACTGTGGCAGGTGTACATCAAGGGACGAACATGCTGGGTATATTGTATGGCATTAAGGGGAAACTGGGAGGAAGAGAATTAAAATCTTTGTACAGAGATGTTCAGGGCAATGAACAGATGAGTGGAATCAGACGTTTTATTGATTTCTCCTTCCAATTCCCATAATACGTCACGGATATGTACTCCGCTACTTCGCTGTATCGATATTTAATTTCCATTATTATGATAAAGATACGTGTTCCTTGAACATCAAAGAATATTGCTGCACTAGTGTCAGAGCACTAACACGAAGGTATCCAAAAAACACGTTGTCCAATGCTTTTGGGTAATCGAACTAAATATATTTAGATCATTTAGCCTACTGATAACACTTTAACACTTGGGCAAACACATACTCCCTATACTTACGCACTCACGAACGAATGTACGGACGAACGCACGCACGCACACAAATAGTGTCGCGAGAAGGTGCACTACAGATGATACACTTTGCACATGTATATGGTTTATATACATCATCAACAAATGCATGGCATGATGGATCTATTCAAGGGATCAGAAGGTGGGTGTTCGATCCCCTGGCCGAGTCATACCAAAATACGTTGTGCTACTCCCGGATCCTGCTTTCGGCACAAGGGAGGTAACACATGGACTAGTACCGGTCTGTCCGGTGTCAGTATACTGTGCTTGCGTGGAGTATCCATGTTAAACTGAAGCATGATATTTCAGTCGGCTAGCACTTAAACATTAAATCGGACTGTACAACCAGTCATACACTTTCTTGCACGTAGCTATGTCCGAGATGGCATTCTGAAACCGATGTTAAACCCCTTATCACCTCACCTCACCTCACCTTACACACTTGTCTCTTTAGTTCGTGTCTGAGTTCAGATGTGTGCCATTAGAATTTCCTGGTCCCAACGAGTGCGTTCTTTGAAATATATTTTTATTACCGGCTTAATTGTTGAAATCTAACATAATTTAAGGGTGCTCCTATCTGTGGGTTTATCCCGTCGTCTTAAGACCAGCCCGCACGCAACATTCTTTCGATTGAAGACCAATCATAATTGCACGACACACGCATAAACTAAAAAATTGTTTGATTGGCTGTTAAATGACGAAACTGACACAAATACGTGTGTTCAAAGCTTTGCAACTACCCCTAACCTAAACGAAAGCCTACATCAAAGCCATAATTTGTACAGTGCACCGATGCGACTAAAGGACTCAGACTAGATTCATTTTACCCTGCCGCTGGTGATTCCCAGACCCAAACCCTATCCTTACTTACGCCATTCATCTGCATGACATAACGTAACCAGGGGGGTCTGTTATTATCGAAGTGTGTTGGTCTGGTTCCTTGTTAGGAAGTCCTCTGTAATAGGACAAACGTCTTGATCCGAAAATGACACCTTTGTGACGTGGCCTGACAGAGCGACAATAGAAAAACGACTGTTAATTTTCTTGGGTTGGGTAATGGTTGGTGGTTAGATGAGAAATGTACATTGTTGCATGAATACTCGACAGACAGTTACAAGTATATTGACGTGGGTCTCTTATTTAATGGACTTCCTCTGACAGTTTAGGTTTTCGAAACTACTATTTCATGGTGGTCCTGGCAATAACCTGCCAGTACTTTATTCGTTGTGATTCACAGACATTGTGTAAGAAATAGCAATGGACACGCCTACAAGCTAAAACTAACAGTCTCACTGCCATGAAAACGTAACACGTCTTGCCATATCTGATCTTATATACTCTAGAAAATTGACTTTGAATGCAAATATATTTTTCAAATGAATGCGTTTTGTCCCGTGGGTAGTTTTACAGCCTTGTGTTAACTCACCAACGTCTCCTTACAATACCCTGACATATAGTCGGTCGGAATATAACGTATCAGTAACATATGAACTTTGTATGTCCATATATACTAAACTAACTTCAATAAAGATAAGTGACAAGTATGCAATGCTGATTGGAATCGGTGCACTTAGTGTTCACCGTGACGGTAAAAATGTATGACAATATAAAGATCCCTTTAACAGAAAATGTATTTTTGGATTTGGCTTGCGTTAGAATGGTTGCATATCACAAAGCATTTCGTAAATAATAGCCACTGTTCGAAAGAATTCGTAAAAAAGAAACATTTGATTTTTATTCAATCCGCTAATCGCGATTACGTTCAAAGGCTAATGATGTCATATTCTTCCATGCCGCTGTCCATCCAAATGATCAGTATCTCTGGCTGGTGGCTAAATGATGTCAACAAAGAAAGTCTGTTTAAGATGTACACAGTACACTGCCTACATCATTCTTCTGTTCACATATTGGGTTCTATGTTCCGTTGTGACAGTGCATCTTCAGAACAGGTCATTAAGGACAGTTTGATTCCAAATTCGTTCAACTAGGTCACACTAGCTTGACAGAAATTGGATACAGAATGGAAAATGGCATCCCATTGACTGTCTTCGTGACGGTATTGCATTTTGGAATTGACCTGAAGAACATTAAGGAGAGATCTATACTATCAATTGTTCGTAATGTGTTAAGCTCTGTGGTGAACCTGACAATAAGTGTGAATGACATTGCTCTTATATTCCATCAACCTCAGGCATTAAGTCTTAAAATGAAATCATCCTCCTTTATTTATGAATCCAACCTGTCTCCAGAGAGTGCTTCTTTATTCCCGGAGTCTGAGGACATACGGGGTCTAGGTTATTGTTCAATGGAGCTAAATTGTGATTGAGTGACCCAACTAGCTGTGCGTTAAAGGTTCCAGGAACGATGACTGCCTTCAGATCCAATCTACCTGACTGTTTGATTGGACTGGTTTAACACTGAGTTGTAGTTTTGTGGTCGATCCGGAGAGCGTGACGATGTAAAGTATTTGTTTGCTGTTTGACGCCGCACCCAACAATATCCCAGTAAATGACGATGGTCAGTAAATAATCGAGTGTGGACCAGGCTTTCCAGAGATCGACCTCACGAGCACCGATCTACACAATATTGGGATAAGATGACAAGAATCACCCAAGACACCGAGCCTGGCCACCGATGACGTTAGTCGCCACTTACAAACATGGTAGTCGCCACTTACAAACATGGTAGTCTCCACTTACAAACATGGTAGTCTCCACTTACAAACATGGTAGTCGCCACTTACAAACATGGTAGTCGCCACTTAAAAACATGGTAGTCTCCACTTACAAACATGATAGTCGCCACTTACAAACATGGTAGTCGCCACTTACAAACATGGTAGTCTCCACTTACAAACATGGTAGTCTCCACTTACAAACATGGTAATCGCCACTTACAAACATGGTAGTCGCCACTTACAAACATGGTAGTCGCCACTTACAAACATGGTAGTCGCCACTTACAAACATGGTAGTCGCCACTTACAAACATGGTAGTCGCCACTTACAAACATGGAAGTCTCCACTTACAAACATGGTAATCGCCACTTACAAACATGGTAGTCGCCACTTACAAACATGGTAATCGCCACTTACAAACATGGTAGTCGCGACTTACAAACATGGTAATCGCCACTTACAAACATGGTAGTCGCCACTTACAAACATGAAACTACTTAAGGGAAATTGATCTGTATCATAAATTGTAACTATGTATTGTGAAAGACGGATTGCTTGCTTTTCAATCTGGTGCTATGACATATTTTGTTTGTAAATAATCATGTAATGAATATATGTATTTTTAAATTATATTTTTCAGGAACCTCATTTGGACTTTGGACTTAAAATGTGTGTGACTGCAGACTTTGTCTCATCACTATATGGCTGGAATAATGCCGATGTGACGTAAAACTCAACTCAACAAACATGTTGTACCGTTGTCAAGCAGGACAGGAATCTGTATGGAAACGTCGCAGACACGAATAAAAGAAGTTGTTATCCATAAAATTTGTTCTATATTGTACTTCCCAACTTCTAAAATGCCACTCAAAGACGTCAACAAAGATGGTGTTGATGAAGAGCAATTCTAACAAGAATCTCACCCAACTCGTGACAGAGAGAGCTACAACTTAGACGTGAGGAACTGAATATTCTTTCCACCTTCAGCTTTATAATACGCACACCATTCCAACGTCGACTGACGTTTCGAATAATTAAACAGTGACAATGTAATATGAAGTCCAGCATCCAGCCAGGAGACACCATATTCGCCATATTCGTCACTACATATAGTGACCGTATCCACCAACCTTGGACCATTCAGACCCGTGAAGATCCGAGTTAGAATAGATCTTCGGTAACCCATGCTTGTTGTAAGAGACGACTAACAAGATAGGGTGGTCAGGCTCGCTGACTTGGTTGACACATGTCACCTTATCCCAATTGCGTAGAGCGATGCTCATGCTGTTGAGCATTGGGTTTTCTGGTCGAGACTCGATTATGTACAAACCGCCGCCATAAAGCTGGAATATTGCTGAGTGCGGCGTAAAATGAAACTCACTCACCCACTTGACCATTCAGTTGACCCATATACCCTGACACAACAATACGCCAAAATGAGCTGAAAGTTTAAATGTATCGGCCATAGTGCAGCTATATGGGATTCATTGAGTGAGCGAGTATAGATTTTACAATATTCCATCAATCCAGCGGGGGACACAGGAAATAAGCTTCACACATAATATCCACGCAGGGAGTAGACCACAGGTCTTGGAGTGACAGGTGAACGCTTTAACCACTAGGCCATCTTACAAATCCGGGATTCGTTGAATTAAAAATCCTAACCTATCACGTCCGTTAAGCAAAGTGACACGTGAGTCATGCCGCTCACACTGTGACACCATTACTTAGTTAATCCCACAAATCATTTTCATTACTGTCATGCATCCCCTCTTCCAAAACACAAACCCTGTGTTCCATTATCGACCATGGATAACTGTTTCAGTATTGAGTTATAATTACGAACATTAGACTGCTTCGTTCTCTTACAGATGGTCTCCCAACATCGATTGCATTTCAACACTCGTGCTCCTCTGTCTACCAGCAGACGTCGCAGCGACTGACTCCTGTGCCTCAACAATACACTGGACACTACCAGCACTGAGTCCGTTTCCTGGTGAATCGAAAGATCTCTGCACGGTGTTGCATAACGCCGTAAACCTCTTCTCATTACGACCCAGATAGTCTCTGATATTGCCTAGCTGCACTTCCAGGCCCTACAAGCAACCCTTCCGGCCCGAGATTACCGAAGATTTTTCTATCAAATGTGTCCATTGGAACATGGAGGGCAGACGACTCCATAAATCTCTCGACACTCACTTGCGAGGAAAAAGCAGGGAGCTTTGAGTAATTTCAGACAGAGAAGGATTATTGAGACAATTTAAAGCATCCTGCTGTCCTGATATAGAAGTCTTAATGTAGGCCCGTGTCTCCAGGTTAATGCGCGCTGTAACGATCTAATGAGCGCTGTGGACAATAAGTCCAATGTGTAAGAGGGTCCATCTTGCCGATAAGACAACGTAGAGCTTGAGACATGAGTGTGCTTGGATTAATGGAACCATGCTACCATCAGAGCGGATTAGAGAGGGAAGAGGCACTTTTACTATGCCTCATGGAATTCGGGTGACCCGGTTCTGTTTTCAACGTTACCTTGGACTTGGCACTGTCTGACTCATTTACTGAGGCTTCATTTGTAATAATGAAAACGTTGCTGCCATAAAATCGATGCTAAGTCGATGTCCGCTTGTCTTGGGTGACCAAATGATTAAAATGTGACTTACCGATGCATATTCCACTCTGAGTCATGATCTGGTGATCGTTATCATCTCAACTGATCCTTTTAATCAGTGCTTCCAACTAATCTTTTAGTACCTGCAATTTGAAGACTTTTCTCCGTAGAACTCCTTCCAGATATCACTGACTAATAACACAGTGGGATAATCTGCGTTGGGTTAAATATTATTTTTGCCTGACACCCCTTTATTACATTGGTGAACTTTTTCCGAAATTACGAAAGTCGACATATGGATGGACAGCTTGACATTTTCGGAAGCGCTTGTGACTTTTATTCCTGATAATAAGTCATCAACTGTCTGACATGGGAGGACACTTGTTCCAGAAGTACCTGCTAACCTAATTAGACCCACTACAGGCTTGACTGTCGCCATACTTACAGGGCGCTCTGTCGTAGAGGGATCAAGGGTTAAACAATGACGATTGGTCATCTGGTGGAAAAAACAATTGAATACACGACCAATTGCCAGCGCCACGTGTCAGTGTTTTGGAGTCTGTCCTTGCCTCGTGGCTTTGTCTGTTTGAGCTGACTGGTCAGTACTCCTCAAGATGTCGACAAGGAACTAGCTGCGGCAGCTGAGGCCTGATTGTGTGAGGATATGACGCTGCATTGTCTTATGAGCAAATCAAGCTTGATTGCTATTGTATTGACACAATTGATAAACAGGCCCTGTGACAGGGACACATAAAAGAGCCAAGTCTCCATCTCAGACACCACGTCAGGCCAAGACGAGACAACCCTCAGTGGACCCCGACTTGATTGATCATCCCCACTGACCCCTAACAACATCCCAACCTGTATGCAAATACTTCCCCTTCTATTGAAACCCTGTCATCTTCGCCACGACACCCGCTTAAACCAGAAGAAACTGATTTGATTTTGTTCATTCATTCGTCTGTGAGTGAATATGAGACCTGGTCTCGCGAGACGTCACCCAAGATGGCCGAACCATTTCAGGCAACGTTCTGCAGACTCAGCTGTCATTCACTGAATATTCACCATCAACTTCAACAATAGGTGACTGGGGCAAGTATGCGTAAGGGTCAACCGTAACTAGCGATAAATCGAGTCCAAATGAATTAGAACAATGACGAATTGTATCTTCATCCTTTTGTCGTCTGCCACTCACGACTATTTCCCGCCAAAATCACCACAGCAGAGCAAATCATCTTACTATTATTAATATGTTAATGGTTACAGAAGTTAGATACAGTATTGATAATAGCTATATTTCGCGGTTTCAAGCTCAATCGTGCTCACAGCTTAGACACACACCAGTGCCGTATGTGAAAATGGATGTGGCAGTAAGCGAATTATGTTGAGTGCCTCCCGTATTTCAGTTATACGAAACTGGGAAACTGTCCCCTTTCCGGATAACCAGTTACTGTCTCGGTCACAAGTCTTGGCTTAAAGAAAATAGTGGTGTAAATGACCGGATACCAAACGCAGACAGCGAAAATAATTCATTCGTCCATGACTGAATATGACTTCAGAGAAAAGGGGTCATTCCTAACAAACGCGAATTAATAAACTACATGAAAATTATGAAAAAGAATGTTACAAATCACCATATTTTGGTCATCCATTCTATAACTTAACCCGAACTGAAATAATGGAATTTCACTGAAATCGTTATTACAAACGGGTAGGGGCAGCCCTGAGCTTAAATCGTCAACTCGTCACATCACAGACCCCGGCTCGATTTCCAATATGAAACACCCCTGATAGCAATGTTCGTTGGGCCAACACTGGCCAACGTAGGCCAAATGATGGCCAATGTTGGTCCAACATTGGCCCAACGGACATTGCTATCTGGGACCCATCAACGCGTCGTGATCGTCCTGGAAATGGCTAAATGACGTCAAACCATAATCATTCAAATAGGTCATTACAATTTTTGCGACGTATCTCAAACAAAGGAAGTTGACTTCCCCATTTACTCCACGTCTTCATTCAAACTATATTTGGTCTGCACGATAATATTAGATGTGTACCAAAGAACACAAAATATACAAGCGCACGTTAACACTCATTCAAAGCCTCACCATATTCCACCACCTAATTACTATAAGACTAATATAGAACTTTGTCATCTATGTTTACATTCCTTCTGGGAGTAATGCAGAACAAGATGGTACATTCCTGTGTAGTCTCGTCTTGCGTCACATGACAGATTGGATGTTTTGTACACACAATAACGGAGGATAATAACGACACGATGTTTGCCGGAAACACATATACCGCAGTCATTGTGTTTACCTACTAAGCTGAGCACCCTCTTGGCAAAACCCACACTGCCCACGCATCTCTGCCGTCACTGAGACAGTACAGTTACGTTGTGGCTGTTCACTCTCCACTGTAACTGCCTAGACTTGCACAAGTCTCTAAGGTAATAATTGATAATTTAAACAATAATTTCTAAAAAACATAAATATACATCTAACAGACTGGTGTACTGTCAACTTATTTAGACTTGTCTCTTTAAAGGATAGAATTGCTTTACATCCATGGGCTTAGCCTTCAGTACAGCCTTGGAGCTAGGCTAGTAACTGCCCTACACGTAGTATTAGTGGGTGGAATGAAATTTAAATGCGAGATCGCATGAGACATCAGTTTCTCTTCCACTGGAAGGTAAATGTTTGGTTGGGGAACAAAAACGTTGTATTTGTATTCACGTGATATTGATACCTACGTAAATAACAGAACGCCCCTCTTCTGTAGGTCCCACCGGTCCGGGTCTTGTGTGACCCCTCTTGTACTGTGAATCACACACGTGACGTATTATAAGATTCCAGTTCATGTTCAAAGGAGCAGAGTAAATGGGAATGCCGTGAATTACATTTTGCATCTAATTTTGTCTGTTGCGTTTCATTGCACTCAGATTTCAAATTGCCACATTGTCGTAGTACTGACGGCGACAGATAGTGTGAACGAACACTGGTGAAGTCACACTGAATAAATCGACCTAGTCTGTCATACAGACCCCGAAACAAAGATATCCAGTACAGCCCCTGCAAGTCTAGAATGTGTGGTAAGTCTAGATTACAACAATTTCAGAAAATGAAGAAAGTATCTAGGCTAATTTTTATCATATTTAAAAAAAATACTTTTTATAATCATGTAGGAATCGAATTTTCTGTAAACTATGTTCATTTCAGAGACTTGATGTTAGTCTAGAATCGACCTTGTAATGATATTTGACGCCAAGGTGCCATGCAGGACAACCCCGCCAAGGTAGTCGAAACGTCCGTGCTCATTTAGTTAAGGCACAATGTCGTGAAAGCTGACAGCTCTCCACCGATAGTTGATAACACCACGATGCTATACTTCATGCCACATCGCTATGTCAGTTGATGACACAAGACAGTAAGTGATAACACGGTGATATATTGGTTCACGTCACCATACCATGAACATTAATGGCACCACAGCCTGATAGGTGATAACACCATGGTAATATAGTTGTTGCCACCATACCATGAATGTCGATGGCACCACAACATGCTATATGATAACACCATAGTTAATACCAACATAGGGTGAATGTTGATGACAGCACAACATGCTATATGATAACACTATAGTTAATACCAACATAGGGTGAATGTTGATGACAGCACAACATGCTATATAATAACACCATAGTTAATACCAACATAGGATGAATGCTGATGACATCACAACATGCTATATGATAACACCATAGTTAATACCAACATAGGGTGAATGTTGATGACATCACAACATGCTATATGATAACACTATAGTTAATACCAACATAGGATGAATGCTGATGACAGCACAACATGCTACATGATAACACTATAGTTAATACCAACATAGGGTGAATGCTGATGACAGCACAACATGCTATATGATAACACTATAGTTAATACCAACATAGGGTGAATACTGATGACAGCACAACATGCTATATGATAACACCCTTGTTAAGACCAACATGGGGTGAATGTTGATGACAGCACAACATGCTATATGATAACACCATAGTCAATACCAACATAGGATGAATGTTGATGACAGCACAACATGCTATATGATAACACTATAGTTAATACCAACATAGGGTGAATGTTGATGACAGCACAACATGCTATATGATAACACTATAGTTAATACCAACATAGGGTGAATGTTGATGACAGCACAACATGCTATATGATAACACCATAGTTAATACCAACATAGGGTGAATGTTGATGACAGCACAACATGCTATATGATAACATCATAGTTAATTCCAACATAGGGTGAATGCTGATAACAGCACAACATGCTATATGATAACACTATAGTTAATACCAACATAGGGTGAATGCTGATAACACCACAATATGCTATATGATAACACCATAGTTAATACCAACATAGGGTGAATGCTGATGACAGCACAACATGCTATATGATAACACTATAGTGAATACCAACATAGGATGAATGCTGATGACACCACAACATGCTATAAGATAACACTATAGTTAATACCAACATAGGATAAATGTTGATGACAGCACAACATGCTATATGATAACACCATAGTTAATACCAACATAGGGTGAATGCTGATGACAGCACAACATGCTATATGATAACACTATAGTTAATACCAACATTGGGTGAATGTTGATGACAGCACAACATGCTATATGATAACACCATAGTTAATACCAACATAGGATGAATGCTGATGACATCACAACATGCTATATGATAACACTATAGTTAATACCAACATAGGGTGAATGCTGATGACATCACAACATGCTACATGATAACACTATAGTTAATACCAACATAGGATGAATGCTGATGACATCACAACATGCTATATGATAACACCATAGTTAATACCAACATAGGATGAATGCTGATGACAGCACAACATGCTATATGATAACACTATAGTTAATACCAACATAGGGTGAATGTTGATGACAGCACAACATGTTATATGATAACACTTTAGTTAATACCAACATAGGATGAATGCTGATGACATCACAACATGCTATATGATAACACCATAGTTAATACCAACATAGGATGAATGCTGATGACAGCACAACATGCTATATGATAACACTATAGTTAATACCAACATAGGGTGAATGTTGATGACAGCACAACATGCTTTATGATAACACCACAGTTAATGTTAGCACACGGTGAAAGCTAACGACAGTACAGCATGATAACACCATGATGCTCGAGATAATGACACCATGCTTTTGCTGATAACAGCAATTGACTCCAATTGACAGCTGATAACACATGAATATATTATATATTTGATAACTCTCCAGCATGACATTTCATAACAACATGCTGTTATATTTCCATGCCACAATACCATGACACCTGACAACAACACGACATCATGAACGTTGATGATAATTCAAACTGTTCAATAAGCATGTGCTTGTCGCAATTTCGAACCCCAGGTACAAGTATATTGAAATAAATAACCCGCCCTTCCAAAAAGACTTCTACGTAAAGTCACTGCAAAAAGTCCAGCTATTAGTCTTTCTTGCATTGTCTGATACCGTACACGAATACTATCACGGAAGCCAGTTTGTGGTACAGGCCATTCCTTGCTTTGATTAATAACTACCATACAGAGACCAAAATTATATTTGCTCAAATTTCGTGAAGGATTTCCATTAGTAATATGAAAGAGAACGAATCTCTGCGCTCTCATAACTAAGTCAGTGTGTCGACTGAACATTTGGCAAAAGAGACTTGTGGTTGATGAATTGTACACTGGGCAAAACAAGCACATCTGCATGCAAGCATAAACGTTTCCTAATCAAACAAAATCCTGGCAAGGAGACTCCCATGATTAGCTAATCACTATTTATCATTGTTATTTACGAGCAGTTACGGGACTTTTTCCGCCCCCTATCTTGACCTGCGGGAACGAGGCTTACCATGTGACGTGTGCACGTGCAGCCGGCAGCCAATCAGTGTTCAGAGTTGGCAGATGGCCGTGATCACTTCCTGTAAACGGGGTGATTTTTGATGTCTTTAAACTTGTGCACAACAAAGCCATGATTGCTAATGAACCGAATTACCATTGATCTATCAGTGCAAAACTAACATAGTTTCCGTGTAGAAACCAGTGTCTTTGTTTGACAGACACCACTACACACATAATTCAAGTGACGACTGTCAGTGGCCATTGGCAGCCCTACGAACACTGTCCAACGGCTCACCACTACCAATAATTCTGAAGAGGTTAATTAATTAGTTCTTTTCTTGGACTAATAACTGGGGTTCTAGTCACTTTTGCTTTCTTGCATCATCCCTGACAATTTGACAATCAGACACTGATAATTACTGATCTAAAGCAGTGATTCTGGTATCGGATCTACACGATTCTAATGAAATCCCGTCAGGTGATGCTTGATGACTTCATCGAGAGTCTTTGTTGTTTATTGGAAATGTACTTGAAACTTGATCATGTGTTACAGTGGTATTGACAAGTGGATGAATTAATACAAACTGTGTAAATAGCTTTTAATCTACCCCATGTGTTACTATCGATTTAGATGTCAAGATCGTGTGACTGATAGCTATAGATCTCGATATTTGATATCGACACCTTTTAACACAGCCTTAAAAGCGTTGTCGGTCTTGTAAACATTTTCAAAGAGCAATAACAGCTAAAATAAGCATCTAGTGGGGGAAGGGGGAGGCGTGTTGTAATAAACCTTTACAGTTAAACCTCATGATTGCTTTTAAGTGAAACTTGTTGTTTACTGCACATGACACATTCTCCCTTCGGTTTCCATGACATGTGATGTGTTAGTTAAATTTAAAAAGACTTTAGAAAGACATCGATAGTCACACAACTTGTACTGGAAATCATTTAACTGTTTCATAATAGATTTGCAGTTCGAACTGTGCCCAGCTAACTAGTCATGTAGATATAACCAACGGATTGGATTATCATTAACAAACAGGCTGTTGACATGAAATTTAATCCAAGTGTGTTAAGTGTTTGACGCTGTACCCCAAAACACTGCAGCTGTTTGACGGCACCCTGTAAGGAAACCGAGTCTGAAGATCCTGTGATCCCGTGGTCGATATTGTGAGCAACGATGTACCCGTCGGGATGCGATACCACGAACTCAACCAATTCATCAAGCCTCCCTAGTGATTTTACGGCGGGGGACATCAGAGATGGGCTAAACACATTGTACCTATGTGTGGAATCAATTCCGGGTCTTCAGCGTGACGTCGCCGCTTTAGACCAACATCGAATGTAAATGGAGTGAAAGACTAACCCAGCATTGCCAAGTGCTTATTCTAATAATCACACAGCTAAATTTCCTTGTTAACTTCGGATCCTTTGAGTTACAACTGCTGAAGATGAAGATGACGCTAGCCTTATTGCTTGAAACATTGCGGGGATTCCTAGTGTGTTATTAATGAACCAAAACATCCAATCGCACAAGAATTTCAACGAATGTAAAAATAGAAGCAAAAAACTCCGAAATCAATAACTTACTTAAAAAAACACTTTCTTACAAAGACTCAAGAGAATTTCAGCTGCGTCGATTGAGAACTCGTGAATGAGTTGAGAGATCTGCGTGTCTTCCTTTCAACAAGAATATTTGTTATTAAATGCTGAAAAAATAAAACATATATGGAATATATCCATGAACACTGAATACTTGGGCAGCAAAAATCAATATGAAATCATAAAGAGTATTAAAATATATTCTTGAAGATTCTTTCAAGACGAATCAACGCCCGTGGGTAAAGGTTACTTGTTTTGTCATGCATGCAAAAACTATTCGTCATTGTCAAGTGTGTTAAGCATGCTTGTTATCATATGTTCGGGGTTTTATACACGAACGCCCTCAATTGAAATCTTGGCCATGGCAGCAAAAAATGTCCTATAGACATGCTATTTTCAGCATAACGTGATTCTTTCAACACCGTGAAGAAATTCCGCTACAGGCGTTTAAATGTTGTTTACGTGGTGTCTCCAAGTCTCTTGGGTGATGGAATTTGGTAGTTTGACTGGCCATGGGGTGAATTCGGTAACGTCTCTGGGGTCCTAAGCACTTTGTAGCACATTGAGGTTTGACCTCCGTCCTTGAAGTTAAGCTTTCATAATCCTGAGGCCTTAGGACGTCACAAGGGGGATAATCGGGGGTTCGCGTACCGCTAAAAACGGATGGAAGACGTCCCCGCATTAATTACACGGCCTTCCTTATGGCGTTCGGAGAGAAAGTGAGATTAAAGAAACAATTCTAAAAGGATAGAGAAAGAATTTGTCTTGCTTCGTGTTAATGACAATTTACGGGTTTGGGTGAAATTTTGGTTCTGCTTTCGGCCATAACACTGGTTCCATCGCCTTGCTCACCATTTGACATGACAGGCATCTGTCAAGAGGCTATTGACCGGCTTTTTGCATCATGAGATCTTTATGATTTTGAGAGAAACCATTGAAAGCGGATTAGAGGTGAACCTTCAGGTCACTGGAGGTCAACGACGATGTCTTGTTACGATCTCTTTGTTCGTACTTAAGATAAACGAAACATTTGAAACAATATGTATATATAGTTAGCCAATCTGAAGCTAAATTCTGATGTTATAAAGGAATATTCACCAATTCACATTATGTTTCAGATTTATCTCCACTCTATCACTTTTTCTTTTAAATGTACAAATATATTCTAATCTATAACCAGATTCATCGTATGCAATCAAGACATTCAATTTGTTCTTGTCTAAACTAATGACCTTTCTGAAAATTCAGATTTTCAATAAACCCCACGAACTGCAAAATCTCAACAAACTGTAAACAATAGAACCAGTGTCTGGCAAATACAAATAAAACCACAACCACATCGCGTCTAATCCACAAGCCAATTAGTCTGCACATTAACTCAATCCAACCCATCTATAACACCAATAATAGAACAAATGAATTCCTGTCAAACAACATCTGTTCTCGGTAATGCTCTGCTAACTAGCTAGCAAGTACTTTAACATTCCGAGAACCAGTTCAATAAAAGTAATGATCTACATATGTACACTAGGGCTGGTAACAAAACCGAATCTATACTGACAGCACGTCATCAATGCTATGACACATCAGTATTGTCCATAAACAGTCAGCGGACTCCACAAACAGAGTCCATCTGCAAGCTGTTGTTTCTTACTGTTCTATCAATACTACAAGGTGCCGCTGCCCCAGCCGGACAAAGCTACCATATGTGTAGAGCGACAGGAAAAGAATATCGAATGCTGGGCTGATGACTCTAATTAGTATTCAAGGAGCCATCACTCTTAGCTTCTCATTGTGACCATGACAAGTCTTGAGCCTTGCGGAACCATCGGTCAAGAAAAACATGGATATGGTGCCCGTCTTTGTCCAGATGCACGGTCAGTAGTAAGCCGACTGGAAGTGTGCGATAATAACCCCTATTTCAGAAACCGTCCTCTAAGCTGTTTTGGGCCTTTAATGTGATTAATGTTTTATAATCCTGCTTTTTATTGCTTTCGATCCAATATAAATCAGTGATTGGACTGATTTGTGAGACCGTTGCAAAATGTGCCTAATTTGTTTCGGCGTTGGTTTTGGTTCCTGCTTGGAAATCGCCAAAAGATACGGAAAATGAGTCAGCAAAAAGTCATAAAAGTAGCCACGGAATATGTCTCCGATGTGTCGTTCAAAACTAATGTCGGTTCATCAAAGGGTTTTCATTTAAAAGGGTTGTCCTTTATGGTCCTCCATACACATTTTACACTTCTTCAAAACTGTATTATATTCCCCTATAACTTCCTTAAAGCTAACTTAGTAATTGACTAAACCGTGATTCACCACTACCACCTCCCAAGGGACCTGTGGAAAGGAAATAAAATGCACTTCCTTGTATTTTCAGATACTTGTGCACGCATTGCCACAATATGATCGCCATATCGATGTTTTGGATATCATATTAACAATTAATGCTAGATAATGCAAGGTTAGAACTCCATAAAACGATGGGGTTAGTTTCAAAATGGTTCACTAGCCCATATCGACATGCATGAACCATGGTTGTTAAATAAGGTTCGGGATATAATCAGCAATACTCATATTGGGTTTTACCAACCCAATCACAGTAAAGTACTGGGTGGGAAATGAGGTTATGTCACAAATAAAGTGTTTGATGGTTGGTACTGCACAACTTCATCTCGGTGTAACTGAAATTGTAATTCTTTATAGAAACAGTGTGTTTTCAATTCCATTTTATGTTTGTCTACATTTTTCAAGACCGTCCAACTGAACAGGAAGCATGTTCTGGAGGATGATTAACGTTTACTTTCAGCATCTTCAAAGGTATCAAAGCTACCCCCAGTGTTTATCGAGCATCCTCACGCATCTGCACATATGGGTGAATGAATTGTCGTTCAATTCCATATTCAACAGATATACCGTATTGGGCTTTATTACCTACGAGGGCGAACATATCGGGGTTCATATTTTTCATACGATGTTAGGGCAAAATATCACTTTGTCATGGTGACGTGACGTCATGAACAATGCTATGACGTCACGTTTCTTCAGTGACGTTGCGTTCTACGTACGGCGACGGCGGGTAGCCAGCCTATGTTTGAAAATAGATTTGGGTTTATTTTCCTCAATTTGACGACTTCGGTAATATAGAAACAGAATATTATTTTCGTGCCCATATGATACTATGTTTACGACACTCGTGCCTAAATATCAGTATATCAACAATACCAACATTTAGACACTCGTGTCGTAAACATAGTATGACATAGGCACTCATATAATATCCTCTATGTAAGTAATCGGGTTTAGGTCAGGGTGAGTGAGTAAGTAAGTATGATTTTACGCTGCTTTTAGCAATATTCCAGCAATATTACCGCGGGGGACACTAGAAATGGGCTTCACACATTGCACCCATGTGGGGAATGGAACCCGGGCCTTTGGCGTGACGAGCGAACGCTTTAACCCCTTGGCTGGCCACCGCCCCATTTAGGCCATACGAACCAGTGATTGAAGGAATGCATCATGATCTACGTCATTGAGCCACGATGACACGTTATTAGCGGAGTCTACTTATCAACATCCTGTAAAGTTGACTCTTCTGACATGTACATGTATATATAGTACCATAGAACCGTTCTAACTTGCCCGGAGTCACGGCCAGTCACATTGTACATTAGCAACACACATGAATCTGACACGTCTGAATATGTCACACCTCAGAATCAGTCACATATTTTAATCTGACATACATCAGACCTTGCCACACATATAGATGAGGACACACAACTGAATTAGTCATAGGTAGGAATCGGTCACACATCTGGATCTGACCCACATCGGAACCAAATTGGTCTTTAATTCATCATCACATCTGAACCTGTCACAAATCAGACCCCATGTACAATTCCCGTAATGCACAATCTTATAGATTATAGACACCATGAACCACTGCACTTCCTGCATGTACAGTTACCCATCGTTTCAACAGACTCATGAACCACAACCATTCGTGAATGAACCATTATCTAAACACACACCTGTGAAAGAACCGCTGTCACTATTCTTTTGAACCACGACACAGTGTGAATCAACGACTATGTGAACCACTCCACAGATAGAATGAACCACTGTAGATGACGTTTTATTACACAAGTGAATAAGAGCACAATGTGAGTCAACCACTCTCTTATGTTAAACAACAAATTTGAACCAGAGCACATCTTGAACAAACCAATGTATCAGATGTGTCATGATACATCATGAACCACTGTACAATTGGAATCAACCACTCTCACATCTGAACCAGACCAGAACGTGAATGGACCACTTTCCTATCAAAAACCACAAACCTGAACCACTTTCCTTTGTTAAACTACAGATCTGAACCAGAGAACAACTTGAATGGACCGATTTCCGATGTTATTTCACACATCTGAACCATGGCACAACGTCAATCAATGAATATCTGAACCACACATATAAACCCGTCCGTGGAGAGGCAGGTGCTTGGCCTTTACACAAAGAAGGCAATATATCCAGCAGGTAAATTTATATTCCGTAAGTGGGACAAACGAGATTAGTGCCTTGGATTAGCCAGCAAACAAGGGACCTATCCACTCCAAGCCCTGTCAAATTGCCCAGTATTTGAACGTTTCGGCTAAGAGCGCTAGAGTTCCGTCTTGTGAGCGTAAATATTTGTCTGGCTAACAGCGTGAAATATGTCACTGTGTTATGGGATTATACGGCTTGTTATAAATATTGACCACAGAACGAAGCTATGGTATTGAGATGACCAGGCTGACAGTTATGCCTTATCTAAATATAGATGGAACTGTTTGCAATATTACGTATATGTTTGCTCAAAGGATAGGGTCTGATTAAATCATTATATAGATCTGGACTTGTTGAAACGTCGATCCACTGAATGAGTAATCATACAAAGGGATGTCCGCTGATACCAGCAGTATCGACATTACGGCGACCAGTACAGCAATATGTCGAATGTAAGATTTCAACCAGTGGTCGATGATGAGAGCATTGATTCATGTCACAACTGGTCTACGGGCATAGATTACACCATGGGCTGTCTGTAACGCAACATGAACATGTCATCCAGTGGTCGACAATGTGAAGGCCAATGTACATACTATATCTGACTGAACACAACCATCTACAAAGTACCATCGTCCATCTTGTAGTTGACTATATAAAAACGGATTTACGTCACTGGAGTGCAATCGAATATAACACACCAGCCAAGGCACGACCTGTGTTGGCAAGGTATCAACGCACATGAAACGTCAGCTGGTGGTCGATGATGTGAACACCGATTCACGCAGCTGTAGTGCAAAGCACGTATACACAGTCAGCTAGACCATGACCAGTAGGAATCTACAAATTACACATGAAACGTCAGCTGGTGGTCGATGATATGAACACTCATTAACGTCACTGGAGTGCAAGCATATACTACACCAGAAGGTCACGGTCACCGATCTACAAAGTAGGGTCGAACGTGAAACGTCTCAGCTTATTGTTGATGGTGCAAACACTAATCCACGCCTTCGCGAACAGAGATGCATTGAGTCAGCGGTCACAACACTCGAGGGCGGGTATACACTCTACTATCAGATTACGACTGTAAGTTTTACTAATCAGGTATAGTCCTCCATCAACGAACATATTCTGTGGTCATTGTTCCCCAGCGATCATGACTACAGGGAATGTGTTAACCGGGGGCCCCATTATTGCAGTGAGTGAGTTTTGTTTTACGGTGCTTTGAGCAATATTCCAGCAATATCACAGCGAGGACATCAGGAATGGTCTTCACACATTGTACCCATGTGGGGAATGGATGTCGGGTCTTCGTCATGACGAGCGAACACTTTAACCACTAGGCTACCCCACCGCCCGTTATTTTTACAAACATTAAACCCTTTTCTTATAGGCAGTAGTAACCAACGTTCCGTTGAGCTGCCATTTTCGAATCTTGACTCTTATAGTGGATTTTAAAAAATACAAAACTATCGATCCTCATAGCTAAACGAAAACGTGCAAAGAAATTTAATTTTGCAAACTTCCCAAAATCGACAATCAACGTACGTCAAGCACAAAGGAGCTGTGGCTATGTACACTTTGCCGTGTAGTTTTAACGTATTTTTATGTGTGTATAGCTTCAGGGTGGCCCTGGAAGATCAGACTCAATCTGCATACTTATTCACGGACTTAGAATCGCTTCCTCTAAGACCACAATTGGAACAAACGAGATCTTTTTCCTAGTTCAGTCTGCCGTTTCACTCCTTAATGAACTCCTTCTATCACCGAGGCAGTTATTTACATCCCCGATGCAGTTCGGAGCCGACGGAAACGATCTCATTAGCACTATCAGTTCGGGACAGAGCGCGATAGCACTGTCTTACCAGCATTCTTCAGGGATCTAACGCTATCTGCCATTAGTGCTCATCATAGTGATTTACCATTGGTCAATAAAGAAGTAAAGTCGGTCAAACACGCGCTAAACCTACCAGATCTGTTGTTTCGTATGAAAAAAAGTGAAATCCGAAACTATTGGTGTTATCGGTGAAGATTAGACAATATCTTTGGAAAGTAAGCATTCAGCAAGAAGAGTGACAGAGGCTGATTTGAAGAAGAAATTGAATGGCTTTCTGCAACGTTTCAACCCTACTGTCTCTTCTCGGGGAAACGGTAACCACATAACGTTGACAGGTCGTCACTGAGGAGTGAGCAAACAGGTTCTTTGCGAGGGAAAAGGCAGCTTTCGTTCGAGACAAATTATTTTATCGTTATTTTTTCAGCACTTGTCGACATATCCGTGCCATCTGTCATTCATTAAGAATGTCTAGTTATAGAGCGATTTATTTATTTCATTCCAAAGAGAAGCAAGGGTATATTTTTATGGTATTTTTTGTCTCTGCCGCCCCTCGAAGATTGGATTTTTTCTCATCTTGTTCGCTGTACAAAAAACATGACTGTACTATCCATACTTGTACACACAGGTCCAACTGATATAAATCCTAGGTCGGAGTAGCCCAATTTTGGCACCAGCCCTTATCGACCGCAATTAACGCTAATCTTTAAACATATGTAACGAGTAAGACCTATCAGTGCCCCAAGCACTCGCGATTTCCGTGTCGTTTTTATCAGAAACAAGTAGACTCTGCACTCAAATTGAATTAATAGAAGGCCTCTCTGATCTC
Source organism: Haliotis rubra (assembly GCF_003918875.1). NCBI lineage: Eukaryota > Metazoa > Mollusca > Gastropoda > Lepetellida > Haliotidae > Haliotis > Haliotis rubra. The sequence goes on along the minus strand of NW_025766070.1, from coordinate 1,201,666 downwards.
TTGGCACTTTAATAACCCGACTGCGGACGAAAAACATCACGATAGCAAGTTGGGAAAGCTGCTGTGTGGCTACGCGGAACATCATTCCTGGGTTGAATCGCCATGGGTTGTTGAAAAGTGTCAAAGTTCTAGTCCTTGCCCCCTACCGCTACAGCAAGAGGCACAACACCTCCACAGCCAAGGCTTATGTTGGTATCGATGTAACTCTCTCTCCCCGCCTGGGTGGTAGGAGATACAATATGGCTTTGAAGGACTGATTGTAACTCAGTCCGTGCTTCTTGGCTTGATGGTCTCTCCTACACAGACTAGCAGCTTGAAGTCAGCCGGCTGCTGTTGGGGTTCGCTTTTGTCTGAGACATCAGTGTGGAGTTAGCCTTGCTCCACGGCTGTACTGAATGTTAAGTCCGAGGATGTGAAGTAATTCTATTCAGTGTATTACCAAGTCTGGATGGACAGGCAGTACATGACATCAGGCTTTAATAGCGACAATTTGTTATTATTTATAAAATCTGGACAGTTTGATATAAATTGATAATTATTTCCTTAGAGACTTGTGCAAGTCTATGTTGTAGTGTGAGTCCAGCATTTCTTTTGCATTTCAAATAATCAGCTTAACCCAGCACTGAAGGAAAGCTGGTAAAAAGTGGCATTTGTCAAATAAGTGGAGTGACAAAGACTATTAATCAATTCATGGCGTCGTTTTTACAATAATTTCTTTTGACAGTTGGCGATTATTTCATGTAAATCGCCTCTAGGACTGAGAAGAACTAAATAATTAAACGCTGCGGTTTACTAAAGTGAGACATGGGCAGCTGAAGTCGGTTGTCTGTTCCCGACCATCTGCACTTTCTCCCTGTTTAGTTCTTCTTATATCAAACAGGTAATATGGGCTACCCATGGGATAATTACTTTCCTCGCGGTTCCACACACTGGTATAACTCTTGATGAATGAGTGAGTGAGTGAGGTTAGTTTTACGTCGCTTTTAGCAATATGCCAGCTATATCACGGTGGGGACACCAGAAATGGGCTTCACATATTGTACCCATGTGGGGAATCGAACCCGGGTCTTCGGCGTGACGAACGAACGCTTTAACCACTACGCTACCCCACCGCCCCTCTTGATGAATGACGTTATTCTTATTTTTCCATTTCAAACAACTTTTGATAGATCACTCACTTGTCTAATACATTACGTGGCACACGTGTAATTTAGAAATTATGAAGGATAACTAAATAGAATTAATATACCAATATTTATTGTATTAACAAATAGGTAAATAAATAAATAAATAAATAAATGAATAATGGCAGATTGGATTCAGACGCCAGCAAAAGTACGGTGAACGAAAGATAACCCAGGCTGGACCAGACAAACTACTGACTGATAGAAGGAGCAACATCCTTCAACGTAAGGTGACAGTTTTTTTGCCGAGATCCCAGATTAGTCGACGGGGTCCCTAGTACCCAACGGTTGTCATAATGGCATAATAGTCACTTGTTTGTCTCGCTCAGACTCTATAATTTACGAGTGAGTGAGTATGGTTTTACGCCGCTTTTAGCAATATTCCAGCAATATCACGGCGGGGGACATCAGAAATGGGCTTCACATTTTGTACCCATGTGGGGAATCGAACCCGAGTCTTCAGCGTGGCGAGCGAACACTTT